>NC_141878.1:226436036-226739066 GCF_056163025.1 Triticum urartu
GCTTATCTCCCAAGCGCCGTAATCAATGGCGCGGTTGGGTTACCCACGCTCGTATTGATGAGAATCCCGGAATAACGGGACACGATCTCTGCTTTGACAAGACGTGCCAAGGAAACCGCCTCACTAAACGCGCTGAGGTGGGACAGTAAAACGATTCGAATAAATACTTGGCCATGGTGTGATGTCACGCTACGGAATACGTCAGCAGATTAGATTTGTGTAAATATTATTCTCTCTATGGCAATATGTGGAAACTTATTTTGCAGAGCCGGACACTACCTTTGTGTTCAAAATCTTCTATGAAGTACTTGGAGGAGGAACCCGCCTTGCAATGCCGAAGACAATCTACGCGCCGGACTCGTCGTCATTGAAGCCTGGTTCAGGGGCTACTGAGGGAGTCCTGGATTAGGGGGTGTCCGGATAGCCGGACTATACCTTCGGCCGGACTCCTGGACTATGAAGATACAAGATTGAAGACTTCGTCCCGTGTCCGGAAGGGACTTTCCTTGGCGTGGAAGGAAATCTTGGCGATACGGATATGTAGATCTCCTACCATTGTAACCGACTCTGTGTAACCCTAGCCCTCTCCGATGTCTATATAAACCGGAGGGTTTTAGTCCGTAGGAACAACAATCATACCATAGGCTAGCTTCTAGGGTTTAGCCTCTCTGATCTCGTGGTAGATCTACTCTTGTACTACCCATATCATCAATATTAATCAAGCAGGAGTAGGGTTTTACCTCCATCGAGAGGGCCCGAACCTGGGTAAAAACATCGTGTCCCTTGTCTCCTATTACCATCCGCCTAGATGCACAGTTCGGGACCACCTACCCGAGATCCGCCGGTTTTGACACCGACAGCATCCTTGATAGAGGAACAACATCTATAGGATTTTCCTAAGAGCTTGTTAAAGTCTTCACTTTCTTGGGAGCTGAAGACTTTGAGGAAGTAGATGCTTTCCTTTTCTTCATAGCTGCTCGCTCCGTGGCCTTCACTTTCTTCGCTTATGATGTAGAAGGAAGGTTGATGCTTGTTGTTGGTGCAGGAGGAGCAGAGGAAATTGGTTCAGTTTCTTTAGGCACAACTGATGCAGTTGTCCTGGCTTGGTCAATTTCTTCAGGCGCTGTAGCAGATGCTTCAACAGGCCTGGCTTTTTCTTCAGGCACAACACTAGAGGTTGCCCTAGCAGTTTCTTTAGCTGCTGGAATGTCTTCATCAGCCCTGGTGCTTTCATTTTCTTCAGCAGCCTGATTTTCATCAGCGGTGCTGGCATGTTCTTCAGTAGGCTGAACAGATGCTTCATCCTAAGGAATTTCATGTTGCACTGGGGCTGCAAATTTTGAGGTGAATACCTTCGCCATGTTGATGAATCTGACCTTGGCTCCCACCCAACCTGCACGGTATACGTCAATTCATCGCTCAGTGCTTTGATCTCAGCTTGCATGGTCACAAGTTCATCAGTTGTCATTCTGACAACATTCTTCTTTAGAAGATGCTCCTTCTTGTATTGAGCCTTCTTTAGCTTACTGGCCTTCTCAAACTTCTATTTTTCTTCGCCTATGAAGGCTATCAACATGTGATTCTGGCCAGGTGTGAGTTTGAAATCAGGCATAGGAGTGTTGGGATCCTTGTGCCAGAGATAAATGAAATCTAGGATCAATTTGGGATCCAGTAGAAGAGGCACATTGGTGCCTTTGGCTCTAGCGGCCCATTGTTGTCTGTCTCTGATGATTTCTTCTCAGCTTCGTCTTCACTAAACGGTACATGGAAGGCAACCTGCTTCTTGTGAGGACTTGGCCTTCTGCCTTGTCTAGAAGTGGCCTTTGTCTTCAGCAAAGTTGGGCCTGTTGAGGACTTTAGAGGAGCTGAAGAACTTGCAGATGCTCCTGAAGCAATTAAGATACCAGTTGTCCTTTGGCACGAGGGGAGATGCGCAGGTGCCGAGGACTTTGCATCAGTAGCTAAATTTTTTGTAGCAGTGGGAACTGGAGCTGCTTGAGGAATTTGCCGTGAGGGCTTTGACGAGCTTGGCTATGAGAGCATTGCAGCTGAGGAACTGGGCTTGTGCGCAGGCTTCTTGGGCATAGCCTTCTTAGGCTTGCTAGCAGAGGCCTCAACAGCGACATCAGCAGAGTCTTCATTGAATTTCCTCATAGCTTCCTTGGCCACTTTGGCCAACTTGGCTTGCCGCTTGGCCCATTCATCAGGATAGTCGTCACCATGCTTGAGGCTAGTGGGATCAGCAATTTGGCCAGGCGCTAAAGGAGGTCTTGGGCAAGGAGGGTGTAAGGCAAATTTCTTCATGTACTTAGGAGTGACATATCTGTACCCCCTCCATTACCATGCCCATCTCCTCTCTATCCTTTGAATGCGCACTTTGCACTCATTCTTCATCTCTTCAGCTGGAGTCCAGTACCCTGCATAGATATCATCAGGGGTCTCAAAAGCAGTATTCACTTCAGGTCTCTTTCCTCCCTTCTGAGGTCTCTTGCCATCAGCCATTTTCTTCAGCTGAGGAATCTGAACAACATAATTCTCTGAAGCGGTATGCAATTTGTCCTCGACAAATGCTGCAAATGAGTTAAGTTGATGAGAACCTAGTGATTCAGCAGCGTTCATGAGTACTTGTGAACAGAGTATAGGTGTGAAGAATTTCGAGAGGTCACATGCGTTCTCAGAAGTTTTTCAAAATGAACAAGTTTTAGGAATTTGACCGGGAGTGTCTTGAGGAATTTCACTAAGCGGTCTTTGACTTAGGTTCCAGAGTGGTATCTATTGAAGAATCCACACAATTGAGGAATCTTGAAGAAAAACATTGCTTAGAGAAATAGATCAAGAACAGATGCATGTGAGGTGTTTAACTAGTGGGGAAGTTGAGGAATAAACACCTTTTGAAGAATTTATGAAAATCATGAGAATCAACAAGGGCAGTAAAAATAGATTTTATTTACCCTTGACGAAGAACACTATGAACTGGGAAGTGTAGATGGGAAGTTCGCCCATTCAGATCTTCCACGCCCTAACTTGGCTATGGAAGACAGCTACAGCAGCGGCGGTGGAGTGAAGATTTCCGTGGCCGGCGCGAGTATGATGGCGACGAGGTTGAGGCAATGAAGCTCTTCCTCACCGGCAATGATGGAAGTAGTGGCGGCGCTAGGTCTGAGATCTCGAGCGAGGGGAGTGAGGCCGAGCGGGGTAAATGTAGTATGAGGAGGGTGAGGGGTATTTATAGCCGAGGTGAAAAACCGCTCGCCCGAGGAAATTGGATGAACATGCCCCTGACCCTTCTCATCCGAGCGAGATATGTCACCCACGTACAGTGAGGTGGAGATCATGTGAGATTGTGGGTGAATAGAATAATCATATCGTGGGATGTGGAACGGTTTGAGCGACAAAGGCTGAAAATTGAGATATGAAAATTTTAATGTTTTGTTCGCAAATTCTTCAGCTGATAAGGACACAGTGAAGATTTTGAACGGGTTTCAAATAGAACGCACATGAAGAATTTGTGAATAGACTGGATTGAGTTTAGCATAGAGGGGGAAGGGTCCGATCACATTCACTTAGTAGAAAAGTCAACTTGAAGAATTAGCAATAAGTGAATGCTATAGAGGACTGAAAAACTCAAATATATATAGCCAATGAAGAACACAATCGGAAAGAGAGAAGACTATGCAAAGTTGAAGAATTTGAAGAAATGAGGAATTTCAAAACTAAAGAAATTTAATATTTTCAACTTTTGTTGGTGGCGTGACCCACCGTATAAGAATGATGATTTCAGATGCTACGTACAATTATCGTAGGGCTCTGCGAATCAAATTATTTGTTAATTTCTTCACACTTAGAGGGTTAGTGTTCATTGATTGAAAAAAACGTTACTTCGTGTGTTGCACATCTAAGTCATCAATTTTGCATTAAGTATTAGGATGTGTGTCCTTTTCAATGAACATTCGAAGATTCTAAGATATTTAGCTCACACCGCAACTTGCTAAATCTCTTCTCATCCAAGGGCTTTGTGAAGATATCAGCTAGCTGTTCTTCAGTCTTCACATGCTCGATAGAGATGTCGCCATTCAACACATGATCTCGAAGAAAATGATGACGAATCTGGATGTGCTTTGCCTTTGAGTGCTGAACTGGGTTATGAGCAATCTTGATGGCACTCTCATTGTCACAGTAGAGTGGCACATTCTTCACATTGATGCCATTGTCCTTGAGGGTTTGCTTCATCGATAGCAATTGAGCACAGCATGAACCAGCAGCAATTTACTCAGCTTTAGTAGTAGAGAGTGATACGCAGTTCTGCTTCTTTCAGGACCAACATACTAAGGATCGTCTGAGGAAATGGCATGTGCCTGATGTTGACTTGCAGTCCACACGATCACCAACATAGTCAGGGTCAGAATATCCAATGAGATCAAAAGCCGAGCCCTTGGGATACCATAATCCAAGTGTTGGTGTGCGAGCTAGATATCGAAGAATATGCTTCACAACCTTATGGTGTGATTCCTTCGGTGTGGCTTGAAAACAGGCACACAGGCAAACACTAAGCATAATATCTGGCCTAGATGCACATAGATAAAATAAAGAGACAATCATGGAGCGGTATACCTTTTGATCGAAGTCTATACCATTTTCATCAGTGCATAGATGGCCATTTGTGGGCATAGGAATTTTGACGCCTTTGCAATCTTGCATGTCGAATTTCCTCAACACATCCTTGAGGTATTTCTCCTGCGATATGAAGATGCCATTGCATTGTTGACGAATTTGAAGACCTAAGAAGAATTTCAATTCTCCCATCATAGACATTTGATATTCCTCACTCATCATATAGGTAAATTCGTCAGTGTAACTTTAGTTAGTACAGCCAAAGATAATATCATCAACATAGATTTGGCACATGAATAATTCATCATCATAGGTTTTGGTGAAAAGAGTTGGGTCAAGTGAACCGGGTTTGAAGCCTTTGTTCATGAGGAAATCCTTCAAAGTATCATACCACGCCCGAGGGGCCTGCTTGAGGCCATAGAGGGCCTTATTAAGTCTGAAGACTTTGTCAGGATGCTGTCGATCTTCAAAACCTGGGGGTTGAGCAACATATACTTATTCCTCAAGCTTACCATTAAGGAATGCACTTTTCACATCCATTTGATATAAGATGATATTATGATGGTTAGCATAAGCAAGCAATATGCGAATAGCCTCAAGTCTAGCAACAGGTGCAGAAGTTTCATCAAAATCAATTCCTTAAACTTGTGTGTAGCCTTGAGCTACAAGCCATGCCTTATTCCTCATCACAAGGCCATTTTCATCTTGCTTGTTGCGATAGATCCATTTGGTGCCGATGATATTGTGCTTGCGTGGGTCTGGTTGCTTGGCAAGTTCCCAGACATTCTTGAGCTTGAATTGATGTAATTCCTCTTGCATCGCTTGAATCCACTCAGGCTCCAGAAATGCATCATCTACTTTGGTGGGCTATGTGATAGAGACAAAAGCAAAGTGCCCACAAAAGTTAGACAAATGTGAAGCTTTTGAGCGTGTGAGAGGACCTGGTGCTTTGATGTCGTTGATGATTCTCTCAATCTGCACTTCATTAGCAACACGAGGATGAGAGGGTTGGCGACGTTGAGTGGGCTCAGCATTTTCTTCAGAGCTATCACTACTGCAGGATGCTACTAACGCGACACTACGATCAAAGACCCTTCGACGAAATTGTGTGCGATGCAATAATCACAAACGGTGGTGTAAAAACTATCAAAAAGGTGCAAAATGTTTGCGTTTGCGATTCAGGGCATACGGTTCAGTTCAATTAACCGTTTTCGATGAGGAGGAAGAAAAGAAACGGGCAGCCAGATGAAGGTGTGTGCAATGTACATCATACGGTTCACTCAGATGAACTGTTTGTGATTAGGAAACACAAAATAAACGGTCAGCCAGATCAAGGTGTGTGCGATATACGACATGTGGTTCACTCAGATGAACTGTTTGCGTTGAGACAAGAGAACAGGAGCGGTTCAATATAACAAATAACATAAATATTGCAAGGTTCAAATTCAAAAATTACAACACCCAAATTCGAACATTGCAAGTTGCATCATTTCTGAAAAGGGATTAGCCGCTGACAAGTCATGTACGGGTTTGACACTATGACTTCCAATTGCTTTGCCATATGCTCTTCCAATACGAAGTTTGGCATTTTTGGAGGCTCTTCCACTCCGCAGTACCTGCCGGCTCTGATAATCATACCATTCATCTTTCCTAATTAAATGCGTGTTCAACCTCAGTACCCTCAGCACGTTTGCTCTAGCAAGAAAGAACCTGGCGAGTATAATCTCTGGTAAGGTCCCTCGGTAGGAGTTCAAAGTAATATTTGAGAGATGCAGATCTAGGCATTCGATGTGATTGTCGTTACAAACATTATCCACCTATGGGCCTATTATTATCTGCAAAATAAGAGAATGTGTTAGTGCCTACATGCAGTTTTGAACACTGCTACACGCCCATTTGTTTTGCAAGATTTCTAAAATGCACCAACGTGGCATCTTTGATCTGGCATGATTAACATGGGCATTTGATTACAATCTAGAAACATGTAGCCTTCGTCACAAGAGGTTGCATTGGATGAAAAATTCCCTAAGAAAACTAGTACAGATGAACCCAAAGGAGAAATGCTTATGGACGATTGTAACCATATGAATGAAGCAACCAATATGGGGT
The DNA here is from genome assembly GCF_056163025.1 of Triticum urartu. Classification (NCBI taxonomy): domain Eukaryota; kingdom Viridiplantae; phylum Streptophyta; class Magnoliopsida; order Poales; family Poaceae; genus Triticum; species Triticum urartu. The sequence continues at coordinate 226,442,757 of NC_141878.1, forward strand.
GGGGCTGTATGTCCTAAAATCCTCCAAAATTCCTTCAGAAATCATAGTACATTGTCATTGTAAACTTGGGAAAAGGTGCAAAAAATTGAACTCCCTTATGGTTAACATTTCACAGGAAAGGAACATCACCTTGATATACAGCTTCTTCAGGCATGGAAAGCATCTCAGGCAACTGACAACTTGGTCCAGGTTGGGGCCGACAGATTCTAGTGCCAAGACCTTCACTGTGCCCAGAGTCTGGGTGAAGCTTCGCTGGATGACAGACAAATCACATCTTCAAAACTAGAAATAACATTGATATCAAGAAGGAGAGGTATAAGGCAACTGTTGTACCTGAAAGTTGTAGTATTTGACAGACGAGTAGCCCACCACTTTCAATTTGGACGCATAAATGACATTGATTCTTGTTGGACCTTGTTGATAAACTACAAGTAATCTCTCAAGTGAAGGTGTGTCCTAGATGACCATATTATGGTCCACATTTTGTGATCTCTCGTTGCAGCACCAACAACACACATAAATTCTCCGGAGAGTCCTGGAGGTGATGTGTGAGGGAGTCCTCGACTAAGGGGTCCTCGGGCGTCCGGCCTATTGGCCACGGTCCGGACTAATGGGCTGTGAAGATACAAAGACCGAAGACTGCACCCGTGTCCGGATGGGACTCTCCCTGGTGTGGAATGAAAGCTTGGTGACCGGATATGTAGATTTCCTTCTTTGTAACTGACCTCGTGTAACCCTAGATCCTTCCGGTGTCTATATAAACCGGAGGAGTTAGTTCGGATAGGATACTCATTATCATAGCCATACAAGCTAGACCTCTAGGGTTTTAGCCATTACGATCTCGAGGTAGATCAACTCTTGTAATACTCGTATTCATCAATATCAATCAAGCAGGACGTAGGGTATTACCTCCGTAGAGAGGGCCCAAACCTGGGTAAACATCGTGTCCCTTGTCTCCTGTTACCATCGACCTTAGACGCATAGTTCGGGACCCCCTACCCGAGATCCTCTGGTTTTGACACCGACATTGGTGCTTTCATTGAGAGTTCCTCTGTGCTGTCACTAAAAGGTTTGATGGCCCCTTCAATCATCAAAAGTGGCACTGCCCAAGGAGAAACTTTCCTCCCCGGAAAGATCTTCATGTTTGGCGGCTTCGCACTGTAGTCCAACTCGTTTGGCCATCTGGAGTAGATCGAAAGCTATGCCCTGGCCATCAGGTCAGATTCGGAAGCTTCAACTACGTTGTGGACATCCGTGGAGACTTGATCTTCGTCAGATTCGAGACCGCGGTAGCCGCTCCCGGTCACCCTGATGATCATGACCTAAATCTGTCATCAGACCACATCCAGGAGATTGGTCCTGTAACCGCTCTGGCCCTAGATCCAGAGCAAGCTGTACCACCCAAGGACGGGAGGATCAACCTCGCCACGGAGGCCACAGATTCCACGACGTTGGAGCCGCATATAGACTTAACCTCTCACGACATCTCTGTCAGCGGAACTCCGGACTCGTCTCCGACCGTAAGTTTCGAACCACGTGAGCCCGCGGACGCCGAGCTTGATCGTTTATCGATCTTCAAGTTCAGCGCCGCAGACATCTTCCAGCACTCGCCTTTGGGCGTTGTGCTAAACTCGTTAAAGAATCTGCCCTTGGTAGAGGACTCACAGCCGAACTATATCCGGTTCAAACTAGGGGCTGACGGTGGAGAATTTTGCTTCCCACCTGCCACCCACTTCATCGCCATGGTCGAGGATTTGATCGATGAACTTGACTACGACTCCGAGGACATCGACGATATGGACGACGATGCCGGAGAAGAAGAGGTCCAGAACCCGCCGTTCACCGGACGCTGGAAGACCACTTCCTCGTATGATGTATACATGGTGGATGCACCAAAAGAAAACAGCGGTGATGACAAGGAAGATCCAGCTGAGGATAAACCTTCCGAAATACAATCCAAACACCGGCGTCCGCGGTGCCGCTCTAAGTCACGCCACAGTAAATACAGCAGTACTGACACAGGAGAAGATAACACTCCACAAGGTGCCGAAGACAACAAATACCCTATCGATACAGCTAATGAACAAGACGAACGGGAAGGCGAGCAAGCTAGCCCTAGTAAACAGGCCACGCATGAATATTCGGAGGACGATAATTACCTTATGCTCTCCGAGGACGAGGTGAGCCTCGGCACCGAGGATTTCATCGTGCCTGAGGAACCTCTTGAGTAGGAACGCTTCAAGCGCCTGCTAATAGCCACCGCAAGGAGCCTGAAAAAGAAGCAGCATCAGCTTCAAGCTGACCAAGATCTGCTCAATGATAAATGTATGGGTGTCCTAGCAGCCGAAGAGTACGGCCTCAAGCGCCCAACCAAAAGCTACCCAAAGCGCAAATTGCTACCTTAGTTTGACGAGGAGGCGCCGAACTACATACCTCCATCGTACAATGCGGCTGACCGACCACCACGTGGTTGAGACAAAATGGCAACTCACGCCGAACACCAGCCAGCCCCGCCTCAACGCACAGGCAGAAGTAAATTAGGCCATGGTCATACATATGACCTCTGGCAAAACATGAACAATAAAGTAGGACATACTAGATCAATCTACGGATCGCGAGGTCTTGCCTCGACACGCGACGACGGCCACCTATTCGGACATGACAAACTTAGTCATGCGGGGACAAAAACCATCGACGGACTCCATCAGAGCTACGTCGCGATACGGCCCGATATAGAGGCGCTGCACACCCTCATTGCTTCACTGATGAGGTCATGGATCATGAATTCCCAGAAGGGTTCAAACCCGTGAATATAGAATCATACGATGGAACCATGAACCCCGCGGTGTGGATCGAAGACTTCATTCTCCACATTCATATGGCCCGCGGCGATGACCTCCACGCCATCAAACACCTCCCTTTAAAACTCAAGGGCCAGCTCGGCACTGGCTCAACAGTCTGCCTGCAAATTCTATTGGCAGCTGGGAGGACTTGGAAGAGGCCTTCCTCGATAACTTCCAAGGTACATATGTTCGACCTCCGGACACTGATGACTTAAGCCATATAGTTCAACAGCCCAGAGAGTCCGCTAGGAAATTCTGGACTAGGTTCTTAACTAAAAAGAACCAAATCGTCGATTGTCCGGATGCCGAAGTGAAAGTGAAACTATCCCTAGGTGGTTTTGGTAATTTCTAACAACATATAGCTCATCGAGCTAATGCTATTCCAATATTAATATTTTAGGAAAAGCTCAATGAATGGCATGGCATGGATGTGGAAAGTGGACCCCTCAAAATACTAAGGACAAAAAGATTGGCTCAAGCTGAAAGCTCAAGACTCTACATTTTATATTTTAGTGATCCAAGATCACATTGAGTCTATAGGAAAAGCCAATACTATCAAGGAGGGATGAGGTGTTGCTTGATGAGGTTCTTGCTTCATAGTGCTTAGTGATATGCTCCAAAACCCTCAACTACCTTCCCACATCCACATATGACCTAAACCAATTGTCAGACTTGGCCCCACCGATTCTTTCTATTCGGCGCCACCGAGTTCAGATGTCATAGTCACTGCCACAAACCCTAGGCAAATCGGTCTCACTGATAGGGATCTTGGTCACACCGAGATGGGGTTGTAATCTCTCTGTTTCCCTTCGTAACGTTTCGGTCCTACCGAGATGAGCGATCGGTCCCACCGAGATTGCAATGTAAACTCTCTGTTTCCCTTTTGTAACATTTCGGTCCCACCGAAATGAGCGATCCGTCCCACCGAGTTTACCTGACCAACTCTCTGGTTAGCTTATTACCAAGATCGGTCCCACCGAGTTTGTGTATTCGGTCACACCAAGATTATGTTATGCCCTAACCCTAACCATATCGGTCCTACCGAGTTGCATCTCAGTCCCACCGAAAATCCTAACAGTCACTAGGTTTGCTAAATCGGTCCGACCAAGTTTCTCAATTCGGTCTCACCAAGATTGGTAAATTGTGTGTAACGGTTAGTTGTGGTGTGGAGGCTATATATACCCCTCCACCCACTCTTCATTCGTGGAGAGAGCCATCAGAACATACCTACACTTCCAATACACATTTTCTAAGAGAGAACCACCTACTCATGTGTTGAGGCCAAGATATTCCATTCACACCATATGAATCTTGATCTCTAGCCTTCCCCAAGTTGCTTTCCACTCAAATCCTCATTCCATCAAATCCATATCCTGTCAGAGAGAGTTGAGTGTTGGGGAGACTATCATTTGAAGCACAAGAGCAAGGAGTTCATCATCAACACACCATTTGTTACTTCTTGGAGAGTGGTGTCTCCTAGATTGGCTAGGTGTCACTTGGGAGCCTCCGACAAAGATTGTGGAGTTGAACCAAGGAGTTTGTAAGGGCAAGGAGATCGCCTACTTCATGAAGATCTACCGCTAGTGAGGCAAGTCCTTCGTGGGCGATGGCCATGATGGGACAGACAAGGTTGCTTCTTCGTGGACCCTTCGTGGGTGGAGCCCTCCATGGACTCGCGCAACCGTTACCCTCCGTGGGTTGAAGTCTCATCAACGTGGATGTACGATAGCACCACCTATCGGAACCACGACAAAAACATCCGTGTCTCCAATTGCGTTTGAATTCTCCAAACCCTTCCCTTTACATTCTTGCAAGTTGCATGCTTTACTTTCCGCTGCTCATAGACTCTTTGCATGCTTGCTTGAATTGTGTTAAGATTGCTTGACTTGTGCTAAGATAGCTAAAATCTGCCAAAGACTAAAATTGGGAAAATGATAGATTTTTATTTGGTCAAGTAGTCTAATCACCCCCCTCTAGACATACTTTCGATCCTACATGAAGCCCTAGCAGCCTTCAAACGCAGCATCCGCGACGAATGGCTCGCTCGCCACCTCGGCCAAGAAAAGCCAAAATCCATGGTAGCCCTCACGGCACTCATGACCCGCTTCTGTGCGGGCGAGGACAGTTGGTTGGCCCATAGGAAAAACAGTGCAAGCGACGCCGGAACCCCCAAAGCTAAAACTAGCAAAGATAAGTCTCGACGCAACAGATACAAGTGCCGAAACAACAGTGATAACACCGAGGACATGACAGTCAATGCCGGATTCAGGGGCTCTATGTCCGGTCAGCGGAAGAAGACGTTCCAAAAGAACAATTCAGGCCCATCCAGCTTGGACCGCATACTTGATCATCCGTGCCAGATTCATGGCACCCCAGACAAGCCACCCAATCATACAAATAGAGATTGCTGGGTTTTTAAACAGGCTGGCAAATTGAATGTGGAGAATAGGGAAAAGGGATCGCAAAGCGAGGACGATGACGAAGAGCCCCAGCAACCGAACACAGGGGGACAGAAGAAGTTTCCCCCTCAGGTTAAAATGGTGAACATGATATACGCTACCCACATCCCCAAGAGGGAGCGCAAGCGTGCGCTCAGGGATGTCTACGCGATAGAGCCAGTTGCCCCAAAATTTAACCCATGGTCGTCATGCCCGATCACCTTTGATCACAAGGGTCATCCGACCAGTATCCGTCACGGTGGCTCAGCCTCACTGGTCTTAGACCCGATAATTGATGGGTTCCACTTGATTCGCGTCCTTATGGACGGAGGTAGCAGCCTTAATCTGCTCTATTAGGATACAACGCAAAAAATGGGCATTAACCCATCTCGGATCAAGCCCACCAGGACTACCTTCAAGGGAGTCATACCAGGTGTAGAGGCCCGCTGTATGGGCTCAATCACATTAGAGGTTGTCTTCGGATCTCCGGACAACTTCCGAAGCGAGGAGTTAATCTTCGATATCGTCCCATTCCGCAGCGGCTATCATGCACTGCTCGGACGAACCGCGTTTGCTCAATTCAACATAGTACCACACTATGCTTATCTCAAGCTCAAGATGCCCGGTCCGCGCGGCGTCATAACGGTCAACGAAAATACAGAACTCTCCCTCCGTACAGAAGAATACACAGCTGCCCTAGCAGCAGAAGTACAGAGCGGCCTTCTCAAGCAGAACCTTAATTCGGCTGCTGCTACCTCTTGAGCACTTGCGTTGGTTTTCCCTTGAAGAGGAAAGGGTGATGCAGCAGAGTAGCGTAAGTATTTCCCTTAGTTTTTGAGAACCAAGGTATCAATCCAGTAGGAGGCCACGCACGAGTCCCTCGTACCTACACAAACAAATAAATCTTCGCAACCAACGCGATAAGGGGTTGTCAATCCCTACACGGTCACTTACGAGAGTGAGATCTGATAGATATGATAAGGTAATATTTTTGGTATTTTTATGATAAAGATGCAAAGTAAAATAAAAGGCAATAAAAATAACTAAGTATTGGAAGATTAATATGATGGAAGATAGACCCGGGGGCCATAGGTTTCACTAGTGGCTTCTCTCGAGAGCATAAGTATTCACGGCGGGTAAACAAATTACTGTTGAGCAATTGACAGAATTGAGCATAATTATGAGAATATCTAGGTATGATCATGTATATAGGCATCATGTCCGAGACAAGTAGACCGACTCCTGCCTGCATCTACTACTATTACTCCACACATCGACCGCTATCCAGCATGCATCTATAGTATTAAGTTCAAGAGAACAGAGTAACGCTCTAAGCAAGATGACATGATGTAGAGGGATAAACTCATGCAATATGAAATAAACCCCATCTTGTTATCCTCGATGGCAACAATACAATATGTGCCTTGTTGCCCCTACTATCACTAGGAAAGGACACCGCAAGATTGAACCCAAAGCTAAGCACTTCTCCCATTGCAAGAAAGATCAATCTAGTAGGCCAAACCAAACTGATAATTCGAAGAGACTTGCAAAGATAACCAATCATACATAAGAGAATTCAGAGAAGTTTCAAATATTATTCATAGATAAACTTGATCATAAACCCACAATTCATCGGTCTCAACAAACACACCACAAAAGAAGATTGCATCGAATAGATCTCCACAAGAGAGGGGGAGAACTTTGTATTGAGATCCAAAAAGAGAGAAGAAGCCATCTAGCTAATAACTATGGACCCGTAGGTCTGAGGTAAACTACTCACACTTCATCGGAAGGGCTATTGTGTTGATGTAGAAGCCCTCCGTGATCGATGCCCCCTCCGACGGAGCTCCGGAACAGGCCCCAAGATGGGATCTCGTGGATACAGAAAGCTACGGCGGTGGAATTAGGGTTTTGGCTCCGTATCTGGTAGTTTGGGGGTACGTAGGTATATATAGGAGGAAGGAGTACATCGGTGGAGCAACATGGGGCCCACGAGGGTGGAGGGCGCGCCCAGGGGGGTAGGCGCGCCCCCTACCTCGTGGCCTCCTAGTTGATGTCTTGACGTAGGGTCCAAGTCCTCTGGATCATGTTCATTCCGAAAATCACGTTCCCGAAGGTTTCATTCCATTTGGACTCCGTTTGATATTCTTTTTCTGCGAAACCCTAAAATAGGCAAAAAACAACAATTCTGGGTTGGGCCTCCGGTTAATAGGTTAGTCCCAAAAATAATATATAAGTGTATAATAAAGCCCAATAATGTCCAAAACAGAATATAATATAGCATGGAAAAGTCAAAAATTATAGATACGTTGGAGCGTATCAAGCATCCCCAAGCTTAATTCCTCCTCGTCCTCAAGTAGGTAAATGATAAAAACAGAATTTTTGATGTGGAATGTTACTTGGCATAATTTCAATGTAATTCTCTTAATTGTGGTATGAATATTCAGATCCGAAAGATTCAAGACAAAAGTTTAATATTGACATAGAAATAGTAATTCTTCAAGCATACTAACTAAGCAATTATGTCTCTTCAAAATAACATGGCCAAAGAAAGTTACCCCTACAAAATCATATAATCTGGCTATGCTCCATCTTCACCACACAAAGTATTCAAATCATGCACAACCCCGATGACAAGCCAAGCAATTGTTTCATACTTTTCATGTTCTAAAAAATTTTCAATCTTCACACAATACATGAGCATGAGCCATGGACATAGCACTATAGGTGGAATAGAATGGTGGTTGTGGAGAAGACAAAAAGGGAGAAGATAGTCTCACATCAACTAGGCGTATCAACGGGCTATGGAGATGCCCATCAATAGATATCAATGTGAGTGAGTAGGGATTGCCATGCAACGGATGCACTAGAGATATAAATATATGAAAGCTCAACAAAAAGAAACTAAGTGGGGGTGCATCCAACTTGCTTGCTCACGAAGACGCAGGGCATTTTGAGGAAGCCCATCGTTGGAATATACAAGCCAAGTTCTATAATGAAAAATTCCCACTAGTATATGAAAGTGATAACATAGGAGACTCTCTATTATGAAGATCATGGTGCTACTTTGAGGCACAAGTGTGGAAAAAAGGATAGTAGTATTGCCCCTTTTTATTTTTATTTTTTTGGGCCTTCCTTTTTTTCTTTGGCCTTTCTCTTTTTTTGGGGACAATACTCTATGAATGATGATCATCACACTTCTATTTATTTACAACTCAATGATTACAACTCGATACTTAGAACAAAGTGTGACTCTATATGAATGCCTCCGGCGGTGTACCGGGATAGCAATGATGCATGAGTGACTTACATGGAAGAATTATGAATGGTGGCTTTGCCACAACTAAAATGTCAACTACATGATCATGCAAAGCAATATGACAATGATGGAGCGTGTCATGATAAACGGAACGGTGGAAAGTTGAATGGCAATATATATCGGAATTGCTATGGAAATGCCAGGATAGGTAGGTATGGTGGCTGTCTTGAGGAAGGTATATGGTGGGTGTATGATATCGGCGAAAGGTGCGCGGTATTAGAGAGGCTAGCAATGGTGGAAGGGTGAGAGTGCGTAAAATCCATGGACTCAACATTAGTCATAAAGAACTCACATACTTATCGCAAAAATCTATTAGTTATCGAAGCAAAGTACTACGCACATGCTCCTAGGGGGATAGATTGGTAGGAAAAGACCATCGCTCGTCTCCGACCGCCACTCATAAGGAGGACAATCAATAAATACATCATGCTCCGACTTCTTAACATAACGGTTCACCATACGTGCATGCTACGGGAATCACAAACTTCAACACAAGCATTTCTCCAATTCACAACTACTCAACTAGCACGACTCTAATATCACCATCTCCATATCTCAAAACAATCATCAAGTTTCAAACTTCTCATAGTATTCAACACACTCATAAGAAAATTTTATTTATTTAATCTTGTATGCCTCAAATAATTAAAGAAAATTACCATGCTGTTTTGTAGGACTCTAAAAATAATCTAAGTGAAGCATGAGAGAACAATGGTTTCTATAAAACAAATCCACTGACGTGCTCTAAAAGATATAAGTGAAGCACTAGAGCAAAAACTATATAACTCAAAAGATATAAGTGAAGCACATAGAGTATTCTAATAATTTCCGAATCATGTGTGTCTCTCTAAAAAAGGTGTGTGCAGCAAGGATGATTGTGGAAAAGTAACAAATAAAGACTCAAATAATACAAGACGCTCCAAGCAAAACACATATCATGTGGTAAATAAAAATATAACTCCAAGTAAAGTTACCGATAGAAGTAGACGAAAGAGGGGATGCCTTCCGGGGCATCCCCAAGATTTGGCTTTTAGGTGTCCTTAGATTATCTTGGGGGTGCCATGGGCATCCCCAAGATTAGGATCTTGCCACTCCTTGTTCCACAATCCATCAAATCTTTACCCAAAACTTGAAAACTTCACAACACAAAACTTAAAGTAGAAAATCTCGTGAGCTCCGTTAGCGAAAGAAAACAAAACACCACTTCAAGGTACTGTAATGAACTCATTCTTTATTTATATTGGTGTTAAGCCTACTTTATTCCAACTTATCTATGATTTATAAACTATTTTACTAGCCATAGATTCATCAAAATAAGCAAACAACACACGAAAAACAGAATCTGTCAAAAACAGAACAGTCTGTAGTAATCTGTAGCTAACACAAGATCTGGAACCCCAAAATTTCTAAAATAAATTTCTGGACGTGAGGAATTTATCTATTAATCATCTGCAAAAATAATTAACTAAATAGCACTTTCGAAATAAAAATGGCAGCAGTTCTCGTGAGCGCTAAAGTTTCTGTTTTTTACAGCAAGATTAACAAGACTTTCCCCAAGTCTTCCCAACGGTTCTACTTGGCACAAACACTAACTAAACACAAAAAACACAACCAAAACAGAGGCTAGATAAATTATTTATTACTAAACAGGAGCAAAAAGCAAGGAATAAAAATAAAATTGGATTGCCTCCCACAAGCGCTATCGTTTAACGCCCCTAGCTAGGCATAAAAAGCAAGGATAGATCTAGGTGTTGCCATCTTTAGTTGGTAGTTCTTTACTAAGACATCTATCACCTTTAGGATTTTCTTCCCTTTTATCAATAATCAAACTTCTAGGCACAAGATTGAAAAAATCATTAGTAGCAAATGGTTCCTTAATGATAGCAAAAAGGTTAGGATGAATACTAATAGATTTGAGATCCGCGGTTTCCTTGCTAGAGGATTCACCCTTATTTTTAGGAACATACATAAGCTTGGCACTTTTAGTTGGAGGACTTGGAGTATTCTTTACGGAAGAGAAAGCGGTTCCCAAGTTGGTAATAATACCCTCAAGTTTATCGATTCTAGTGGAATCATGATTTATTCTTTCATTAAATATAGGTTCCTTCTCTTTAATATTTTTCAAAGTTACTCCTACTTTAGATCCATATTGGGTAATTTGGTTGTGTATCTTTTTATCGAAAGTTTCAATTAACTCAACGGCAGCAACTTTATTTTCAATAATTTCAAGTTTTTGCATTACATTCTCCAAAGTTAACATAGTTCCATTAATCATAAGAGGGGGTGAGCCAAACAAATCTATCATAGCATTATAAGAATCAAAAGTATGGCTACCCAAGAAATTCCCTCCAGTAATGGTATCAATGATATATCTGTACCAAGGAGTAGTGCCAACATAAAACTTGCGGAGAAGAATGGAAGTGGATTGCTTCCTCGTAGATCTATTTTGAGCATTGCGAATCCTATACCAAGCGTCTTTTAAATTTTCTCCTTCCCTTTGTTTAAAATTAAGAACTTCATTCGCGGGAGATAACAGAGAAGATAAGGGACTATCCATAACGACAAGCAAGCAATCCAACACACAAGCAAACGAGGAATGGGCAAACAGAGGCAAATAGAGAAAGAGAGAGAGAGGGCGAATAAAACAGCAAGGGTGAAGTGGGGGAGAGGAAAACGAGAGGCAAATGGCAAATAATGTAATGCGGGAGATAAGGGTTGTGATGGGTACTTGGTATGTTTACTTTTGCGTAGACCTTCCCGGCAACGGCGCCAGAAATCCTTCTTGCTACCTCTTGAGCACTTGCGTTGGTTTTCCCTTGAAGATGAAAGGGTGATGCAGCAGAGTAGCGTAAGTATTTCCCTCAGTTTTTGAGAACCAAGGTATCAATCCAGTAGGAGGACACACACGAGTCCCTCGTACCTACACAAACAAATAAATCCCCGCAACCAACGCGATAAGGGGTTGTCAATCCCTACACAGTCACTTACGAGAGTGAGATATGATAGATATGATAAGATAATATTTTTGGTATTTTTATGATAAAGATGCAAAGTAAAATAAAAGGCAATAAAAATAACTAAGTATTGGAAGATTAATATGATGGAAGATAGACCCAGAGGCCATAGGTTTCACTAGTGGCTTCTCTCGAGAGCATAAGTATTCATGGCGGGTAAACAAATTACTGTTGAGCAATTGACAGAATTGAGCATAATTATGAGAATATCTAGGTATGATCATGTATATAGGCATCATGTCCGAGACTAGTAGACCGACTCCTGCCTGCATCTACTACTATTACTCCACACATCGACCACTATCCAGCATGCATCTAGAGTATTAAGTTCAAGAGAACAGAGTAACGCTTTAAGCAAGATGACATGATGTAGAGGGATAAACTCATGCAATATGAAATAAACCCCATCTTGTTATCCTTGATGGCAACAATACAATGCATGCCTTGCTGCCCCTACTGTCACTGGGAAAGGACACCGCAAGACTGGACTCAAAGCTAAGCACTTCTCCCATTGCAAGAAAGATCAATCTAGTAGGCCAAACCAAACTGATAATTCAAATAGACTTGCAAAGATAACCAATCATACATAAGAGAATTCAAAGAAGATTCAAATATTGTTCATAGATAAACATGATCATAAACCCACAATTCATCGGTCTCAACAAAGACACCGCAAAAGAAGATTGCATCGAATAGATCTCCACGAGAGAGGGGGAGAACTTTGTATTGAGATCCAAAAAGAGAGAAGAAGCCATCTAGCTAATAACCATGGACCCGTAGGTCTAAGGTAAACTACTCACACTTCATCGGAAGGGCAATGGTGTTGATGTAGAAGCCCTCCGTGATCGATGCCCCCTCCGGCGGAGCTCCGGAACAGGCCCCAAGATGGGATCTCATGGATACAGAAAGTTATGGCGGTGGAATTAGGGTTTTGGCTCTGTATCTGGTAGTTTGGGGGTACGTAGGTATATATAGGAGGAAGGAGTACATCGGTGGAGCAACAGGGGGCCCACGAGGGTGGAGGGCGCGCCCCCTACCTCGTGGCCTCCTGGTTGATGTCTTGACGTAGGGTCCAAGTCCTTGGGATCATGTTCGTTCCGAAAATCACGTTCCTGAAGGTTTCATTCTGTTTGGACTTCGTTTGATATTCTTTTTCTGCGAAACCCTAAAATAGGCAAAAAAATATCAATTCTGGGCTGGGCCTTCGGTTAATAGGTTAGTTCCAAAAATAATATAGAAGTGTATAATAAAGCCCAATAATGTCCAAAGCAGAATATAATATAGCATGGAACAATAAAAAATTATAGATACCTTGGAGACGTATCTGCTGTCGAGCCCACAGACACCGTTAAGAGGGTCCGAACTACTCTGCAGCAGGAGAGCTCGGCTTGTCAGGAGCTCGACTACCAATCCGGCCTCCATCGTAGTTCCGATCAAGTGGTGGCATTCGTGCCGCTCGTACATCACTACGCACTCAAAATTCCATGGGCATCGACGGAGGCATAGCTAGCTTGTGGGCATCGACCGACATCGGATACAGATTTACTTTCACTTTTACTTGTTTCCTTTTCAGGCCTCGATCCCACAGGCACCATCTGGTGGTCTGGTCATCGGTCCTCCTGAAGGATAAACACACCAAGACGGCGAGAAACGCAGACATATGGGGGACTTTCTAGGTGATTCCGTTAACGATAACTTTCCTGTTTCTCAGGACCCGCATGCAGCTCTCCCTTGGTTTCGGCATGTCAAATAGCCCGTTGCTTATTGCACTACCTGTATCAACGTGCTTTGACGTACTAATTAAATTACAATGAGAACAGTTTGCGGCTGGAGCTGCAGGACTCCAGCTTTTACATTCGTATCTTTTCTATTTTCTTTTTTTTCAGCTCCCCTGTGGATAATCCTATCAGGTAGCACCCATACACTTTGGTACGCTCGATGCTCGCCAGGGGCTTCATAGCACCCCACATTACGGCAACAAAAGTCCGAACACTTTTTATAAGTATAGTTCGGCACCTGAATTTAGCATTATATGCATTGGCTCCGAATCATGTCTTTGGTCAATAGTTGGGTTTCCTGGCTCCTGTGCTTGCTACCTTACGTTCCGCAACATCCGCTAAGGTAGTAAAGGGAGAACTACTGCAATTGTGCCATGGTTTATCCAAAGGGGCACCTCAGTAGAGAAAGCCGAAAACTCACTGTCATGATGCGGCGAGAGCCGGTCAGCTGTTCGGAGGATGCAAATCGTTGGAGATTTCTTCCGCATTACGCGAAGGATTGGTACTTCCCGATCAGACGCTTATAGCACTCTAGTTCGGATACTAGGGGTTGCGCCCATGTTTTTATTGTCGCACTCCTCTGGCTAAGTGAGGGTGTTACAACCACATAGTCTGGTTGCCTTTTTTGTTACGCTAAACAACTCCTTCAAGGACCATCTAATTGGATCAAGATTCTTTAGATTCCATCCCGAACACCCCCGTACTACCTACGTGGGGGCATAAGTTGGCGACTGGTTAACCCTCAGATTATATACAACACGACCACACAGGAAGTAAAAATTTAAGAAGATAACAAGCATTATATTGCACAAACATTTTGTTTCATCATACGAGGCAGAGGGAGCTCGAATACATTCATTCAAAGATGGTGTCCTTCGCACAATGATCCACAACAATGCGGGACCCCTCTAAGACATCATCGAAGTATCGTTCAGGTGTGCGGTGCTCCTTCCCCTCCGACGGCCCCCCGGTCGCTAGCTTGACAGCGTCTAGCTTCGCAAACCAGACCTTGCAATAAGAGAAGTCAGTCACGCGCCCTCGATGCAGACAGACCGCATGATGACATCCAGTCGAGGACAGACATCCACCAGTTTTTTCACGAGGCCGAAGTAGCTGCTGGGAATAGCTTTGGCTGGCCACAGCTGGACTATCATATCCTTCATGGCCAGTTCGGCCACCCTGTGCAGCTCGACCAGCTATTTCAGTTGATCGTTGAAGGGCACCGGATGTTCTGGCGTGCAATATTGCGACCAGAACAGCTTCTCCACGGAGCTCCCTTCTTTGGCTCGGAAGAACTCCGCAACATCGGTCACACTGCATGGCAGATCAGCAAAGGCCTCTGGAGAACTCCGAATCCGGGTTAGCAAAAGAAATTTCCTCTTCACACTCCTGCTTTGCATATTGAATGCATTACCCGCCGTGATCTTCCTGGCCTCTTGGATCTCATGGAGGGTGTCTTGGGCTTCAATTCAGGCCGCCTCTGCACTCTTACGAGCCTCGACAAGTTCGGCCTCTTGAGCCGACGCATTGTGCTCCAAGGTCTCGCACTTCCTCACCGCGTCCTGGAGCTCCTGTTGGACTTCGTTGACCCGGGCCTTGATCCTCTTATGTGCAGCCTACTCCTTGAAAGCCTGCCCCTCGGCTTCGACCAGGGCTGCTTTCAAAGCCTCAACCTCGGTCGTCGCCTCTGTTCACATTATGGTATGTCGGTCATTGCATATCATTTTCCCTTCTTCTAATCCACAACAGGTTATTACTTACCTTGTTTCTCCTGGAGCTGTCTCTTCACCTGGCCCAGCTCCTCCTCGGCCTTCGCCAGTTTCTGCTTCAATCTAGAGACTTCGGCAGTATGCGAGGCCGCGGCCAACAGCGATGCCTGCGCATACATTTCAGACAAATTTAGTTAGTTTCCTGCAATAGGGGATTGATCCTCTGTCCGATTTTTCTTTTCGAACACCGGACAATGTCTCAGGGGCTACTGTCTATATTGGGATTTTCTCCTTTTTTGCGCTGCTTACCTCAAAACCTGTTAACAGGCTGCTGTAGGCTTCGGTTAGTCCGCTTTTGGCAGACTGAACCCTTTAAATTACCATGCCCATAAGGACACAGTGCTCATCCACAATGGAAGCACCTCGCAGCGCTTCCAGTAGATTATCTTGTGCCCCTGGTTGGACAGGGGTCACCGGGGTAACAGGCATCCCCCTTCTTCCGAAGGAGGTTGCGTGCCGGATTCCGGAGCAGCCTCGATCTCTGGAATTGAGTCCGGCTGAGGTTCGAACCGAGTTCGGCCCTCCCCACCAGTCTCCATGGGGATTGATTCCCCTTGGTGTCCGGTGACAGGATTTTCACCTTCTGGCGCCTCCTGAGCCTCTCCCCCGCCTGGAACAGTCCTTCGGGACAGCACCTCCGCATCATCCTTGGCCTTGGGGGAGTGAGCGGCTGGTGGCGAATCGCTGGCCATTGCCTTGGAATCCAGCGAGCCTCCTGACGAGGATCGCGGGGAGTTGTTGTGGGCTGGACTACAATAAAACATAACCAATCATCTCAATGCAGTAAGGAGGAGAAACTTTATGGGTGGATACAAGTCTTAGTACTTACGATGCGGCCCGAGGCTTAGCACGGGGGCGTTTCTCCGGACTGTTGTTGACGTCCCATGTGGAGTTATCCGCAAGGGAGCCCTTCCCCTTCTTGGGAGCCTCCGCCTCCAGAGTTGTGGAGGCCGCCCACTTTTTCCTCCCCCATCAAGGGGAGAGTCGCTTTCCTCCTCCTCATCCCCACCGTTTTCGGCGGCAGGGGAACGGGTCTTGTCTTCGGACGTCACGTCCAAAGCGCCCTTGCGGCGGGGGCCACTCCGGACCCCCTTGGCCTTTCCCGCGGACTTCTTTTCTGGTGCCTTGTAAGGCGCCGGCTCCAGCATCTTTGCTAAGCGCGGGATGATTGGTTTTTCAGGCAGGGGAGCCAGACACCGGATCTGCTTCGCCTTCTTCAACAAGTACTGAAAAAGCAATGATAATAAAAGCTTAGATATCACCCTTGAAACAAGCAAGTAGGGGATGTGTTGAAAATAATATACCTCGTTGGGAAGGTGATTTATATCGTGACCACGGTCTGAATCCGTGGCCGGCGGTATCTCGTTGCCCTTGGAGAGCAATTTCCAGGCATCTTCGTGAGCTGTTTCGAAGACCCTCTCCAAGGTGTGGTACTTTTTCGGGTTGAAATCCCATAGAGGGCGGCTTCGGCTCTAGCAGGGGAGGATCCGGCGCACCAGTATCACTTGGATTGCATCAACAAGCTTGATGTCCCTATCAATCATGCTTTGAATGCGCGTTTGCAGCGCAATCAGCTCGTCTGACAAACACTAGTTCGGGCTCTTCTCGACCCAGGAGGTGAGTCGCATGGGAGCGCCGGAGTTGAATATGGCAGCCGCGGCCCAGGTGGCGCCACGGGGTTCAGTGATGTAGAACCATTGTTTCTGCCATTCCTTGACAGACTCCACGAATGTGCCTTTTGGCCAAGAGACATTGGTGAGCTTGCTCACCATAGCGCCCCCCGCACTCTGCATGCTGTCCATCCAACACCTTGGGCTTCACGTTAAAGGTTTTGAGCCATAGCCCGAAGTGGGGCTGGATGCGGAGGAAGGCCTCGCACATGACGATGAACGCCGACATATTGAGGAAGGAGTTCGGGGATAGATCATGGAAGTCTATCCCGTAGTAGAACATTATCCTACGGACGAAGGGGTGGAGTGGAAACCCAAGCCCGCGGAGGAAATGGGGGAGGAACACTACCCTCTCGTCGGGTTTTGGCGTGGGAATGATTTGTCCTTGGGCTGGAAGACGTTGGGCGATTTCCTTCGCCAGGTACCCGGCTGCACAAAGCTCGGCGATGTCCTCCTCCTTGACAGAGGAAGCCATCCACTTGCCTTGACCTCCGGATCTGGACATGGTTGAGTGCTTTCTTGAGTGGGGAACAGATGAGAACTTGGGCGCTGGAGCTCAAGAGTGGAAAGGCAGGAATAAGGCATGGGGGAAGAAGGAGGAATCTTATCTCCTTATAAGGGCAGTGAATGTTGAACGCCACCCCACTCGCCTCAAAATTTGCCTGCTCCCGAGGGCTATGTAAATGGCACGGTTGGGTTACCTGATACGTCTCCAATGTATCTATAATTTTTGATTGCTCCATGCTATATTATCTACTGTTTTGGACTATATTGGGCTTTATTTTCCATTTTTATATTATTTTTGGGACTAACATATTAACCGGAGGCCCAGCCCAGAATTGCTGTTTTTTTTTGCCTATTTCAGTGTTTCGGAGAAACAGAATATCAAACGAAGTCCAAACGGAATAAAATCTTCGGGAATGTGATTTTCTCACCGAACGTGATCTACGAGACTTGGACCCTCCTCAAAGGAACAAAAGAGGAGGTCACGAGGGTGGGGGGCGCGCCCCCCCAGGGCGCGCCCCCTGCCTCGTGGGCCCCTCGGTGCTCCACCAACGTACTTCTTCCTCCTATATATACACACGTAACCCCAAACGATCAGAAGAGGAGCCAAAAACCTAATTCCACGGCCGCAACTTTCTGTATCCACGAGATCCCATCTTGGGGCCTATTCCGGAGCTCCGCCGGAAGAGGGCCGTCATCACGGAGGGCTTCTACATCATCCTTGCCCCTCCGATGAAGTGTGAGTAGTTTACCTCAGACCTTCGGGTCCATAGTTAGTAGCTAGATGGCTTCTTCTCTCTTTTTGGATCTCAATACAAAGGTCTCCCCCTCTCTTGTGGAGATCTTTTCGATGTAATCTTCTTTTTGCAGTGTGTTTGTTGAGATCGATGAATTGTGGGTTTATGACCAAGTCTATCTATGAATAATATTTGAATCTTCTCTGAATTCTTTTATGTATGATTGGTTATCTTTGCAAGTCTCTTCGAATTATCCATTTGATTTGGCCAACTAGATTGGTAGTTCTTGCCATGGGAGAAG
Organism: Triticum urartu; assembly: GCF_056163025.1. Taxonomy (NCBI): domain Eukaryota; kingdom Viridiplantae; phylum Streptophyta; class Magnoliopsida; order Poales; family Poaceae; genus Triticum; species Triticum urartu. The sequence continues at coordinate 226,461,130 of NC_141878.1, forward strand.
TGCTTAGATTTGGGTTCGATCTTGCGGTGTCCTTACCCAGTGACAGAAGGGGCAGCAAGGCACGTATTGTCTCGTTGCCATCTAGGATAACAAGATGGGGTTTATTTCATATTGCATGGATTTATCTCTCTACATCATGTCATCTTGCTTAAGGCGTTACTCTGTTTTTTAACTTAATACTCTAGATGCATGCTGGATAGCGGTCGATGAGTGGAGTAATAGTAGTAGATGTAGAATCGTTTCGATCTACTTGTCACGGACGTGATGCCTATATACATGATCATGCCAAGATATTCTCATAACTATGCTCAATTCTGTCAATTGCTCAACAGTAATTTGTTCACCCACCGTAGAATACTTATGCTCTTGAGAGAAGCCACTAGTGAAACCTATGGCCCCCGGGTCTATTCTCATCATATCAATCTCCATTACTTTAATCTTGCTTTGCTTTTTTACTTTGCTTTTACTTTTTACTTTGCATCTTTATACCAAAAATACCAAAAATATTATATCTATCAGATCTCACGCTCGTAAGTGACCGTGAAGGGATTGACAACCCCTAATCGCGTTGGTTGCGAGTAGCTATCGTTTTGTGCAGGTACGAGGGACTTGAGCATGGCCTCCTACTGGATTGATACCTCGGTTCTCAAAAACTGTGGGAAATACTTACGCTACTCTGCTGCATCATCCCTTCCTCTTCGGGGAAAACCAACGCAAGCTCAAGATGTAGCAAGAAGGATGTAACATCCCAAAATTCTAAATTTTGTAATGTTATAATAAATAGATAGATTTGATTGATTGTTTGATTGATTTACTGGAAGTGAGTGAATTCGAAACTTTTTGAAAGTTAAATGAGAGGGAATAAAAGGACTTTCCCAAACTTTCATATTTGCTTTCTGATCTCCATGAATTCAAATTCTTTTCAAATACAAAACCCTTGAGCGAAGATGATATGACTTCTTCCATTTAAATTAAGTGAAAGGGTATTTGAAAATAATTGAATTTCATTTGGAAATATTTCAATTCTGAAACTTTATGCAGCTCAATGATTTTCACGAGCAAAGATAAAAGGACTTCTTCAAATTATGAAATATGAGTTGGGAGTTTCAAGGATCAAATTCAAACTCCATTTGAAATTATTTTCAATTTGGAGTTATTTGAGTTTTACTCAGATTATTTTTCTCCAAAAATAAAATACATGGAAAATAGGGTAACATGATTCCCTACAATAGAAAATTGGAGAAAAATTAATTTGAAATCATTTTGGTATTTTTTAAAATGATTTTTATTGGATGTTATTAGACCAGTAGCACTCTTTGATTTATCTGAATTTGTGTGGATTTTATTTGAATTTATAAAAATGTTCATGTCATAGAGAATCTTTTTCTGAAAATTTTGATATATTACACGCCTATGTAATATTTCTATTTCTTTTGTTTTATTTGTTTTGTTTGTCTGAAAAAAATATACTTCTGGACCGACCGAACCGGGCCGGCCCATCCAGCCAGGCCACGGCCCAGCTGGCCCAACGGCCCATCCCGCTCGTCCCCGAGCTCGGGCAGGTCTCCGCCTCCTGCCCGACACCGCCGCCGCCGCCGCCGTGAACTCCGCGGAGTCCACCGCCGCCCCCGCCTTGCACTCCACGCCACCGCCTCGCCTCCCTTCTATAAATGGCGCCCCGGGACCGCGCCACTTCCGTTTTCCCCGAAGCCGCCGGTCCTCGTCCCCTGTTGCGCCGCCGCCGCTGCCAGATACGCCGCCGCCGCCGCTGCTAAGGCCGCGCCGCCTCCGCCGGTCCTCTGCTGCGCCGCCGCGCCGCCACTGCCGCACCGCAGCCCCGCCGCCTCTCGCCCCGCGCCGCCTCCTGCCGCTGCTGTCGCCTCACCGGAACCACCGTGCCGCCTCGCCTCACTGTCGCCGGAGTTAACTGCGGCCGCCGCCGCCGGTTTTCTAAGAAAAACTGCCCCGACCGGTAAAACCGTTGCCCGGTTCGATTCGGTTCTTTTGAATAAAGCCGGTTTTTCTTAATAACCTAGTTAAGTAGTGAACGTTCATTGTTTTAGTCTTCACAGCAAACGTTTTCGTCATATAAACTTCTGTAGCGAACATTCGCTATTTAGTATTTTTTTTTCTTTTCTTTTAATTTCGGCCAGGGACCTATCTGTGATGATTTTCTTTACAAATTAGTCCCTGTTCTTCAAACGGTCATAACTTTTTGCTCATTAGTCCAAATCCAACGAAACCAACGCCCACGTCTTCGTTATGATCCCCTCTATCCATTAATCCAACTCAAACATGTTTTTGCAAGTTTTAAAATTTGAATTAGATCAGATTTGAATTCAAACTCCGTTTGATCATAACTAGAGTTTCATAGCTCCGTTTGAGTTGATTCTTTGTGCAAATCGAAGCTCTTGACCTAAACTTTATGATAAGGCCAAATTCACATAATTTTTGGTACTGTTAGGAATTGTTTTATTTTGCAAGAGTTATTTGCTTGGTTTTGAAGTTTTCCGAATCGTCTTCTTCGTTCTTTCTGATACTTTGAGTGATTGCTTATGCGTGGTTGCTATTGCTTGCTTACGATAGATTGACCAGAGTGTGACGAGTAGAACTATCAAGAGTTTTGAGTGCGAATCATCTTCATCAACATTGCAGGCAAGTAACACTTTGATCATACCTTTTCTACTACCCAGTTTTATTGCATTAGATCAATCCTCACACATTGCATGATTAGGATCTAATTAAATTGTGGGATGGGAAGTAGATGAGGTAGTACCTATTACCTGTTTATTTTCAAACCTTTGGGAGTTACTTCTACCTTTGCTCATTATGCCATGCTATGCTAGTAGACGTGGATTGGGTGAGTGAAATCCATGACAGATGTGAGATTGTTAATTAATGGTTTATCTAAGGTGGCAACTTAAACACACATCTGGGTGGATTGAGGAACCTGGGTATTCCAGGACTTGCCTGTTTTCTTTTAGACCGCCACCCAGGCTCAAAGGGATCATGAGACTATTCATACTAGAAACTTCCGTGTGCATCCACAAGCTATTATGGGCTCTAGCATAGTTGACTAAGTTGTGCGAACTCTTACAGTCGTAGACTAGCAGATGTAGGGGATGTAGGTGGTACGGTCTACCCGATCGTAAGGTGCTAGCGCTTCTGAAAGACTATGTCTCGGTCATCCGTCTTCTCAAACACCATGTAGTGCGAGAAACCAAACGGAGGCGACCGAGTCTTGTGGGGAAAAGTGCGCAAACCTCTGCAGAGTGTAATAAACTAATCATGATTAGCCGTGTCCCCGGTTATGGACATCTTGAGTATCTAGTACTTGGATTTTCATGTGAATCTCAACATGTTACTCTAAATTAAATTTGTTGGGTTTTAATGATGATGCTTAATTGGGATTGAGAATGCTGTCAAGCATTCTCAATGTTCAACAACCACCATGATAGTTAAATAAAATTTATTCCTTTGTAGTAGGGAAAAATTGGCTTTTCGCAAAAACTTTATAACCATAGAGCTTTTCCACCAGCCAAATATGCATGTAGTGATAGCCATTGTTCATCATTCTCTATGGTGTGAATTTGCCAGTACATTCAACGTACTGACCCTTTGTGGCTGCAATGTCTCATGTTGCAGGAATCTTACGATGAGTAAGTGATACGTTAGGGTTATGATTTCTACACTCAACTTTGCCATTGGTGTTGATGGGAATCCACAACCTTGTTACTTCCGCTATTTTGGATTGAGGTAATAGTATTTACGTTACTTTTACATGTGATTTACCTCTGTTATAAATCCTCGAGTACTGTGTGTGTCAGCATACCGATCCAATGATGTCACTTAAGCACAGAGACTTGATCCATTCGGGTTGGGTCGCTACAAGATGGTATCAGAGCACATGTTGACTGTAGGACGTGACCCTAGAAACTGGCAAGCCCATAGCAAAGATTTTTCTCTACAACTTTTCCTTTCAAAAAGATCTTTTACCTCTCTTCTCTTCTAAGCTTATTCAAAAATTCCCTTTAGTGAGACCATACCCCTTTCCCTTTTTGACCACACGAAGATTCGAATGATGAGACCACTCCAAGAAGTACAAGATATCGGACAACTGAGACCATCCGGAATGAAGAGGATTTCACCATACATTATAATAATGGAAACTGCAATGGTTGAAGACTCCAAAGACTAGGAGAATTTAAAGGCTCTATAGAATTTCCAGATTTAGTATGACCTAGGAAGGCTATCCTTATGGAACTTGGCAGACTAAGGAAGCCGTCAATACCTGAGATCAAGGTGTATCGGAGGAAGACCGGAGCATGTAGAGTTAAAAAACTCGAAGTTTTTTCAAAGAAAACCCTAAGGCAGGAGATATCAACTATGGAATGATAGATCATGGGAATGACAAGAGCAGAAACACAGTTATCCGTGATGTCATCGCCCGCTGATGCTATTGTCACCGTGCTGAGTTAAGGATGCATTTATTCAGAATGGATTTGATGGAAGAAGGCTGATGGAGCACCTATTAGTAAGATGAAGTTTTAACCTTAGCCGGTGTATCGCCATGATCTGGAGTGTTACATCAAGAAGTTAAGATGGAGCTACAAGAAGCCGTATTTTGACAAGGAGCATTTCGTGAAGAACTTAGGACCCAGAAGTTGAAGTAGCCAAGCTGGAGGAGCTACAACCTCGAGATACCAGAGATTTGTCAGGAACTGATGGACAGTATGACCATGGCCCATGCCAAGGATGTTGAAACCTAGAAGTTTGGAATGCAACTCCAAAATATTCAAGGATGTCACCAGAGACTTTGCTACATCAGAGATGAGCTGGCAAAAGGACTTGAGAAAGACAAGTATGACCGAAAGAAGCCATTGGAGGCATGAACAAGACTCGAAGAGTTATATGACCTTGAAGATTTATTAACCTTTAGAAGACCAAACCCCTTTCATATGCCTACGTTAGATGCGACGTTTGTGAGCTGTCATTTGTTTGATGTTTTTCCCGACAGCCACAAATAAAAAATCTGTCTTTTCAAAAACTTTTGTTTGTGTTGTGTGTATCCCTCTTTATCTCTCTTATCTCACCCCATAACCCATGGACCCAATAGATGATGAATGGAGATGAGCTTGTATTTTCTGGACTGATGCGTCAGTTGGAGACAGACCGATGGATTCAAAACATGGAGGATCACATGGAGAATAACCCTATAGTTGGAAAGGATAAGATCCAGCATGCTCTTCAGTGCTTTGAAAGAGGTGCTGCTACTTGGTGGAGGATGTACTAAATCATCAATGGATGGCAAGGAGTAACCACTTGGAAAGAATTTAAGTTGACTTTGCCAAAGTCTCAGTTTGTGTCCCAGAAGTTGAAGCCTTATGGAAAGGATATGAAGAAACCTTGTGCATGCAAGATTTGTGGAGAAATAGGACACACCCATAAAGAACACAAGGATGAATGCCCTAATTGTGAAGGAAGTCACCCAGTTGAAGAATGCCCAACTAGGCAGATCACTTGTTTGTTGTGTGAAGGGACTACCCACTATCCTGCTCAGTGTCACATTTACCCCATGGTACGAAGGACCGTACATCAGAAGAAAGAAGTAAATAAAGGAGCCCTTATGGAAATTTTAGAAGAACCCGTGATGAAGGAAGATGTGGAGGACACACCTAAAGAAGACCCGAGTAAACCCTTCACTAAGTCTTGCTATTCATGTGGAGAAGAAGGACACATCTCCCAAAATTGTTTGAATGGGGATCTAGTAGAATTCCCGACAGAGGAAGTAGAATATGACCCACAGGAAATAGAAGCCCTGATTGGAATGGAAAAGTCCAGGAAGAGAAGTAGATTGGATTCCAGGAAGTACCCGAGTCATATCACCTGTTACAGGTGCAAGGAGTTAGGGCACTACCTCAACAGTTGCCCAAAAAGGAAACCTCGAGACTTGTCAGAAGTAATATGTTTTAGTTGTAATGGAGCAAGGCACTTTGCCAGAGAATGCCCTAAGGAAAAGGAAACTTGTGCTAGATAGTTGAGTTTGAAACAAAAGAAATGGAGTAGTAGAAGTGAGAACATTTTCTTTTATATTGAGGTGTTGAGTTGAGACATGTAATGGAAAAGCAAGAGATTGTAATCATTGGAGAATCAATAAAGTTAGCATCGTTGGTAAAGATTTGGGTTTTATGAGTTGTTACTCTATGAAGAAGGATTTTGACCATTTTGAGGATATGAGAAATATGGTCTATGGAAGATTTGTGCATTTTAAGGGTGGTAGTACCCTGTAAGAACCGTTGACCCCTGGAAAAGATAAGGATACTCCATTGAGTGGATTTCAGACAAAATGAATATGAGTTTTATCTCGATATGTGTGATACCCCAAGAGTATGTGGGATGAAGTTGGAGACCGTCAGTTGTTTGGACCAAATGTGATCAAGGAGTCAGAAGAGAATGTTAAGTTGATTCGAGATAGACTGAAGGTAGCTCAGTCCAGACAGAAGAGTTATGCAGACTTAAAAACGCAAGGAGGTAGTCTATGAAATTGGAGATAGAGCATGTTTTCATGTGTTCCCTCTGCGAGGAGTTAAACAATCTGTAGTTAAGGGAAAGTTAGCCCCGAGATTTGTAGGACCATACCGAGTTTTGGAGCGTATGGGAGAAGTGGCCAACAAGTTGGAGTCACCCGAAGGACTGTCAGGAGTTCATGATGTGTTTCACATTTCCCAGTTGAAGAAGTGCCATGCAGAGATGGGCAATATTCCCTTGTAAGGACGCTTGACCCTGGAAAGGATAATGATGTTCCATGAAGTGGAGTATGGACTTCATAAGTATAAGTTTTTAACTCGGTATGTGGGATATTCCACGAGGATGAAGAGATGAATTACTATTGGATATAAAGGAGGTATGATGTTGTAAATATGGATCAATGGAAACTCCATGATGAGTCTGAGAAATCATGTCCTAGTTTGGTGCCAATAGAAGGAAGGTAAACAATACAATTAGATGGATTTAAGAATACTAGGAAGTTGGAAGTGGGAATAATGATCAGTTGCCCGATGATAAGTTCAAGGACTACAAGTGATGATATGGGCCATAACTCACATGCCCCAGGACCTACCAAGAAGCAAGCACATTTATGCTGAAGAACCCCGGAGGAAGATACGACGTTTATTGATAGACGATCTTATAGGAATTACGCAAAACCTGAGAGTTGTGGAGGAACGACAGATGGTTGTTTGGCTTGCAGAATCTATGGATTTATAATAAATAGATAGATTTGATTGATTGACTGAAAGTGAGTGAATTCGAAACTTTTTGAAAGTTAAATGAGAGGGAATAAAAGGACTTTCCCAAACTTTCATATTTGCTTTCAGATCTCCATGAATTCAAATTCTTTTCAAATACAAAACCCTTGAGCGAAGATGATATGACTTCTTCCATTTAAATTAAATGAAAGGGTATTTGAAAATAATTGAATTTCATTTGGAAATATTTCAATTCTGAAACTTTATGCAGCTCAATGATTTTCACGAGCGAAGATAAAAGGACTTCTTCAAATTATGAAATATGAGTTGGGAGTTTCAAGGATCAAATTGAAACTCCATTTGAAATTATTTTCAATTTGGAGTTATTTGAGTTTTACTCAGATTATTTTTCTCCAAAAATAAAATACATGGAAAATAGGGTAACATGATTCCCTACAATAGAAAATTGGAGAAAAATTAATTTGAAATCATTTTGGTATTTTTTAAAATGATTTTTATTGGATTTTATTAGACCAGTAGCACTCTTTGATTTATCTGAATTTGTGTGGATCTTATTTGAAGTTATAAAAATGTTCATGTCGTAGAGAATCTTTTTCTGAAAATTTTGATATATTACACGCCTATGTAATATTTCTATTTCTTTTGTTTTATTTGTTTTGTTTGTTCGAAAAAAATATACTTCTGGACCGACCGAACCGGGCCGGCCTATCCAGCCACGCCACGGCCCAGCCGTCCCAACGGCCCATCCCGCTCGTCCCCGAGCTCGGGCAGGTCTCCGCCTCCTGCCCGACACCGCCGCCGCCGCCGCCGTGAACTCCGCGGAGTCCACCGCCGCCCCCGCCTTGCACTCCACGCCACTGCCTCGCCTCCCTTCTATAAATGGCGCCCCGGGACTGCTCCACTTCTGTTTTCCCCGAAGCCGCCGGTCCTCGTCCCCCGTTGTGCCGCCTCCGCTGCCAGATACGCCGCCGCCGCTGCCGCTGCTAAGGCCGCGCCGCCTTCGCCGGTCCTCTGCTGCGCCGCCGCGCCGCCACTGCCGCACCGCAGCCCCGCCGCCTCCTGCTGCTGCTGTCGCCTCACCGGAACCACCGCGCCGCCTCGCCTTGCTGTCGCTGGAGATAACCGCCGCCGCCGCCAGTTTTCTAAGAAAAACCGCCCCGACCGGTAAAACCGTTGCCCGGTTCGATTCGGTTCTTTTGAATAAAACTGGTTTTTCTTAATAACCTAGTTAAGTAGTGAACGTTCATTGTTTTAGTCTTCGCAGCGAACGTTTTCGTCATATAAACTTCTGTAGCGAACGTTCGCTATTTAGTATTTTTTTTTCTTTTCTTCTAATTTCGGCCAGGGACCTATCTGTGATGATTTTCTTTACAAATTAGTCCATGTTCTTCAAACGGTCATAACTTTTTGCTCGTTAGTCCAAATCCAACGAAACCAACGCCCACGTCTTCGTTATGATCCCCTCTATCCAGTAATCCAACTCAAACACGTTTTTGAAAGTTATAAATTTTGAATTAGATCAGATTTGAATTCAAACTCCGTTTGATCATAACTTGAGTTTCGTAGCTCCGTTTGAGTTGGTTCTTTGTGCAAATCGAAGCTCTTGACCTAAACTTTCTGATAAGGCCAAATTCATATAATTTTTGGTACTGTTAGAAATTATTTTATGTTGCAAGAGTTATTTGCTTGGTTTTGAAGTTTTCCGAATCGTCTTCTTCGTTCTTTCTGATACTTTGAGTGATTGCTTATGTGTGGTTGCTATTGCTTGCTTACGATAGATTGACCGGAGTGTGACGAGTAGAACTATCAAGAGTTTTGAGTGCGAATCATCTTCATCAACATTGCAGGCAAGTAACACTTTGATCATACCTTTTCTACTACCTAGTTTTATTGCATTAGATCAATCCTCACACATTGCATGATTAGGATCTAATTAAATTGTGGGATGGGAAGTAGATGAGGTAGTACCTATTACCTGTTTATTTTCAAACCTTTGGGAGTTACTTCTATGTTTTCTCATTTTGCCATGCTATGCTAGTAGACGTGGATTGGGTGAGTGAAATCCATGACAGATGTGAGATTGTTAATTAATGGTTTATCTAAGGTGGCAACTTAAACACACATCTGGGTGGATTGAGGCACCCGGGTATTCCAGGACTTGCCTGTTTTCTTTTGGACTGCCACCCAGGCTCAAAGGGATCATGAGACTATTCATAGTAGAAACTTCCGTGTGCAGCCACAAGCTATTATGGGCTCTAGCATAGTTGACTAAGTTGTGCGAACTCTTACAGTGGTAGACTAGAAGATGTAGGGGATGTAGGTGGTACGGTCTACCCGATCATAAGGTGCTAGCGCTTCTGAAAGACTATGTCTCGGTCATCCGTCTTCTCAAACACCATGTAGTGCGAGAAACCAAACGGAGGCGATCGAGTCTTGTGGGGAAAAGTGTGCAAACCTCTGCAGAGTGTAATAAACTAATCATGATTAGCCATGTCCCCGGTTATGGACATCTTGAGTATCTAGTACTTGAATTTTCATGTGAATCTCAACATGTTACTCTAAATTAATTTTGTTGGGTTTTAATGATGATGCTTAATTGGGATTGAGAATGCTGTCAACCATTCTCAATGTTCAACAACCACCATGATAGTTAAATAAAATTTATTCCTTTATAGTAGGGAAAAATTGGCTTTTCGCAAAAACTTTATAACCAAGAGCTTTTCCACCAGCCAAATATGCATGTAGTGATAGCCATTGTTCATCATTCTCTATGGTGTGAATTTGCCAGTACATTGTACTGACCCTTTGTGGCTGCAACGTCTCATGTTGCAGGAATCTTACGACGAGTATGTGATACGTTAGGGTTATGATTTCTACACTCAACTTTGCCATTGGTGTTGATGAGAATCCACAACCTTGTTACTGCCGCTATTTTGGATTGAGGTAATAGTATTTATGTTACTTTTACATGTGATTTACCTCTGTTATAAATCCTCGAGTACTGTGTGTGTCAGCATACCGAACCAGGGATGACACTTAAGCACAAAGACTTGATCCATTCGGTTCGGGTCGCTACAAAGGATTTCTGGCGCCGTTGCCGGGGAGTCTACGCAAAATGTCAACATACCAAGTACCCATCACAATCCCTATCTCTCGCATTACATTATTTTCCATTTGCCTCTCGTTTTCCTCTCCCCCCAATTCACCCTTGTCGTTTTATTCGCCCTCTCTCTCTCTATCCTCCCTCTCTATTTGCCTCTTTTGCCTGCTTGCTTTTTGTTTGCCCGTGTGTTAGACTGCTTGTTTGTCGCGATGGCTCAAGATACTACCAAATTGTGTGACTTCACCAATACCAATAATAATGATTTCCTTAGCACTCTGATTGCTCCTCTTACCGATGCTGAATCTTGTGAAATTAATACTGCTTTGTTGAATCTTGTTATGAAAGATCAATTCGCCGACCTTCCTAGTGAAGATGCCCTACTCATCTGAATAGCTTCGTTGATTTATGTGATATGCAAAAGAAAAAAGATGTCAATAATGATATCGTTAAATTGAAGCTATTCCCTTTTTCGCTTAGAGATCGTGCTAAATCTTGGTTTTCGTCTTTGCCTAAGAATAGTATTGATTTATGGAACAAGTGCAAAGATGCTTTTAACTCTAAGTATTTTCCTCCCTCTAAGATCATCTCTCTTAGAAACGATATTATGAACTTTAAACAACTTTATCATGAACATGTTGCACAAGCTTGGGAGAGAATGAAATTAATGATACGTAATTGCCCTACTCATGGTTTGAATTTGTGGATGATCATACAAATTTTTTATGCCAGATTGAATTTTGCTTCTAGAAATCTTTTAGATTCGGCCGCGGGAGGCACTTTTATGGAAATCACTTTAGGAGATGCTACTAAACTCTTAGATAATATTATGGTTAATTATTCTCAATGGCATACTGAAAGATCTTCTAATAAAAAAGTGCATGCGATAGAAGAAATCAATGTGTTGAGTGGAAAGATGGATGAACTTATGAAATTATTTGCTACTAAGAGTGTTTCTTCTGATCCTAATGATATGCCTTTGTCTACTTTGATTGAGAATAACAATTAATCTATGGATGTGAATTTTGTTGGTAGGAATAATTTTGGTAACAACGCTTATAGAGGGAATTTTAATCCTCGGCCATATCCAAGCAATGCTTCTAATAATTATGGAAATTCCTACAACAACTCTTATGGAAATTATAATAAGATGCCCTCTGAATTTGAGAATAGTGTTAAAGAGTTTATGAATTCACAAAAGAATTTTAATGCTTTGCTTGAGGAGAAATTGCTTAAAGTTGATGATTTGGCTAGAAACATTGATAGAATTTCTCTTGAGGTTGATTCTTTAAAGCTTAGATCTATTCCTCCTAAGCATGATATCAATGAGTCTCTCAAAGCCATGAGAATTTCCATTGATGAGTGCAAGGAAAGAACCGCTAGGATGCGTGCTTCCAAAGATGCCTTTATTAAAGCGTGTTCCTCCAATTCCTATGAAAATCAAGATGAAGATCTAAAAGTTATTGATGTGCCCCCTATTAAATCTTTGTTTTGCAATATGAATCTTGATGAAACTGAATATGATCTTCCTTTACCTAGAAGGCGTTCTAAAAATTCGGAGTATTTAGATCTTAATGATGAAATTGATGAAAGTGGGATTGAAAGAAATAAAAATCTCGATGTTGCTAAACCCACTATATTGGATTTCAAGGAATTTAATTATGAAACTTGCTCTTTAATTGATTGTATTTTCTTGTTGCAATCTGTGCTAAATTCTCCACATGCTTATAGTCAAAATAAAGCCTTCACCGAACATATTGTTGATGCCTCGATGCAATCTTATGAAGAAAAACTTGAGTTGAAAGTTTCTATCCCTAGAAAACTCTATGATGAGTGGGAAAAAACTATTAAAATTAAAATTAAAGATCATGAGTTTTATGCTTTGTGTGATTTGGATGCTAGTGTCTCTACTATTCCCAAGACTTTGTGTGATTTGCTAGATTTCCGTAATTTTGATGATTGCTCTCTAAACTTGCATCTTGTGGATTCCACTATTAAGAAACCTATGGGAAGGATTAATGATGTTCTTATTGTTGCAAATAGGAATTATGTGCCCATAGATTTCATTGTTCTTGATATAGATTGCAATCTTTCTTGCCCTATTATTCTTGGTAGACCTTTCCTTAGAACGGTTGGTGCGATTATTGATATGAAGGAAGGGAATATTAGATTTCAATTTCCATTAAAAAGGGCATGGAACACTTTCCAAGAAATAAAATAAAATTGCCATATGAAACTATCATGAGAGCCACTTATGGATTGCCTACCAAAGATGGCTATACCTAGATCTATCCTCGCTTTTATGCCTAGTTAGGGGCGTTAAACGATAGCGCTTGTTGGGAGGCAACCCAATTTTATTTTTATTCCTTGCTTTTTTCTCCTGATTAGTAATAAATAAATTATTTAGCCTCTGTTTTGGTTGTGTTTTTTGTGTTATTGTGCCAACTAGAACCGTTGGGAAGACTTGGGGAAAGTCTTGTTGAACTTGCTGTAAAAAACAGAAACTTTAGCGCTCATGAGAACTGCTTTCATTTTTATTTGAAGAGTGATATTTAGTTAATTATTTTTGCAGATGATTAATAGATAAATTACTCACGTCCAGAAATTTATATTAGAATTTTTGGGGTTCCAGATCTTGCGCTAGCTACAGATTACTACAGACTGTTCTGTTTTTGACAGATTCTGTTTTTCGTGTGTTGTTTCCTTATTTTGATGAATCTATGGCTAGTAAAATAGTTTATAATCCATAGAGAAGTTGGAATATAGTATGTTTAAAACCAATGTAAATAAAGTATGAGTTCATTACATTACCTTGAAGTGGTCTTTTTTTCTTTCGCTAACGGAGCTCACGAGTTTTCTATTTTGAGTTTCGTGTTGTGAAGTTCTCAAGTTTTGGGTGAATTCTTTTGATGGATCATGGAACAAGGAGTGGCAAGAGCCTAAGCTTGGGGATGCCCATGGCACCCCCAATATAATCCAAGGATAAAAAAAGTCAAAGCTTGGGGATGCCCCGGAAGGCATCCCCTCTTTCGTCCACTTCCATCAGTAATTTACTTGGAGCTATATCTTTATTCACCAACATGATATGTGTTTTCCTTGGAGCGTCTTGTATTATTTGTGTCTTTGTGTCTTAGTATGCCACAATCATCCTTGCTGTACACACCTTTTGAGAGAGCCATACATGAATTAAAATTTGATAGAATACTCTTTGTGCTTCACTTATATCTTTTGAGCTAAGTAGTTTTGCTCTATGTGCTTTACTTATATCTTTTAGGCTAAGTAGTTTTTCTCTATGTACTTCACTTATATCTTTTGAGCGTTATAATTTTGCTCTATGTGCTTCACTTAGATATTTTAGAGCACGGTGGTGGATTTGTTTTAAAGAAACTATTGATCTCTCATGATTCACTTAAATTATTTTGAGAGTCTCTTAATAGCATGGTAGTTTGCTTAATAATAATTTGCTTGGTATTCAAGATTTGTGAAACTTTATTTTGAGTGTGTTGAATACTAAGAAAAGATTGAAGCATGATAATTGTTTTGAGATATGGAGGTGATAATATTAAAGTCATGCTAGTTGAGTAGTTGTGAATTTAAAGAATACTTGTGTTAAAGTTTGTGATTCCCGTAGCATGCACGTATGGTGAACCGTTATGTGACGAAGTCGGAGCATGATTTATTTATTGATTGTCTTCCTTATGAGTGGCGGTTGGGGATGAGCGATGGTCTTTTCCTACCAATCTATCCCCTAGGAGCATGCGCGTAATACTTTGCTTTGATAACTTCTAGATTTTTGCAATAAGTATATGAGTTCTTTATGAGTAATGTTGAGCCCATGGATTATACGCACTCTCACCCTTCCACCTTTGCTAGACTCTCTAATGCCACGCACCTTTCGCCGGTATCATACACCTACCATATACCTTCCTCAAAACAGCCACCATACCTACCTATTATGGCATTTCCATAGCCATTCTGAGATATATTGCCATGCAACTTTCCACCATCTAGTTTGTCATGACACATTCATCATTGTCATATTGCTTAGCATGATCATGTAGTTGACATAGTATTTGTGGCAAAGCCACCGTTCATAATTTTTCATACTTGTCACTCTTGATTCATTGCATATCCCGGTACACCGCCGGAGGCATCCATATAGAGTCATACTTTGTTTTAGAATCGAGTTGTAATCATTGAGTTGTAAATAAATAAAAGTGTGATGATCATCATTCAATAGAGCATTGTCCCAAAAAAAGAGAAAGGCCAAAGAAAAAAAAAGAAGGCCCAAAAAAAAGAAAATAAATAAAAAGGGGCAATGCTACTATCTTTTTTTCCACACTTGTGCTTTAAAGTAGCACCATGATATAGCGAGTCTCATATATTGTGCTTCAAAGTAGCACCATGTTCTTCATATAGAGAGTCTCATATGTTGTCACTTTCATATACTATTGGGAATTTTACATTATAGAACTTGGCTTGTATATTCCAATGATGGGCCTCCTCAAGTGCCCTAGGTCTTCGTGAGCAAGCAAGTTGGATGCACACCCACTAGTTTATTTTGTTGAGCTTTCATACATTTATAGCTCTAGTGCATCCGTTGCATGGCAATCCCAACTCACTCACATTGATATCTATTGATGGGCATCTCCATAGCCCGTTGATACGCCTAGTTGATGTGAGACTATCTTCCCCTCCTTTTTGTCTTCTCCACAACCACCATTCTATTCTACCTATAGTGCTATATCCATGGCTCACGCTCATGTATTGCGTGAAGATTGAAAAAGTTTTGAAAAAGTTAGAGTATGAAACAATTGCTTGGCTTGTCATCGGGGTTGTGCATGATTTAAATACTTTGTGTGGTGAAGATGGAGCATAGCCAGACTATATGATTTTGTAGGGATAACTTTATTTGGCCATGTTATTTTGAGAAGACATAATTGCTTTATTAGTATGCTTGAAGTATTATTATTTTTATGTCAATATAAACTTTTTGTCTTGAATCTTTCTAATCTGAATATTCATGCCACAATTAAGAAGATTTGCATTGAAATTATGCCAAGTAGCACTCCGCATCAAAAATTCTCTTTTTATCATTTACCTACTCGAGGACGAGCAGGAATTAAGCTTGGGGATGCCTGATACGTCTCCAACGTATCTATAATTTTTGATTGCTCCATGCTATATTATCTACTGTTTTGGACTATATTGGGCTTTATTTTCCACTTTTATATTATTTTTGGGACTAACCTATTAACCGGAGGCCCAACCCAGAATTGTTGTTTTTTTGCCTATTTCAGTGTTTCGGAGAAACAGAATATCAAACGGAGTCCAAACGGAATAAAATCTTCGGGAATGTGATTTTCTCACCGAACGTGATCCAGGAGACTTGGACCCTCCTCCAAGGAACAAAAGTGGAGGTCACGCGGGGCCCACGAGGCGCGCCCCCCTGCCTCGTGGGCCCCTCGGTGCTCCACCGACATACTTCTTCCTCCTATATATACACACGTACCCCCAAACGATCAGAAGAGGAGCCAAAAACCTAATTCCACGGCCGCAACTTTCTGTATCCACGAGATCCCATCTTGGGGCCTGTTCCGGAGCTCCGCCGGAAGAGGGCCGTCATCACGGAGGGCTTCTACATCATCCTTGCCCCTCCGATGAAGTGTGAGTAGTTTACCTCAGACCTTCGGGTCCATAGTTAGTAGCTAGATGGCTTCTTCTCTCTTTTTGGATCTCAATACAAAGTTCTCCCCCTCTCTTGTGGAGATCTTTTCGATGTAATCTTATTTTTGCGGTGTGTTTGTTGAGACCGATGAATTGTGGGTTTATGACCAAGTCTATCTATGAATAATATTTGAATCTTCTCTGAATTCTTTTATGTATGATTGGTTATCTTTGCAAGTCTCTTCGAATTATCCATTTGATTTGGCCAACTAGATTGGTAGTTCTTGCCATGGGAGAAGTGCTTAGATTTGGGTTCGATCTTGCGGTGTCCTTACCCAGTGACAGAAGGGGCAGCAAGGCACGTATTGTCTCGTTGCCATCGAGGATAACAAGATAGGGTTTATTTCATATTGCATGAATTTATCTCTCTGCATCATGTCATCTTGCTTAAGGCGTTACTCTGCTTTTTAACTTAATACTCTAGATGCATGCTGGATAGCGGTCGATGAGTGGAGTAATAGTAGTAGATGCAGAATCGTTTCGATCTACTTGTCACGGACGTGATGCCTATATACATGATAATGTCTAGATATTCTCATAACTATGCTCAATTCTGTCAATTGCTCAACAGTAATTTGTTCCCCCACCGTAGAATACTTATTCTCTTGAGAGAAGCCACTAGTGAAACCTATGGCCCCCGGGTCTATTCTCATCATATCAATCTCCATTAATTTAATCTTGCTTTGCTTTTTTACTTTGCTTTTACTTTTTACTTTGCATCTTTATACCAAAAATACCAAAAATATTATATCTATCAGGTCTCACTCTCGTAAGTGATCGTGAAGGGATTGACAACCCCTAATCGCGTTGATTGCGAGTAGCTATCGTTTTTTGCAGGTACGAGGGACTTGAGCGTGGCCTCCTACTGGATTGATACCTTGGTTCTCAAAAACTGAGGGAAATACTTACGCTACTCTGCTGCATCATCCCTTCCTCTTCGGGGAAAACCAACGCAAGCTCAAGACGTAGCATTACCCACGCCCGTATTGATGAGAATCCGTCATAAGGGGACACGATCTCTGCTTTGACAAGACGTTCCAATGGCAATCGTGTCTTGAAACATGGAGCGACACGCAAAAACGGTTCGAAATTATGACCAGATGGACGTGATGTCATGTTGTAAAAGTTGTCAGCGGATTGGACTCGTGTATTATGGTCTGGACACGATCAATTCGTCCGAATACTATTTTAGAGTTCGGAAGGAGGAACCCGCCTTGCAATGCCGAAGACAGCACTATGTGTCAGATACCTTGTCCTTGAAGCCAGGTTCAGGGGCTACTGAGGGAGTCCTGGACTAAGGGGTCCTCGGGCGTCCGGCCTGTTGGCCATGGGCCGGACTGATGGGCTGTGAAGATACGAAGACCGAAGACTGCACCCGTGTCCGGATGGGACTCTCCTGGGTGTGGAAGGCAAGCTTGGCGACCGGATATGTAGATTTGCTTCTTTGTAAACGACCTCGTGTAACCCTAGATCCTTCCGGTGTCTATATAAACCGGAGGACTTAGTTCGGACAGGGTACTCATTATCATAGCCATACAAGCTAGACCTCTAGGGTTTTAGCCATTATGATCTCGAGGTAGATTAACTCTTGTAATACTCGTATTCATTAATATCAAACAAGAAGGACGCAGGGTATTACCTCCGTAGAGAGGGCCCGAACCTGGGTAAACATCGTGTCCCTTGTCTCCTGTTACCATCGACCTTAGACGCACAGTTCGGGACCCCCTAACCGAGATCCGCCGGTTTTGACACCGACAATGTGCAAGGTACTCGACCAATTCATCGCCTGAAGACGAAGGAACTCGAGTGCAGTACAGCCGTGGAGCAGGTGCTCAATGTCATCCTTTGGGATGCGGACAGCGACGAGCTCAAGGTGCTTCAGTCGTGGTAGAAAAAGAGCAGGCGCGTCATTACGGGGGGGGGGGGGGGGGGGGGATGGCAGTTTATGAACTTGGTGAGGCTTACCGTGGTCGCGAAGCGGAGCGCGGATGTTGGCAGTAAGTGCATATGCCCATCATTATAACTGAGCTTCTCGAGCTGATCTATGGCGGGGGATCGGAACCACTTGTCAAGATTGGCTCGGTCCTTGCCATTGGAATGAAACTTGCCCGTGATAAGGCCTTTGATTGGGCCATGGTGACTGTCGAGGATCTGGCAGAACGCATCCAAGCTTTGGCGAAAGCCATGGCAGAGCTTGTGGTCGTCGAGGAGGTCAATAGGGGTGAGGATCCATAGGGGGCGCCACCGCCGGGAAAGGGCAACTGTCCTCACCCGATATTTGATTGGGAGGAGGGATATGATGACTATCAACATATCATCGGGGAGGTTGTTGATGAAGTCTAGGCCTGTTGGAGTCGCTTGCGGTTCTTTCTCGACCTGCCTCCGCTTGTTGGCAGCCTCGTTCTCCACCTCGCCAGCGGTGATGGAAACCTCTTTCTCCACATTCACGCTATGCTCCGGTACTTCAGCAGCCCCGGCATCGCCACCCCCTCTGATGGGGCGCTTGGGCGGCATCCTCGTACACTGGCGGCTTTGAGGACTCAGAGCGACGTCGAGGATGCGGGCGGAGAGAGAGGAATTGTGTGTGTGGCGAGGATGGGGGGGTGCGGCCACTCGTCGGCGCCATTAATATAGACCAGTGGGAGCGAGGCGGGCGGCGGTCCAAGGTTGTCTTGCTTCCCGGTGAGAACGACTGCTTAATCTCTAGTATGAATGAAATCTATGCTTAATTACTGAATTTTAGTTGCAAAAAATAGATAGTGCTATTGATTTTTAGCTGCATATTTTGACAAATCGCAATGTCTCTTGGCTTAGCGCCAAAGTTTGGCTTTAATTTGCATACCGTAATATGAACTGTTTGCATTGAAGAGATGCACAGATCTTGCGTTGAACAGCTTAACAGCTTGTACACTTCCCGGTGAGCCTGCGCATCGGACTGCACTCGCACTCCTCCCATTCAGTCAAGCAGCTATCCACACGGCACCTCCTATATACATTAAAACCAAGACACGTGGCGTCACATGAATGATTAACAGAACACACACAGTTTGAATAATACAAATGTTCGAGATATTAAAGTGGCAGCTATTTTTTCAAAATGCCTTTGTTGGCTATCATTATTCGAGTGCGCCTTCTCTCAAAATGGACACGAAAGCATGCACCCAAGGACACAAATTTGGTTTTTCAACCAATTTATATGAACTGGAGCATATGCATGTAGTTGAAATTTGAATTATGCACATAAATGCATTGAAAACTTAGTTAATGCATAGAAATGTCCAAATGAAGCCCGAAAAATCACAAAAATTGAAACAACACTCCTGTTTTTCTATGTTGACACGAGAAATTTTTTGAAAGCAATAAGAGGCAATGGATATCATTTCGTCTCCAAAGGTGGGGCGTTCCCTATCCAAACCATCATGCTTGTTGTGATAAGCTCTGGTTTGTGAGAAGCATATACCCGAACCTGCCCCAAATGGGACAAATTTTTTACCACGGCATGTTGATACTGCTCCATGATAGCATGCCAAGTTTCATGAATTTCAGACGAGTTTAGGATTTACTAGAATTTAAAACCCAGGCATCTCAACGTTTTGCCGGCAATCAACGGTGCCCTGGTGTTTGAAATTCATTCCCATTTCTTGCATGGGACCTAAGCATGCACCCAAGGACACATATTTGATTTTTCAACCAATTTATATGCACTGGAGCATGTGCATGTAGTTCAAATTTGAATTATGCACATAAATGCATTGAAAACTCAGTTAATCCATAAAAATGTCCAAGAAAACGCCAAAAAATCACAAAAAATGACACAACACTCCTATTGTTCTATGTTGACACGAGAATTTTTTTGAAAGCAATAAGAAGGGATTGGATATCGTTTCGTCCCCAAAGGTGGGACGTTCCCTATCGAAACCATCATGCTTGTTGTGAGAAGCCCTGGTTTGTGAGAAGCTTATACCCAAACCTGCCCCAAATGGGACAAATTTTTTACCACGACATGTTGATGCCGCTCCATGATACCATGCCAAGTTTCATGAATTTTAGACGAGTTTTGGATTTACTAGAATTTAAATACCAGGTATCTCAATGTTTCACCGTCAATCAACGGTGCCCTGGTGTTTGACATTCATTCCCATTTCTTGCATGGGACCTAAGCATGACCCAATGACAAAGATTTGATTTTTCAACCAATTTATATGCACTGGAGCATGTGCATGCAGTTCATATTTGAATTATGCAACTTAATGCATACAAATGTCCAAACGAATCCCGAAAAATCACAAAAAATAACACAACACTCCTGTTGTTCTATGTTGACTAGAGAAAAATTTTGAAAGCAATAAGAGGCAATGAATATCGTTCTATCCCCAAAGGTGGGGTGTTCCCTACCGAAACCATCATGCTTGTTGTGAGAAGCATATACCCAAACTTGCCCCAAAGGGGACAAAATATTTACCACGACATGTTGATGCCGCTCCATGATAGCATGCCAAGTTTCAAGAATTTCAAACGAGTTTTGGATTTACTAGAATTTGAAAACCATGTATCTCAATGTTTGCGACCGACTGACGATGGTAGGGTGTTTGACATTCGTTCCCATTTCTTGCATGGGACCTAAGCATGCACCCAAGGACAAAGATTTGATTTTTCAACCAATTTATATGCACTGGAGCATGTGCATGTAGTTCAAATTTTAATTATGCACATAAATGCATTGAAAACTCACTTAATGCATACAAATGTAAAATGAACCCCGAAAAATCACAAAAAATAACACAACACTCCTGTTGTTCTATGTTGACACGAGAAATTTTTTGAAAGCAATAAGAGGCAAGGAATGTCGCTCCGTCCCCAAAGGTGGGGCGTTCCCTACCGACACCATCATGCTTGTTGTGAGAAGCTCTGGTTTGTGAGAAGCATATACCCAAAACTGCCCCAAATGGGACAAAATATTTATCACGGCATGTTGATGCCGCTCCATGATAGCATGCCAAGTTTCATGAATTTCAAACGAGTTTTGGATTTATTAGAATTTAAAAACCATGTATCTCAATGTTTGCGGCCAAGTGACAGTGGCAGGGTGTTTGACATTCATTCCCATTTCTTGCATGGGACCTAAGCATGCACCCAAGGACAAAGATTTGATTTTTCATCCAAGTTATATGCACTGGAGCATGTGCATGTAGTTCAAATTTGAATTATGCACATAAATGCATTGAAAACTCAGTTAATGCATAAAAATGTCCAAACGAACCCTAAATAATTACAATTCTTTTAGGACACACATATAGTTGCATGTTCACTGCAGACAAAAGGTCTAGCAATTCAAACACCATCCATGGCCGCTGTGATCCCATTATGTAATTCAAATCAAGACGAAAAATCAACTACATCCCACACAGTTTACTATAACCAACTGTGTGAGATGCAGCACAAAATATCTTGGAGCACTGTCGGAGTATAGTACACATACGGCTTACACGAGAAGGTGCGACGGCTATAGTCCACAACTCGATCTGAATAAGGGACCTTGTTCTAATGACAATTTGCGCGCCAGTTTTTCGCTGAAGCGATTCCAAATTTTCGGCTTCCGCTGAAATATCTACCTCCCCACCCACTCCCCCTTAACAAAAGCCACATTTCCCCTGTTTCCGCCTTCCTTTCCAAGTTGAAACCTTCACTCCTTGCTTGCAGCACCACCTCCTCGCCGGTGACCCTCCTTCACACTGCTGGACCTTGCCTATGCAGGCAGGTAATCTACACCCGATCCCCATCCTCCTCCTCCTTCCACATCCCACATGCGCCGACCACCGATGCGAGCGCGACACCTTCCACCCAAATCACCGACCCCTCCACCAAATAAGCGCCGGCCTAAGCCATGGTGCACGTAGTATAGCCTGGATCTCAGGGAGCATTTGGCAGTGGAGAAGCAAATCGCGGCCGCACGCGCGGATGAGGTCGCGATGGCTGCCATTTGTGCTGACCCCCAGATCTTGGAGGAGCACCTCACCATCGAGGCCACCGTTGACACCTCGCGTGCCGACGCTGCGATGCGGTTGGCTGCTTTAAACGATAGTTCATGGCGTTTTCTCGAGGCCACCGTCGGTGCCTTCGACGACGACTACGAGGTGTTTTCTCAGCGTGCATGTGCTTACCGCATCTCGAGAGCCAGCAGGTTGGTGCCCGGAGCGGCTCATGCAACTCACCACTACAATGAGGGCACCCACGATGCGGAGGCCTCGCCCTCTTCCATGTCCAAGGAGCCAATCGTCATCGATATCTCCGACAATGAGGAGTAGCTTGTCTTATTAGCTCACTATAAGGACCCATGTTCAGTTTGCTAGGTACTGCCTTTCCTTAACAAATTCTAGTGAATTGTGCTATCTACTTTTACCATGCAATCTTCTGCTATAGTGTATATATTCTATATGTCATGCAATGTGGTCTTCAGTTAACTGCTTGGTTCAATTATGCAAATGTGATGTTCAATTCTTCAGGGTGTAATATTTCCAAGTTGTTAAGGATGCTTGGTTTGGTTAACTGTCCGATCTTCTATTACGAGTATGTTATATTGTGCAATGTGGTGCTTAGTTAACATTTGGTTCATTTGTTGTGGTGTTTAGTTAGCTGCTTGGTTCAATTATGCGATGCGATGTTCAATTGTTGTGCCTGCATTCTGTTATTGTATACCATGTGAGAGATAAATCGAATTTGGCTGTACTAAATACATGAGAAACAAATACAATTGCTATATTACCAGGTTGTTAAGCATGCTTCGTTTGGTTAACTATCTGATCTTCCATTAGGAGTATGTTATATTGTGCAATGTGGTGCTCAGTGAACGCTTGGTTCATTTGTTGTGGTGTTTAGCTAACTGCTTGGTTCAATTCTGCAATGCGATGTTCAATTGCTATGGCTGCATTCTGTTATTTTATACCATGTGAGGAATAAATCAAATTTGGCTGCACTTAATACATGAGAAACATATACAAGTGCTATATTTCCTAGTTCTCAATCATGCTTGGTTTGGATAAATGGGTTTTCTATGTGGCTTGAATTAATCTGATGAATCTGCAATGTGCTTATTTTTCATCAACATATTTTACTGATAGCATGCGAACCCTTACTTAACCTAATGAATAACTACCTTATATGTGTTGCAGGAAAACAATGGGAAGCAATGAGGTTTACAAGATGGTACTAACTATTATACCTTGCCTTTTTTATTCCTTTGCCCCATTTCCAATATAGAGAAGATATTTATGCACATCCTTGTTTTCAGAGTCCACTGATTATTACCTCTCAAACCACCTCTGTGGTCAGGAGGTGAGGAAAGTTTTCATACAACACCCACGGTTCAATATTGAAGTGTTCCTGAAGAGGTCGAAGGATGGACGGTCAATCATCCACAGGCACTGGCCTAAAGTTGCAAAGACCTTCAACATGAATGAAGGCTCTATATTTGCCTTCCGCTTCAGCAGTTTTCCAGATGAGATGCACCTCTCTATGTACCATCTATGATGCTAATTTCGAAAGGTTCTAGATGTTGCATGTGAAACTTGTTGCTAGTGCAGTTGTGTAATGGGGTAGCTGAGTGCTGAAGCTATATCATGTTGTACTCCGATGTATTTCAATTATGAAATCCTACTTCCTTAATATGGAAATGGAATATATTATGTGCTTAATATGAATGTCAATTAGATTAGTAAATGGATTATTAATTATAGGGCAATTAGCCCACTAATTGGCCAATTAGCTTGCTAATTGGGTTTTCCTATTGCAAATGGTTACTGAGAAAACGCCGTGGGCGATGACCTCAGGCAACACACACAGATTCTAGGAATAAACCGTGTTGGATCAATGACCAATCACACACGACATTCTCTTGAAAACTGTTTGCGTTACGCCACCTTCCGCAAACGTTTTTCTTGGAGAGACTGTGTGGGATGTATATACGAAATGAAACGTTTAGCGGTGACTAACTGTGTGGGATGTACTTACGACCAGAAATGATTTTGCCTGTATAATTGTATTTTTTTGAGCACTACTGTATGTATTTCTGTATTTGAGTGCTCCCCGGTCGCACACGACCTCATTTTGCCGAGCATGTGTGCTAGGAGGGCATATCCCCGATGGTTTATGGGTCGTGTGGGAACGACCCCCCTATCGCCCACAGTCACTAGGCGACGGTTCCGAACACCGTCGTGGAAAGGGGTTAAAAACCGTTTGTATAGCACAGATGTGTACCAGTGCATTTTCCTCAGGTGCACCATCATGAAGTTCTTCACGTTCTGGAATGACTTCTTCAGCGGATTCTTCGGTAGGAATGACATCCTCAATAGCCTTGAATTTAATCAATTCCTCAGGTGACATTTCATCTAGCACATGAGGTAGGTGCTCTCTTTGCGAGCCGTTAGTCTCATTGAACCGCACATCTACAGTTTTAATGACCTTGTGGTGATAGGTGTTGAAGACTCTATAGGTGTGCGAGTCCTTTTCGTAACCAAGCATAAAACCTTCATGTGCTTTCGGTGAAAAATTAGAATTGTGATGAGGATCTCTAATCCAACATTTAGCACCGAAGACTTTGAAATAACTCACATTGGGTTTCTTGTTAGTGAGGAGTTCATATGAGGTCTTTTTGAAGAATTTGTGAAGATATACCCTATTGATGATGTCGCACGCACTATCAATTGCCTCACGCCAGAAGCAAGAGGGCATCTGGTATTCATCAAGCATAGTGAGAGCCATCTCAACAAGAGTCTTGTTCTTGCGCTCCACGACGCCATTCTGCTAAGGAGTATAAGGAGAAGATAACTCATGAGTAATACCAAGTTCATCAAGATAGTCATCAAGACCAGTATTATTGAACTTGGTCCCATTGTCACTTATGATGTTCTTGATCTTCACACCAAAGTTGGTTGAAGCCCTCAAGGAAAATTGTTTGAAGACTTCCTACACTTCAGTTTTGTAAGTGATGATATGCATCCATGTGTAACGAGAATAGTCATCAACAATGGCAAAGCCATATAAAGATGTAGCATTAGTGAATGTGGCATAATGAGTAGGGTCAAAGAGATCCATGTGAAGCAATTCAAATGGATGAGTGGTAGTCATGATGGTCTTTGAGGGATGCTTGGCCTTGGTCATCTTTCCAGCTTCACAAGCCCCACGTAGATGATCCTTGAGGAATTTGACACCCTCGATGCCAATGACATGCTTCTTCTTCGCGAGCGTGTGCAAGTTCCTCATGCCAGCATGACCAAGTCGTCGATGCCATAGCTAGCCTTCTGAGGTTTTGCAAGTAGACATATAGCAGGTTATGGTCTTGTAGAGAAATCAACAATATACAAGTCTCCTCTCCTAAAGCCTTTGAATACTTTGGAATTGTCAGCTTCCATGATCACAACACAATGATACTTGCCAAAGACACTACAAAAAATACACTTCTGTCATGATACGTGTTTGTCACAGTAGGTCATGTTTTCTGTCATGCATGTACATCCATGACAAATTTATGACAGAATCAAGATACTCATACATGTGCTGTCGTAGAAGTGTTCCATGACATTACGAAAATTATCATCATGGAAGTGTCCACTTCCATGACGATAAATCACACGTCACAAAAGTGCTATCGTCAAGGGTGACCGACACATGGCATCCACCATAACGGAATGCCATTAAGCTATTGGGTCCAGGTTTGGATCCGATAACCCGTTAACAGCCCCGACAGATGGGGATTTTCCACATGTGAAATCATCATTAGTTGGAGGAAACACGTGTCGGCTCACCGTTGGGATAGATTTCATCCACTCATTGGACCCAAAGCACCTATGATACATCGACACATGGCATGGCCCAACAGAGGCCCATTCTTGTGAAAAGGCCGGCCCGTTTGACTTGGTCAAAAGGTGGCGGGCCGGCTCACGGCAAGCCTGTTAACGGCCTGTTCGCATATAGCCCATTTACAACCTACTAACCCAGGGCACGTTTACGGCCTATCCGAATTAGGCCCAGTAGCATCATCTGGGCCGTCCAATATAATTCCAGCCCGTTTTCACTTTCGGCCCATGTATGGCCCATGACGTCTTTTGGCCCATATGAGGCCCTTAGTAACCCTCGGCCCATTAACGGCCCGTGGTAAAACTGGCCCGTAATGAACAGTGTATCACTTTATACCCATTAACTGCCCATTATTCCGTTTGGCCGTTTCCAACCCATGTTATCTTTCGGCCTTCTCAGGGCCCACTTATTCTTGGGCTCATTTCCAGCATTCGTTTACTTTCCGTTACTGTCATTTTCTACTTGTGGGCCAAATTCTGCCCGTGGTTACAGTCGGCCCGCTTGTGGCCCGTTAATACGTTGGGCCATTTTCATAGCGTCATCAAATACGGCCGATTAACGACGGCCCGTTATGGTCGGCCCATGAACGGACGATTTAAACTCTAGCCCATTTACGGCCATAATGTGGTCTGTTATTGGCCCATGTTTGGCCAACCGATCATACGGCCTGTAGAAGGCCCATTGATGATACGGCCCGTAGAAGGCCCATTGTGTCTACGGCCCATATAAGGCCCATTATTTCTACGCCCCGTAGAAGGCCCATTGTTTCTACGGCCCTTAGAAGGCCCGTTGTTTCTATGGCCCGTAGGAGGCCCATGTTAACTACAGTAAATATGTAGCCCATGGTTAATGTTGCCTAGTTTTAAAAAATAGGTTATTGCGGCCACTAGCAAACCACAGAAAAAGAACTGCACTGACTACAAGAAAACAAATAAACAAGACAATAAGGAAATAAATAAGAAAGCATCTTACGCTAGGCTATCACGGCTATTACACATATTACATCCACTGGGCATCAAAGTTCGCCACCAGTGCAAATATAGGGAAAAAAGCAGCATATAAACGCTACAGCAAAACAAGTCCAGAACTGAAACCACTTCAGAAGAGCTCAAGAAACAATATCCTGGGTACCCATAATGCTGGCAAGATGCTTAGCAAGCTTATTAAATTTCTCTTGTTTGGCGCTTAAATCCTCCAGCACTTGCTG
Organism: Triticum urartu; assembly: GCF_056163025.1. Lineage (NCBI taxonomy): Eukaryota > Viridiplantae > Streptophyta > Magnoliopsida > Poales > Poaceae > Triticum > Triticum urartu. The sequence goes on from NC_141878.1 coordinate 226,488,284, forward strand.
TTGCACCAGAAAGTATGTGTCTGAATTCTGCAGGGACTGCCTCAGTCCTTCGGCTTCCTATCGCATAACATCTGATCGATGTCTTTCAACTTGAAGTTGAGACTCAAGAAGCCGAACTGATTCAGGCAGCGACTTCAAAGAGCTGGTGCCAGCAGTAGTAGCCTGTAACTCGAACACTACATCAAGACAGGACTTTGGGGTTGTCTCAGTGTCTTCAATATAGTTTTTATCAACTTTCTTGGAGACCAACAGGGATGCCTCACTATCTTGAACCTTATCTGCATTACTTCCTTTACCATTGCATAACGGGGTACTCTTCTCCAATATTTTATCCGCGTTCTAAAAGAGAAACAAACAAACACATCACAGGTATACAATGTAGTATATCAAACTCATTTTGGTAAACCAGTTCAGTAGTAAGGTGGACAGGATAACAACATGAAACAAACATATATCTATGTAGTATGGTCACTGTATGGTCTATATCATTCTAGTTTATGTTGCCAAATCAAGATAGATACAGTTCGAATCATATCTATTTAAGACAAAGCAGCACAGACAGAATATAAGTGTGGGAAACTACACGGCAATAACAACACGTGTAATGTGCATGGCATGAGAACATAATTGTTTATTCAATTGAAACAGAAATCAACATAGAGCAAGTTACAACAGCAAACACATCAAAGAAATAGTTTTAAAACATACCTGTTGCGCCATTGGAGTTTCAATTGCATCCTTCAAATTTGAAATTAGTTGGTATGAGTAAATACAGTGATGCAAGAGCAAAGTAGTATGAACCATATCTACAGAACCTGACCTGAGAACAATTCTTCTTCTACTTTAAGCGTTGACTTGTGGTTCGGAGTGGTGGTCCTCGTGCTTTGGGCACTGTAGTTGCCTTACTAACTGCTCGTGTTTGCGTGCTTTGTGGTGGAGACGGTGATGTGTCAACGGGAACTAGGTTACTATCTGATGGGGTTGCGGTTAGAAGGAGTGTAGCTGGTTCTCTGTCCAACTGGGTAGGGGTACAATCTGCGTGAGTCTGGGTTATGTGTGGTGGGGCTGGTTCTTGGGCAAGTACAACCGTGGTTCTATCTCCATCGATAGGTAGCACGATCTTTTCCAAAGACCGTGTTTTTACTCCCACATATACTGCCATCACCCCATCCAACTGAAATGGCTGATAAACAAGAAAAGTAGTTGAATGTACAGACATTGTAAGATAGACAGGTGCAATGGATAGTACGAAAGAAAACAGGCATGAAATAATTCACATTTACGTTGTCTAACCAAACAGAATAGCAGGACATAATTTCACATATATGATGGCTAATTAAACAGGATGGCATGACACAATTTCACATGTATGATGGCTAACTAAATAGGATAGAATGACATACTTCAAAAAATGATGACTATGTAAACAGGATGACATGATATAACTATACGATGTGTCTATTAAAGTGGTTGGCATGCCATGAATCACAAACATGCCGTCGATGGAAACATGATGGTATGATATAATTCACAGATAGAATGACATAATTCAAAATATGATGACTACGTGAACAGGATGAGATGATATAACTATATTTTGTCTTTAGAAAATGGGTTGGCATGCCATAATTCAGATACATGCTGTCTATGTAAACATCATGAAATGATATAATTCAAATATATGATTTATATACTAAGGAAGTGAGCAGCGGGCAATCACATATATGATGTGTCAACTAAGGAGATGGCATTCAATATCGTGTATATGATGTAAAAACTAAGCATTGCAATACAACATATGCATGATATGAGTAATATAACACTACCAAGTTTGAGCATACACCTCAGGGGGATAATAGGACTGGTCATCTGCCTCTGAATCCTCCTCCGAAGAGCTATCTGTAACTAACAAGATATCTGCTTCAGCAGGTAGCATTGTCTTCTCTGAAGACCTACTTTTCACTCCAGATTTCTCCATCACCAATTCAAATGGCTGATGCACAGGAAGAGTAGTTGAATATACAAACATTGTCGACAAAAGAAATGAGAAATACAAAAAAGGATGGCATGATATAATTCACATATATGACGCTTGGCTAAACAGTATGGCATTGCATAATTCACATATATAATGCCTTGCAACAAGATAGCATTGCATAATTCACATATATAATGTCTCGCAACAAGATGGCATTGCATAATTCACATATATGGTGATTAGACACTAAACAGGTGGCATTCACACAAAGCATGTCTAAACTAAGCAAATGACATAGCAATGCAAGATACCATACACACGATATGAGCAACATAACCCTGCCAAGTTAGAGCATGCACATTGGGGGGGAGGAATAGGACTGGTCATCTATCTCTGAATCCTCCTCTAAGGAGCTATCTGTAACCAGCAAGACATGCGCTTCGTCAGATAGCATTGTCTGCTCTGAAGACCTTGTTTCCACTCCAGATTTTTCCATGACCGTGCCGAATGGCTGATGCACAGGAAGAGTAATTGAATGTACTAAAATTGTTGACGAATTTAACACGTAATAAAAAAATGATGTCATGATATAATTCACATATAAGATGACTAGCTGACCAGGGTGGCATTGCAAAATTCACATATATGATGCCTGGCTAAACAAGATGGCATTGCATGATTCACATATATGATAAAGAAACTAAACAGATGGCATTGACACAAAGCATGTCTAAACTAAGAAGATGACATCTTTGATGTATACAGTAAGCAATGTAAGGCACCATATGCATGATATTACCAACATCACCATGCCAAGTTAGAGCGAAGACCTCATGGGGTAAATAGGATTGGTCTTCTGCTTCTGAATCCCCCTCAGAACAGTTATCTTCCTCTTGATTACGATCCAAAATGGGTGGAGGGGGGCTGCCTTTGCGCCCACCATGGAGCGACGCCTGCATGAAATTTTATTGCCATGCAAGGCTCGTCTCTTTTGCTCTACATGTTTAGTTCCATTATGTACAATAACTAACATGCATAGGAATAAAACATAGTGAGATTATGTAAGGAGTGCATGCACAAATCCAGAGTGATGGTAGCAAACTGTGGATAGACCCAAAACCAATGATAGCAGGCAGATAATAGCTTTAGTTAAAAAATACAGATAATGGCTCCTTTAATGTTTGTTTGCACCCAACATGAAACTCATAGTAGACACCCGAGATTAACCAGATAGTAGACAGATATCACTGATTACTGCCCCAATATGTACCCCACAACCATTTTAAAACTCAAGTTTCAGCATAAGTTTGGACCTGACTCGGAGGCTAATAGGTGAACACGACGATAAAGTAGCATTTCATCATATTAAGCGATGCATAACGTAAGCAGACACGGAAGAGTGCGACCTCTCTTACGGACCCGTGTAGTCCTCAAGGTCATCAGCTCAGTTAATGATGGTAATGCAGTTGTCGTGGCTGCTGGCGGTGGAGAAGAAGATCTGAGGCAGCGAAAGACAGTCTGGAGAACAGATCCCTACTGTGGCGAACCCTTCCGTCATTGGAGCAGCTGAGCTGGGGTGGAACACAACACCGTCGGAGCAGGACAAACCACACAAGGTTTTCTTTGACACATATCTGTAACAGAAGTAATTGTGTAAGGGCTTGTTTGAATTTGAGGATTCTAACAATGCAGGGATAGGAAATGGACAGGAATAGGATAGGAATGCACATGCAAAACAGAGAATTTAAAAACACAGGATTTCTGCCAATCTGGGTGTTTGGTTCACAAGAATTGGAAGATCGCAGGATGCAAAGAAGCATGGTGAGATTAAGTCAAACCACAAGAAAATGTACGGTTATAATGCTATTATGCTACTATCTCTTAGTCTTGTGCTTCATGAATTGGAATTTGAAAAGGGGGACAAGTGGAAATTAAAATTCCTACAATTTTTCTTTCAAGGAGACACTAAAGGAACAAATCCTACAGTTTTCCTTTGCTCCATCAAATTCATGAAAAGTAGTACCATAGGAAACTTTCCAATTCCTATGTTTTTCATTCACTTTTCCTTTCAAGCACTAGCGATTCTAGTAGGCAGGCTTGAGCAAGGAAAAGCCTACACTAAAAAAATATTTGTGTGCTACTTCTATTTCTTTGGACCCAGGCCACTACCCTACTAGCTCAACTCCCAGGGCCATCGACAAATGCACGGCTCAAACACACAGAGATAAATAATGATGGCATTCAAGAGAGTCCATCATGGATAGCTAAGTTGCCTGGTACCTCACTGCTTGTCATATAGTAGGATAAAATAATCATATTTCCTGTTACTCCGTGTGCTCAGTGGACAATATATATAACATGTAGAGTACAAAAGATATGCAACAAGTGTACAACCTCTTTGGCGAAGCCATGTCGATCTCAGCGTGATTGGGTTGGCCGGTGAGGATGCTCTGGCTGACTTGGCTGTCGGAGGAGGGGAAGAAGATCTTAGGCTACTGGAGATGGAGCCCGAGGTACTGCTCCGCTGTGATGGATGGTTTCGTCGTTGGAGCAGCTCCGGTGAGTTGTACGACGCCGAGGCTGAAGCAGGACAAGAGAGACAACGTTAACCTAAGTGGAATTCTTCATCTCCAATAGATGACGTAAAATACATAACCAAAAAGTGGTAGATGTAAAATACATCAGCCGCTCATCTTTAAACTTAACTATCAAAACTGAATTTAACTGTCGAAACTGAACTTGACTGTCGAAACTGAATTTTGCTGTCGAAACTGAATTTTACTGTCGAAACTGAATGCACTAGAGGTGCGGCTACACGTCAGTCGACTAACTTTTTCATCTCTGGTCAGTCAATTTTGCAGTCGTTGGATACGAAATCAAGGGCCTGCAGTTCATCTTCAACCTCCACCCCCTGAGCCGCCAGCCACCACCTACCAAATAGCCGCCCGCGGCCGACGGTGCGCTGGCCCACCCGCCTCGAAAACACTCCCCACCGACGGTCCGCCACCGCCCCGGCCATCCCTCTAGCCCCCCCATTCCGAGCTGTTTCTCTGGCGATCCCCACGCCACCGCCCCACCACCACCGGCGACCACCGCCCCCACCCTGAACCCTAAGATAGATAGTGGGGTACCTCTCCGGTGAGCCCCCCTCCTCGCTGTGGCTGGTTCTTCCTTAACTCCGGCGAGCCCCCCACCCCCTGAAAATCGACTGACCCAAAAGTCGGTTCAGTCGACTAAAGTGTAGTTAAATCAGAGCAGCATCGCAAGCAAGAGCAAGAGCGAGAGCTGCAGCACGAGAAAGAGCAAGAGCAAGAGCACACAAGGCAGAGGACCGAGAGCAAGAGCAGAGCAGCAGCGCGAGCGAGAGCTAAAGCAGCAACAACTCCTACTGATGTGGAAGTCGCCACCGAGGGAGCGACGCCATGGAGGAAGTGGCCGGCGATGCCGCCGTGGATGGAGCCGCGCCGTGTCGGCTCGGGACCAAGCGCCGGCAGCACCGTGATATCGAATCAAGAAGAAAATGCGGCGATTAGTGTACAACCTCTTTGGTGGCGCCGATTAGGCCGCAGCTTCATTCGAGGAAACGGTGATGATGATGCTCTTCCGGTGGTGCAGATGAAGACGGCGGTGTGGGAATGGAGGTGGCACAAAAGATGAGGGGAACGTCGGGGCAGCTCATTGGAGGTGGAGGACGGGGTGGCTGAACCGGCGGGATGACCAGATCAACGACGGATCCTCATCCGGTACGGTGGATGAGGGACGTTGAGGTGTTGTTGTGGACGACGTCGTCGGGGAAGAGGCTCCGGCTGGGTGGCGGACGGAGGAGGGTGTGGGGCTTCACGGGTTTTCTCGGCCTCGTTGTACGAATGGGTGGGCGGGTGGGATGGGAGTGGGCAACCATGGCTTAGGGACGCGCTTGTCCGAAATGTGGGGTAAGTTACGAAAGTACCCCCACCGATTTGAGGCGGTTCTTTCAGTTCAGGGTTATCACGGGCATTTTGCGTGTCGGGATTTAACAGGAGGTGGGTGTTTTCCCACGCGTTGTAATTTTGGAATAGCAAGGCACGGGTTGAGATGGAGGGAGTTGTCGGAGCACAACGAGACAAAGATTTATCTTAAATATTTCGGGGTAACAAGGCGCGGTGAGGGAGTCCTGGATGAGGGGGTCTCCGGACAGCCGGACAATATCCTTTGGCCGGACTGTTGGACTATGAAGATACAAGATTGAAGACTTCATCTCGTGTCCGGATGGGACTCTCCTTGGCATGGAAGGCAAGCTTGGCAATACGGATATGTAGATCTCCTCCCTTGTAATTGACTCTGTGTAACCCTAGCCCCCTCCGGTGTCTATATAAACCGGAGGGTTTAGTCCGTAGGACAACATACAATCATACCATAGGCTAGCTTCTAGGGTTTAGCCTCTATGATCTCATGGTAGATCAACTCTTGTAATACTCGTATCATCAAGAACAATCAAGCACGACGTAGGGTATTACCTCCATCAAGAGGGCCCGAACCTGGGTAAACATCGAGTCCCCTGCCTTACGGTTACCATCCGCCTTAGACGCATAGTTTGGGACCCCTACCCGAGATCCGCCGGTTTTGACATCGACATTGGTGCTTTCATTGAGAGTTCCACTGTGTCGTCACCGTAAGGCTCGATGGACCCTTCGATCATCGGTAACGATGCGGTCCAGGGTGAGGTTTTCCTCCCCGGACAGATCTTTGTATTCGGCGGCTTCGCACTGTGGGCCAATTCGCTTGGCCATCTGGAGCAGATCAAGAGCTACGCCCCTCGCCATCAGGTCAGGTTCGGAAACCTAAACTACACTGCCGACATCCGTGGTTACTTGATCTTCGACGGATTCGAGCCCCTGTCAGGTGCGCTGCACAATCACGACGAGCATGACATAACTCTACCGTCAGACAGTGTTCGGGAGATCGCATCTGCAACTACTCCGGCCTTCCGGAGCAAATTGCGCCATCCGAGGACGTAGGGATAGACCCCGCCATGGAGGCCGCACTCTCAATGGCGATGGATCCGGATACTGACTTCACCCCTTACAAGAGCTGTGTCGCCGAATCACGGGATTCGTCTCCGGCCATGGACTCTGAGCCGCCTGCGTCCGTGCCTATCGAACCCGATTGGGCGCCGATCATGGAGTTCACCTCCGCGGATATCTTTCAGCACTCACCTTTTGGCGATGTACTAAATTCATTAAGGTCTCTCTCCTTGTCAGGAGAACCTTGGCCAAACTATGTCCGACTAGAATGGGATGCGGACGACAAAGAAATTCGCTGCCCACCCACCACCCACGTTGTAGCCACCGTCGACGATTTAACCGACATGCTCGACTTCGACTCCGAAGACATCGATGGTATGGACGACGATGTAGGAGATGAACAGGAACCACCGCCCACAGGGCGCTGGACTGCCACCTCATCATATGATATATACATGGTGGACACCCCCAAAGAAGGTAATGGCGACGAGACAACGGAGGATGACCCCTCCAAGAAGCAACCCAAGTGCTGACATCAGCGGCGCCGCTCTAAGTCCCGCCACAACAAAAGTAGTGATACCGGCACAAGAGACAATAACACTCCGGATAGTGCCGAAGACAACCACAATCCCCTCCAGCACGATGTAGAGCAGGAGGGCGAACAAGCTAGCCCTCCAGAGCAGGCAGCAGATGGAGAATCGGAGGAGGACAATTACATGCCTCTCTCTGAAGACGAGGTGAGCCTCAGTGACGAAGAATTTATTATACCTGAGGATCCCGTCGAGCAGGAGCGCTTCAAGCGTCGGCTTATGGCCACAACAAATAGCCTGAAGAAAAAGCAACAACAGCTTCAAGCTGATCAAGACTTGCTAGCAGATAGATGGACCGAAGTCCTTGCGGCCGAGGAATATGAACTCGAGCGCCCCTCCAAGAGTTACCCAAAGTGCAGGTTGCTACCTCACCTCGAGGAGGAAGCATTGAAACCCACATCACCAGTGTACGATGCGGCTGACCGGCCACCTCGTGGCCGAGCTAGAGAGGCATTTCAGCCTGAAGTTCAGCCTGCACCCCGCAGCCACTCAAACAAAAATACCAAGGCCCGGGACAACACACGGGACCTGCGAGATGTATTGGACAGCAGGGCAAAACATGCAGGGTCGATATACGGGTCACGGGGGCACGCGCCAACGCGGGACAATGACCGTCACACCGGATACACTAAAGGTAAATCCGGCCAGGCCGAATACAGTAGACAAGACTCATATGAACTATGTCGTGATATAGCCCGGCACAGAGGCGCCGCACACCCCCTATGCTTCACTAATGAAGTTATGGATCACGAATTCCCGGAGGGTTTTAAACCCGTCAGTATCGAACCGTATGATGGTACAACAGATCCCGCTGTATGGATTGAGGATTTCCTCCTTCACATCCACATGGCTTGCGGTGATGATCTGCATGCCATCAAGTACCTTCTCCTAAAACTCAAAGGACCAGCTCGGCATTGGCTGAACAGCTTGCCAGCAGACTCCGTCGGCAATTGGGAGGATTTGTAAGACACATTCCTTGACAACTTGCAGGGCACTTATGTGCGACCACCGGATGCTGATGACTTGAGCCATATAACTCAGCAGCCAGGGGAATCGGCCAGGCAATTCTGGACACGGTTCCTAACTAAGAAAAATCAAATTGTCGACTGTCCAGATGCAGAGGCCTTAGCGGCATTCAAGCATAACATCCGTGACGAGTGGCTTGCCCGGCACCTCGGCAAGGAGAAGCCGAAGTCTATGGCAGCCCTCACGACACTCATGACCCGCTTTTGCGCAGGCAAGGATAGTTGGCTGGCTTGCAACAACAACACATCAAGGAATCCGGGCACTCCGGATACCAAAGATGCCAACGGCAGACCATGTCGTAATAGACAAAACCGCTGCAACAATGGCGATAACACCGATGATACGACAGTCAATGCCGGATCCAGAGGCTCTAGATCCGGTCAGCGGAAAAAGCCATTCAAAAGAAGTACTCCGGGCCCATCCAGTTTGGACTGCATACTTAGTGTCAAATCCACGGCACCCCTGATAAGCCAGCCAATCACACCAATAGAGAATGTTGGGTGTTCAAGCAGGCCATCAAGTTAAATGCCGAAAACAAGGACAAGGTGCTGCATAGTGATGATGAGGAGGAGCCCCGGCCGCCGAACCCGGGAGGACAGAAGAGGTTCCCCCCACAAGTGAAGACGGTGAACATGATATACGCAACCCACATTCCCAAGAGGGAACGGAAGCGTCCACTAAGGGACGTCTATGCGATGGAGCTCGTCGCCCCAAAGTTTAACCCATGGTCCGCCTGTCCGATCACCTTTGATCGCAGGACCACCCCACTAATATCCGTCATGGCAGATCCACCGCACTGGTCCTAGACCCCATCATCGACGGATTTCACCTCACTCGAGTCCTTATGGACGGCGGCAACAGCCTGAACCTGCTCTATCAGGATACAGTGCGCAAAATGGGTATAGATCCCTCGAGGATGAAACCCTCCAAAACCACCTTTAAGGGCGTCATTCCAGGTGTAGGCCCATTGCGCAGGCTCAATCACACTGGAAGTGGTCTTCGGGTCTCCGGACAACTTCAGAAGCGAGGAGTTAATCTTCGATATCGTCCCATTTTGCAGTGGCTATCACGCACTGCTCGGGTGAACCGCATTTACAAAATTCAATGTGTCGCCGCATTACGCATACCTCAAGCTCAAGATGCCAGGACCTAGGGGGGTCATAATAGTCAATGGAAACATAGAACACTCGCTCCGCACGGAAGAGCACACTGCGGCCGTCGTAGCAGAAGCACAAAGCAGCCTTTTAAGGCAAACCACTAATTCAGCAATACAGCCCCCAGACACCTTCAAGCGAGTCCGGAGTAAACTGCAACAGGATCGCCTGGCACGTTCAGAGCTCGCCTAGCAATTCGGCCCCCATCCCCGTCCCAGTCAAGCGACAAAATCCGTGCCGCGCGTACATAATTACGCACTGAAAATACCATGGACATAGGCGGGGGCAAGATCAAGGCACGTCCCGGAATGCGGCTTAACCGCCCTAGGGGTTGTATACCTTTATCATTTTTTCTCTTTCAGGACCTAACTCTCTGGAAGCCCTTTCCGGCAGTACGATTGCCGGACACATTACGGGAAGGAACAACAAGGAGGCAAGAAGCTAAGATGTACACGGGAACCCTCAGGTGGTCTCAAATAATAGTCGATATACCCGCTTTCTACTATCCATACACAGCTTGCCCTTGGATAGGACATGTCAAATAGTCCTACTTTCTGCTTATTGCACTACTTGTATCAGTACGCTTCAACGTATTATTTAAATAACAATGCATAGCATTAGTCTATTATTGCATTATTCATCCCTTTTTTCTTATATGTTCATTTACGACAACTTGCACCCATACATTCTGGTACGGTCAATACGTCAGGGGCTTTTGTTTACCCCATAATACGGTGTGAGAAGTCCGAACACTTTCGACAGTGCGGCACCCCGAACTTATAGCATTATATGCATCACCTCTGAATCATGTCTTGGGTCAATAGTAGGGTTTGCCCGGCTCCCATGCTTTGGTACCTTACGTTCCGCTATATCAGCTAAGGTAGCGCTGGGAGAACTACTGCCATTGTGTCCCGGTTCTTCAGGATGAGCACCTCAGTAGAGAAAGCCGAAAACTGACTGTCATGATAAGGCGAGAGCTGGTCGCTGTTCGAGAGGTCTCAAGTCCTTAAAGACTTTTTCCGCTTCGGGCAAGGAGTCGGCCTTGCCCGACTTAGGCGTGTATAGCGCCCCAAATTCGGCCTTCCGAATACTAGGGGCTTCGCCAAAATTAAAAATTGTAGACTTCTATGGCTAAGTGAGAGTGATAAAGCCATATGGTCCAATTGCCTGGTTCGTTGTGCTGAACACCTCCCTCGAAGGACCCAAGATTGGGATAAAGAGTGCTCAGGTTTATCCCGAACACCCCAGTACTAGTTACATGGGGGAAGAAGCCGACGACTGGCCAACTCTCAGATTTTATAAACAGCCGCACAGAAGGTAATATTTTAAATTGAAAAAGCGTTGCATAGCGCAAATGAACTCATTTCACATTACAAGATCACATGAGCATGTTCATTCAAAAATTACATCTGTGGCACATTCATCGGCCACAAGGCGGGAACCCTTCAGGAAACTGTCATAATACATTTCGGGGCAGCGATGCTCCTTGCCCTTCGGCGGCCCCTTCTTCACCAGCTTCACGGCGTCCTGCTTCGCCCAGTGCACCTTCACCCGAGCAAAAGCCCCGCGCGCACTCTCGATGCAGACGAACCGCTTTATGACTTCAAGCTGTGGGCAGGCATCCACAAGCCGCCTCACCAGACCGAAGTAGCTGTCGGGCAGGGGCCCGCCAGGCCACATCCGGGCTATAAGGCCCTTCATGGCCTGTTCGGCCGCCTTGTGAAGCTCGACCAATTGCTTCAGCTGGTCGCTCAAGGGCATTGGGTGTTTGGTCCCAGTATACTGAGACCAGAACAACTTTTTCGTCGAGCTCCCCTCCTCAGCTCGGTAAAACTCCAGGGAAGATCTGCGAACGCTCCTGGAGAGCTCCAAAACTCGGGTAAGTAAAAGGAAAGTTTCCTTCACATGCTTGCTTTGCATAATGAATGCCTTACCCGCTGCTATCTTCTTCACCTCATCAATCTCCTGGAGGGCCTTGTGGGCTTCAGCCTTGGCGCTCCGGGCTCTTTCGAGCGCCTTCGCAAGCTCGGACTCTCGCGTCTTAGAGTCATGCTCCAAGGACTCGTGTTTTTTGGCGAGAGCTTCGAGCTCTTGCTGCACCTCGCCTACTCGGGCTTCTTGCTTTTCCTGCTCAATGCGCTCCTTGGCCGCTTTGTCTTCGGCCTCAGACAGCGCCTTCTTCAGGGTCGCCACTTTGGTCGTGGCCCCTGGCAAATTCATGATGATCCTATTACTTTACACCTGAACTTATTTTTAAATATATAGACAAGGTATTGCTTACCTTTTCTCTCCTCGAGCTGCCTCTTGGTAAGGCCGAGCTCGTCCTCGGACCGCTCCAGGTCCTGCTTAAGTGCAGAGACCTCCGCAGTACGTGCGGCAACGGCCAGCAGGGAAGCCTGCACATACACATAGACATATTCTGATTAGACTCTTGAGTCATCATTTGATCCTCTATTCGGCCTTTCTTCATGAACGCCGAACAGAGCATCAGGGGCTACTGTCTAAGCGGTAATATTTTCTTATATTTTGATTGCTTACCTCAAAGTCTGTTAGGAGGCTGGCGCAAGCTTCGGTCAGTCTGTTTTTGGCAGACTGAACTTTCTCGATCACCGCCCTCATGATAGTGCGGTGCTCTTCGTCGATGGAAGCGCCGCGAAGCGCTTCCAGCAAGTTGTCCGGTGCCTCTGGATGGACAGAGGACACTGGCACGGGTGGCTTGCCCCCCTTAATGGGGGATCGCCTGTCGGAGTCCGGAACCATCAAAGGTTCCGGGGTAGTATTCGGCTGGGGGCCAAACTTAGAGGCCGCGGGAGTCTTGCTCCCTTTGCGCCTAGGGTCCGGAAGGTCGCCTCGAGGCGCCCCCAGGACTACCTCCCCTCGGCTCGGTGCCTTTCGGGACAACACCTCGACATTGTCCATAGGGCAAGGGGTGGAGGCAGTCAGAGGTGAATCGCTATTCATATCCGATGAGTCCAATGAACCGTTCGACGTAGATACGTCGAGATGAGCTCGGGACAGACTGCATAATCATATGCGGCGTAATGAGAAATAGTGCAATAAAACATACCATGAATTACTATGGTGTCCGAATACTTACGACTTTGCCAGGGGCTTCTCCCTGGGTAACCACTCGTCGCCGCTATAGGCGGCCGTCGTGGAACAGTCCGGAAGGAGGGTCCTTCCCTTCTTGGACCCTTCGGCCTCCCCGGTTGGGTCGGCCTTCCTTTTCTTGTCACCCCCGGCTTGGGGGGAGAACTTACCTACTCCTCCTCATTTTCATGGGAGGAGTGCGCGTTGGAGTCATCGGACGATGAGTCCGATACAACCTTGCGCCGGAGACCCTTTTGGGTCCCCGTGGCCTTCTTCTTGGTCTTCTTCACCGGCACCTCATAAGGTGCCGGAGCCAGCATCTCCGTTAGGAGAGCATCTGCAGGATCTTCAGGCAGGGGGGCTGGACAATCGAGCTGCTCCACTGTCTTTATCCAGTCCTGTTAATGGCATGGGAGCTTAGATCCCCCACATCATTTAACTGGGGCAAATAAATACCCTGTGAGATATAAAAACTTACCGGTTGGCATGGCGCTTTGCGCTGAGTCCGCGGTCCTTGGTGAGGGAAGGAGGTACCTCGGCGCCCTTGAACAACACCCTCCAGACGTCCTTGTGCGTCGTGTCGTAGAGCTCTCACAGCGTCTGGTGCTTGGCCAGGTCAAACTCCCACAAATTGAATGCCCGTCGTTGACACGGGAGAATCTGACGGAAGAGCATGACCTGGACCACGTTGATGAGCTTGATTTTCTTGCTCATCATGTTCCTGATGCAGGTCTGGAGTCCGGTCAGCTCTACCAGGGAACCCCAGGACAGGCCATTCTCTTTCCAGGAAGTGAGCCACGTGGGGATTCCGGATCGAAATTTGGGGGCTGCCACCCAGTTGGTGTCGCATGGCTCGGTGATGTAGAACCACCCGGATTGCCACCCCTTTATGGTCTCCACATAGGAGCCTTCGAGCCAGGTGATGTTAGGCACTTTGCCCACCATGGCGCCTCCGCACACTACTTGCTGGCCGACCACCACCTTCAGTTTAACATTGAAGGTCTTCAGGCACAGGCCGAAGTGGGGCCTGATGCGGAGGAAGGCCTCGCACACGACGATAAACACCAAGATGTTGAGGATGAAATTGGGGGCCAGATCATGAAAATCCAGCCCGTAGTAGAACATGAGCCCGCGGACAAACGGGTGGAGGGGAAATCCCAGTCCGCGGACGAAGTGGGTAAGAAAAACTACCCTCTCATGTGGTTCAGGCGTATGGATGATCTGCCCTGCATCTGGCAGCCGGTGCGCGATATCCGCGGCCAGATATCCAGCTTCCCGTAACTTTGTGATGTTCTCCTCCGTGACGGAGGAGACCATCCACTTGCCTCCCACTTCGGACATGCTTGGAGTGGTTTGAGAAGAAAGACGCGAACTTGGGCGCTGGAGCTCAAGTGTGCGAGAATGGGTAAGCAAGGAGGAAGAAGGCGTGGGTAAAAAGGGTGAATCCTTGTCCCTTTATAGGTGCGGAAGAGGCGATGCGCCTCCCCACTTGCCTGGTAAAATCGCTTATTCCCCAAGCGCCATAATTGATGGCGCGGTTGGGTTACCCACGTCCGTATTTTTGAGAATCTCGTAATAAGGGGGACACGATCTCTACTTTGACAAGACGTGTCAAGAAAGCCGCCTCGCGATATGTGCGGTGCTGGTTGAGAAAAACGGTTCAAGTAATGACCGGGCCATGACATGATGTCATGCTGTCAAAACGTGTCAGCAGATTAGATTTGTGGAAATGTTAATCTCTCTATGGTGGTATGTGGAAATTGTTTTGCAGAGCCGGACACTATCCTTGGGTTCAAAATCTTCTATGGAGTATTCGGAGGACACTACAAAAAAAGACACATTTGTGACATTTTGGGCCAAACGAATTTTTTTCTGTCATACATATGACACTTCTATGACGATAATTGTGACAAAACTCGATATGATCATAGATGTGGTGGGCTCCTACTTCTATAACAAAAAATCATGACAGAAAATGGGCTTTTCGTCCTGGTCGGGCCAGAGACGCAGCTGCATGACATTCTTTGGGCCGTCCATGACGGAAAAAACCATGGTAGAAGCGAGGGGGAGGAAAATTTCAGGGAGTTCCCAGTTACGGTGGGAGGTCGGGGGCCGAGCGATGCGTGTTTCTCTTGTACACGTACGCGTGTGTGTGCGAGGCATTGGCTCTAACTGGACCCGAGCGAGGCGTTGGGCTCTAACTGAACCCGAGCGATTGCAGAGCAGGCTACGCGTTACTGAACCCGAGCGATCGACCGATGGCTGTTAAATGAACTCGATCGAGCGATTCCTTCGCTACTGCTACTAACTGAAGCTGATCGATGCTGCCTCTGGGATGAACAGTGAGCGTTGCGGGGGGTGGTTGGATGAACAGTGAGCGGTGGCGTTGCCTCTGGATGAACAGGACCCCGTGGTGTGGTGGAGGGCTGGATGAATAGTAGACGGTGGAGGGCTGGATGAACAGTAGACGGTGGAGGGGTGCCCGTGGAGGGGTGGTTGAACAGTAGCCGGTGGAGTAGCGCGCGGTTGAGGCTGGATGAACAGGAGCCCGAGGAGGCTGGAGGAGGTCAACGGTAGCCCGTGGAGGCTGGAGGAGGTCGATGGTGGAGATGAACAATATCCCATGGAGTCCCGTTTTGTGGTACGCCACACCCCTCCCGATGAACAGGACCCCTGTTTCGACCGTAGCGCTCCAACACAAGTCCGTTTCATCCGTTTTGCGGCATGCCACACCCCTCCAGTTCAACAGGACCCACGTTTCGACCGTAGGAGGTCCGTTTCCTCCGTTTTGCGGTACGCCACACCCCTCCCGATCAACAGGACCCCCATTTCGACCATAGGAGGTCCATTTCGTCCGTTTTGCGGTACGCTAGACCCCTTCCGATGAACAGGATCCCGTTTCGAACGTGGCCGGTCAAAAACATGGCCATTTCCTCCGTTCTGCGTGTAACGTCCCAAGACCGGAGCTTCAGATGCCTTAGAGGGTTTCCGAGTTTCGTCATGTGAATTGTTTGGTTCTTTGCATTCATCATTGCATCATGTGCATTGCATCATGTCATCATGTGCATCACATTTGCATACATGTTTCTCTCATGCATTCGAGCATTTTCCCCGTTATCCGTTTCTCAATTCGACACTCCTATGTCCTCCGGCGCCCCCTTTTACCTCGTTTCATGAGTGGCTGAATTTTTTTTCTCGGAATGGGATGAAACTTGGCGTGCGATCTTATTATAGTGTAGACAGCGCGCCTGTCAAGTTTCGTCGCATTCGGAGCTCGTTTGATAGCCCAACCGTTATATATATGGCGGCACCGTTGTCGGTATTTTCGTCGGACGTTTTCGGTCTTCGGAAACCCATGTCGGGCTGCAGTTCTTTTCTCTCCTCTCAGTCCAACCCTCCTACACAGCCCAAGTCCAGCCCACTAAACCCCCCTCTGACCGGAACCATTCGATTACGATCGGAGGGCTCCGAAACCCCCCTAACCCTAGCCCCTTCTCTCTATATATACACCTTCCCTAGCCCATTTTTGGACAAACCTAGCCTAAACCTACCCCCTACCTCTAGCCAGCCGCAATCCCCACCTCCTCCTCGAATTCCGTGCACATCCAGCCTCCCACCGCCACTTGGCGCCGCCGCCGCCGCGCCCCGGACCAATCTGGGCGTGCCACGTCGCCCCTGGCCGTCTCCAGCCACCCCTGGGCCGCCATGTGGCGTCGCCAGCTCACCCCAGCGCTCCCCACCGCCGCCGGCCCTGCGAGCCCTGCCGCGGCCCACCAGAGCCCATCTGGGGCTCGGGACAGCCCCCGCGTCGCCTCCCGCTCCCTCGTCCCCGAGCTCCAGGGGAGGGAGCTCCCGCACCAGGCCCCGTCGGCGTCCTCGCCGGAGCTGCTCGCCGGAGCAGCAACGCGCTCCACCAGGTCGACCCCGTCCCTCTCCTCTCCCTTTTCTCTCTCTTCTCTTTTTCTCTCCCTGACCTCTCTGCACTTCCACGTGGTCAGCGCCGCCACCAGGGCTCCCTCGCCGACGCCCACGACGAACCGCCGTTGGATCCGGCCGGAATGGACCCGGCGCGACCAGATCCGGCCATCTCCATGTCCTCGCGACTTCCCCGCCGTTGATGCGCCCTCGCCGGCGTGCGTCGTCGCCGCCGTCTCTGCCTTTCGGTTCGTGCGGGCACGAGGAGGAAGAGCGCCTCTCGTGTGGGCCCCACGTGGGCCGATGCGCCCCAAGGCCCAGCTCCCGGCCTAGTCGCCCGGCCTACTGTTTCCACCGCCTTGGGCAAAGGCCCACTGGGTGAGAACCCCGCTGTGCACTGTTGGCCCAGTCCGATTCGGCCCGCCTCTGTTTTTTTCTAGATCTACAATTTGTCTATTTTTCCAGAGGAGAGCATTTTTGCAGGAAAACCCTTGTGGATCATGCATATAATAACTCATGAACCGTGCATCGGATCTAAATAAGTTATATATGAAACTTGCTTAGAATTTTGTCTAGATTCATAATATCCAACTTTCATCTATGTTTGAAATGTTAAAAATGCTGTTTGATTAAATTTGCTCCTATGTCATGTTAAAATGCTTTAATTCATAACTAAATAACCGTAGCTCGGATTTAAACAAACTTTATATGTAAATGGGGTAGAAAAATGCCTAGTTTAACATGGTGGCATCACTTTGCATGTTTAACAACTATAAAATATGGTTTAGGGCAGAACAGTACCAAATCTATAATATGCTCATGAGGAGTTTCCAGATTTGTTGTTCGATGTTCCGGCCTCATTTAAACTTGCCTAGATAGGTAGTTTTATTGTGCTTCACCCTCTTGCCATGTTAATAAACATTTAATCTTGTTGGGTACATAAACGAGAGAGAACTAAATAAGTCATGTGGTGTTTTCTTCAATATGCAACTTCGTTGCATAATGAGCTCCACTTAATTTGTAGGATTGTTTGTGCATTTTGCCATGCCATGCCATGTATCATTAAACCGGACATACATCATACTTGGTTGTGTATCATGCCATGTCCATGTGTGGTTTGTTTACTATGTTGTGTGCTTCTTTTCGGTGTTTGCTTCTTCGGGTTGGTTCCGATAACGTCGCGTTTGTGAGGACCCGTTCGTCTACGTCTGTTTGTCTTCTGCATGGATTCGTTCTTCTTCCTTGCGGGATCTCAGGCAAGATGACCATACCCTCGAAATCACTTCTATCTTTGCTTGCAAGTTTCTCGCTCTTTTGCTATGCCTATGCCACGATACCTACCACTTGCTTATCATGCCTCCCATATTGTTGAGCCAAGCCTCTAACCCACCTTGTCCTAGCAAACCGTTGTTTGGCTATGTTACCGCTTTGCTCAGCCCCTCTTATAGTGTTGTTAGTTGCAGGTGAAGATTGGAGCTTGTTCCGTGTTGGAACATGGATATATTTTGTTGGGTTATCACAATATCTCTTATTTAATTAATGCATCTATATACTTGGTAAAGGGTGGAAGGCTCGGCCTTATGCCTGGTGTTTTGTTCCACTCTTTCCGCCCTAGTTTCCGTCATATCAGTGTTATGTTCCTGGATTTTTTGTTCCTCGCGCGGTTGGGTTATAATGGGAACCCCTTGACAGATCGCTTTGAATAAAACTCCTCCAGCAAGGCCCAACCTTGGTTTTACCATTCGCCACCTAGCCTTTTTCCCTTGGGAGTCGCGCATCCCGAGGGTCATCTTATTTTAACCCCCCCCCCCCCCCCCCGGGCTAGTGCTTGTCTAAGTGTTGGTCCGAACTAGAGTCCTTTGCAGCGCCACCTCGGGGAAACTTGAGGGCTGGTTTTAGTTGTACGGAGCACTCATCCAGTGTTGCCCTGAGAACGAGATATGTGCAGCTCCTATCAGGATGTCGGCGCATCGGGTGGTCTTGCTGGTCTTGTTTTACCATTGTCAAAATGTCTTGTAACCGGGATTCTGAGTCTGATCGGGTCTTCCCGCTAGAAGGTCTATTCCTTCGTTGACCGTGAGAGCTTGTCATGGGCTATGTTGGGACACCCCTGCAGGGTTTTGAACTTTCGAAAGCCGTGCCCGTGGTTATGGGCAGATGGGAATTTTTTAACGTCCGGTTGTAGAAAACCTGAAGTTTGACCTTAATTAAAATGCATCAACCGCGTGTGTAACCGTGATGGTCTCTTTCCGGCGGAGTCCGGGAAGTGAACACGGTGTTGGAGTTATGCTTGACGTAGGTTGTTCTAGGATCACTTCTTGATCATAGTTTCTCGACCGTGCTTTGCCTTCTCTTATCGCTCTTATTTGCGTATGTTAGCCACCATATATGCTAGTCGCTTGCTGCAGCTCCACCTCATACCTTTTACCTTACCCATAAGCTTAAATAGTCTTGATCGCGAGGGTGCGAGATTGCTGAGTCCCCGTGGCTCACAGATACTTCCAAACCCAGCTTGCAGGTGCCGATGATGCCATTCCAGGTGACGCAACCAAGCTCAAGGAGGAGCTCGATGAAGATCTTGTCCTTTGTGTTGTTCCGTTCTAGTCGATCAGTAGTGGAGCCCAGTTGGGGTCGATCGGGGACCTTGTCGCATTTGGGGTTCTTCTTTTATTTTGGTTCCGTTGTCGGACCTTGATTGTATTTGGATGTTGTAATTCTTTATTCATGTATTGTGTGAAGTGGCAATTGTAAGCCAACTAGGTATCTTTTCCCCTATTGTATTACATGGGTTGTTTGCGAAGATTAACTCACTTGCGACATTGCTTTCAATGCGGTTATGCCTCTAAGTCGTGCTTCGACACGTGGGAGATATAGCCGCATCGAGGGCGTTACACTACGGTACGCCAGGCCTCGTTTCCATCGCCTGTTCCGTCCAAGCCCTGCCAATGAACACGACCACGCATTCCGTTCCGACCCAGCCGGTTGGCTCCCACGCGTTCCGTTGCCTCCCGATGAACACGACGCATTCCATTGCCTCCCCATGAACACGACGCATTCTGTTGCTTCCCCATGAACACGACGACGGTGTTTCTCCGTTCTGACCTAGCCATGTCAACGAGCCCTCGCCGTACGTATGCGCGAGTAGGCGTTCGAGACCCCGCCCGTATGTACACATACATGTCCGTATTTTCTTTCTTGCACCCTGGCCGATGTACGTACGTGTACATGCTACGTGTGCGCCTCTACCATGACACGTGCGCGCCTCTACATCCACCAGTATATATGTACATACATGTTCGCGACCAGAATGACAACGCTACGTATGCTTTGACCAAGTGGGTCCCGACTGTGAGGCACTTCCTTGCGTGCGAAGATGTAGCTGGTGGGTCCCAGCAGTCAGGGGGGAAACGTTTTTTCGCAAAATATGGTGGCCTGTCCAGTGGGTCCCCGCTGTCAGGTGGAGGAATAATTATTTTGCACGTAATAAGGAGGCACTTCCTTGCTGCGGCCGTGGACCCATCTGTCAGCCTCTCCACGTACAGTCCACGTCCGATGGAAGCCGTTCCTTGACCACGTTGACCACGCCGCGCCAAGAGTACCAGGGCACTGGACGGCGGCGAGGCCTAGGAAGGGGACGAAGCGGAGCCGGGGAAGACGCGGTAGTGGATGCCCACGCGTAGAGGAGTACGAGGGTTCACTGGTTCGCTGCGGTGTGAGGCTGCCGTCCCCGCAGAATAACAGGGGGTATGGGTGAGTAGAGGGATGGCCTGCCCAGCGGTGAGAGTAGTAGGGGGCGGTGAGGCCTCCGCCGCATCGCAGCCGGCCATGGGAGGCAGGAGCTCGAGGCACGACCGGCGCTGGTTTGGGCGGCTGGAGCAAGAATACCATAGGTTGAAGAAGCACTACGGCCATTGGATGGACATCGTACGATCACTGGAGCTAGAATCGTGCATATTGACTAAGTTGACAAAGCCCTCCATCCCCGTCAACTTAGTAGGCCCACAAGTCAGCTTGCCACTATACTGGGTCCCAGCTAACAGGGGGAGTATGCATTTTTTTGTGCGTAATAAGGAGGCACTTCCTTGCGTGCGAAGATATAGCTGGTGGGTCCGAGCTGTCAGCGGCGGTAACATTTTTTTCACGAAATACAGAGGCCCTTTCGGTGGGTCCCTGATGTCAGGTGGAGGAATCATTATTTTGCGCGTAATAAGGAGGCATTTCCTTGCGTGCGGCCGTGGACCCAGCTGTCGGCCTCTCCACATACAGTCCACTTCAGATGCATGTCGGTCGTTGACCACGTTGACCAGGCCGCGCTGAGAGCACCAGGGCGGTGGACGACGGCGAGGCCTAGGAAGGGAACGACACGGAGGCAGGGAAGACTCGGTAGTTCTTTCCCATGCGGAGGGGAGTACGACTGTACGAGGGTTTACTGGTTCGTTTGTCGTCGCCGGAGAATAACAGGAGGTGTGGGTGAGTACAGGGATGGCTAGGACAACGATGGGAGTACGGTGGGGCGGTGAGGCCTGCGCGGCAGCACAGCCGGCCGCGGGGAGGAGGGAGCAGGCAGTCCCGCCGGCGTTTGTTTGAGCGGCTGGAGCAGGAAGAGCAGAGATTGAAGAAGCACGACGGCCGTTGGATGGCCATCCAACAGTCACCGCTTGTGCGTCAACCTTTTTTTTAGGAAAGCCTCAAATCTGTGGAAAACAGCATACAACCCATCTGCCATTATTTCTAATAATTTACAGCACATTTGCTAATTATTAAGGTTTTTTGGAGCCCATATTCTTTTTGTTAGCACTACAGCCCAAATTGTGGCCACGGTTAAAAAATTATATGAAATTTTGCATATTTCAGTGCGGTCCGAACTGTTTTTAATCCCGAAATTTCAACTCACATTCAAACTGATTTTAAAAATGAATGTATATCAATAAAAAATCCAACAAATTCTCCACGCATAAAAATTAATGCAATTTAAAATCTCGAAATGAAAAAAAAAAGATATTTGATACTAATTGCCGGTTTGATGTGTTTTAAAAATGTACAGGCCATTTCTCATTACTGGTGGGCCATTTTCTTGGCCAGCCGAATGAAAGCTCTCCTCGTCTTGAAAGATTTGCAGCCCAACATGCCTGACAAAGCGACTTACTTGGCAAATCACAAAAAAACTGGGCTGTGGCTGTGGACCCAGCAGTCGGCCTCTCCACGTACAGTACTCTTCTGATGGAATGTCGTTGACCACGTTGACCACGCCGCGCCGAGAGCACCAAGGAGGTGGACGACAGCGAGGCCTAGGAAGGGGACGACGCGGAGCCGGGGAAGACGCGGCAGTGGATGCCCACGCGGAGAGGAGTACGAGGGTTCACTGGTTCGGCTGCGGTGTGAGGCTGCCGTCGCCGCAGGGCCTGGCTAGCGGTGGGAGTAGTAGGGGGCGATGAGGCCTCAACGGCAGCACAGCCGGCCACTGGAGGCAGGAGCAGGCGGTCTCCCCGGTGCTGGTTTGGGCGGCTGGTGCAAGAAGAGCAGCGATTGAAGAAGCAGCAGGATCGTTCGATTCAAATCCAATGGTTACTGCTGCTAGAATCGTTTGTTGACTAAGTTGACAAGCCCTGCGTATGCGTCAACTTAGAAGGCCCACAGGTCAGCCTCCCAACCGGTGCAACCCAGATGTCAGTGGGAGGAATCATTTTTTCGCGTAATAAGGAGGCAGTTGATTGCGTGCGGCCAGGCCAGCGGAGGGAGTAGGGTGGGCCGGCGAAGCCTGCGCGGCATCACAGCGGGCCACAAGAGGAGGGAGCAGGCAGTCCCACCGACGCTAGTTTAGGCGGCTGGAGCAGGAAGATCAGAGATTGAAGAAGCACGTCGGCCGTTGGATGGACATCCAATAGTCACTGCTGCTAGAATCGTGTGTTCATTGACAAAGCCTTGCGTAAACAAGTCAGCCTTGAAAACTGTGGCGTGTACAACCCATTTGCTATTATTTTTATAATTTTTACTCATTTTCTAATTCATATGGAATTTATTGCAGCCCGTTTTCCATTTTTAGAATTGCTGGCCATTTTCTGGTCAGTATGAGGGTAAAAAAATTAACTAAATATGTGGGAAATTTTGAAAACTCACAATTTTTTGCTGGGGAATGAAATATTCTTAATCCAAAAATTAATAGCCATACTAAAACAAATTTAAAAATAAATTAGTACTATGTCATGTTAAATCCAATGAAATACGTATAAGATATCAGTGAAGAACAAAAACAAAAAAAGAAACTTATATCCCATTTGCTATAAATTTTTTTGGAATTTTCAACCCCTTTTGATATTACTTTTAATAGACATTGACCATACTCTTAAGCCAGGCCGGAATGCATCCCTCCTCGTCTTGAAAGATTTGCAGCCCAGTAATTCGGAGAAAACAAATAGGCCTAGCTTGGGTATTCTTCAAAAAGAAATACTGGGCTACCTATTTTCCCAAAGAACTGGTGCATGAGCATTTAGCTTTATTTATTTACTTATTTATGTTTAGGGGACCATGAGCATGTACCTGGGCCGGATTCATGTGAGAGCCTCCCTTCCAGTTAATTATGGGCTTCTCTATTGGGCCTTCATCAGTGGGCTGCATGTTATCAACAAGTGGAAAATTTGTTTCATACGAAAAATAGTATGCGCTACATACGGTACGGGGCACTAAAGGATCGAACCGTGCAACGACTTCCAAAACATTGTGTTTGTCGTTCTAACAACACATTTATTCAACCAACAGACGAAATATACTACTGATTATTCATTGAAAACAGCAGCAGCATCAACCAGGGCTGGCGGTGCAACAGAAGCAGTAAGCAGGCCAGAAGAGTGAAGACGCAACTCTCTCTTCCAAACCAAACATCAGCCATCATTACAAAAGGGCTACCAAAAAAGAACAAGTGTATGCATCAAACTAAATAAAGATCCTACTACACCAAGTGTACGCATCTAACTAACTGGCTCAGTTAGACGTTACTATTTATTAAGCTGTGGAGATTGGCTGACGGCTTGAACCAGATGGGTGCCTGATGGGGGAAACTCCAGCCAGCAGGTCGAAGTCCGATACTTGTGACCCTCTCTCCTACTTTGGGTTGTAGAGCGTGGTGGCACATATTAGGGTATGGTGCATGCAGAGACGCATGGTACGCTGTGTACACACAGTTTTGCCTGATGAACGAAACAGCGCTGCCATCATGATCCTTCTCGTCGGTTATCTCCTGGTTAATCGGATAATTCAGTCTGACAAACAGAGAGTGTGTACCAAGGCTACTTACCAGCGTCCAGTCAAAAATTCCTGAAGGCCCAGAGAAGCCGGGATCCTGCTCAAAGACCTTGCAGTGACTGTGATCGTATTCCGCGAAACAACACGTCCGGTACGTGTGAATGATCATCAATCTTTCACCGTCGTCTGATCGAGCCAGGAACCGCCTGCAACTGCCATGCCGCTTTTCTTTGAAAGGTTCTGGGATTAGGAAGGGTAGGGACACCGGGCGGCCTACAACATCATATCAAGTTGGAGTCAAATAAAAAAGGGCTCTTGATTTAGTCAATCTTAAGAACAACATGTTATGAGCATGAATATTTTTTCAGCAAATGTTGACAGTAATATAAGCAAGCCATCATAATATCATAGGAAAGTAACATACTGCTGTAATAGCCATTTGTAGCGATGACTAGAGTAGGCCAGCAATACGTCCAGCCATAGAAGGAGTCGACAGCGTAAATGAAGCCCTTGTGTTCAATGGCATCAGAGAACCATGGAGGATGTATGATCCTACGATGGACGTGCTAATTTATTCACTAACCGCGGTTGAAGAACGCAATCAGCCTGAAGTATTTTATAATTCGCAGATCTTGTGGGCACTTGGCAGATTACAACCTTGAGCAAATCAAACTTGGTATCATGTTGGCTACTGTAAGATTCCGAGTATTCTGGGCCGCGGTGCCAAAGTAGTGCAGTGTTAATCGAAGGAAGGGGGATCAATCGCCGGATGTAGACCTCCACGAGCATCCAGCTGCCGCGACCGTCGACGAGCACCATCCAAGACGTGTTCATGCCGACCCAGTACATACCGTTAATGTAGTTGAGGCTGACGGGGATCAGATCACACTCAAGGGGGTTGATGCTCGCCACCCTACGATCGTTATGCTGCGTGACACGCCGTTTCTAAAGATCAGGCGGCATTAGCAAGCAAGGAGCTGGCTTAAAAAGCTCCAGCCTAAGGGCTTTGAGTAAACGGTACAGCCCCGACGAGCACGCGGCGAGCGGCATGGTACTGAGATTGTCCACACGCGAAACAATGAGCTTGATTACCTCTATGGGGAGCGAATTCTAGCCACTCTTTCAGCGGACGCTGCTCGGTTCTGCCATTGTTAGTGCTTGGGTTTCGGACGAGGGGGGAGGCGCCTTAGCGGGGATGGAAGATTGGACGAGATTACGTGCGGACAAAGATGGAGAAGCGAATATGTGATGCGGGAAGTGGACAGGTGATGATAACTACAGCAGGCCACATGACTTACAAGACACATACCAGCAGCGTAGGGTCATGTCGATGCCAGACAACTTGCTTGAGTGATCACAGTACTGGTACTCCCTACAGTGCTATGCCCTAACTTGCTTGAGTAGAGTAGTAGAGTAGGACTCCGCTCTACTACTAGCACCAGAGGAGTAGTATATTCTAATCTAAAATAGTTACAAACTTCAATGCTCGAGCGTGGAACGACTACGAACCGTGCTCAAAGACCGTGTATACGTGGTGTATGGACATGGGCGACAACCTCAACGCCAACGGTGCTGCTCCGGTTGCAGCGTATCTGTTTCTGTCCTTCCTGTTCGAAATTGTGGTAGAATTCATGATTTATTTTGTGCTTATTTGGATTAAATCTCGTAGTAACTTGCTCACATATTCAACTGGCTCAATGTCCCCTACAGCCACTCCCGTTTCATGGACGGCCTGGTCGATGCCTCCAAGGAGCCCTTCGTCCACTGCTATGAGTGCCCGATGCCGTTTTGTGGCTCGCCGGCGGACATGGTGCATCACCTCACGGATGCGTGCAGTGGTCACTGCTGGCCCTTGGTGGAGAACATCAAGTACGAGATGTGCTACCCGTTCACCATGCCGGAGTCACTGGAGGATCGACGTGAGAGGGAGGGGGAGGATATAGCATTGAACGTGAACGTGAGGGGGAGGAGATAGTGATGTCGTGGGAGGCGCAATATTTATAGCGAGCAATTGCACACCTATGTAAGATAAGGACTGAGCTGCACTGACTTAACTGCAGGTCCAGTTGCATCACTAACATGTGGGCCAGACCCCTGTTGGCCCATATGTCAGTGACCCAATGCACCTGCAGTTAAGTAACAGCTACGTGGGAACATTTGTTGGAGTAAATTATGGGGGAGCGAAGGGGTGGAAATATTGCTGGTCACAACGGATTGGACGAGCGTGGGGGAGGAGAGTCATGCATGTAGATTTTTTCACACGGGGTGGAGTGGTGGGACCACCAGAGGGAGAAGGAGAGTTTGGCAGACATATTGTTTCCACACATGGAGAGGAAAAGATTTGGAGACGAACGGGCTTCCTGCAGGTATGGGGAATGGTGCATAATAAGTCATCTTGCATGTCGGGCTAGGTATAGTCTCAAGTCATTAAAAACATACACGCCCCACACATGTTCATATGTTAAGGTGCACTAAATTATTGCATGCGATGATTAAGTCTGTCCATAATGGTGGTATCTTAGCTGGTATCATGCACATGGGAATAGGAAACATGCTGATGTGGCAAAAAATTAAAGAAGAGAGGGGGGTTAGAGTAACTAGTGTTCATGCATGCTTTGGTAAACACATTTTTTGTGAAGAACGACAGCACTAGTTGAGTATTTTTGCAGACTTCAAAAACTATTTCACCGCCTCTACTATCTTGCTAAGAGTAGGTGAAAATTTTGAATCGAGCCCTTTAAACTAGAAGGGAGGTAGTGGCACTCTAATAGCTAACCTTGTTGTGATGACAAGATAGGACATGGCACGCACCTGGACGGAGGAACTAGTCTGCATTGTGCATTTAAGTTTTGTCTGAAGTCAATGTACCTCTACTTTCACCAGACATATAGAAAAATGTGTCAACATTCACAATTGTCAAAGATTAGCCATTCGGCCAATAAGGTGGCACACTTAATCGCTAAGTACAACTTTGACAATAGATTAGATGGTATTCTTGTAAATAACATACCGCCCTGTGTGGTGAATATTGTATCGAATGAGTGTACTGGTGTTGCTGGTTAATTAATATAAGGTGGTGTTCAAAAAAAAGTATAAATTTGGTCAAACACTTTGCAAACGGTTGACGGGAGTAAAATGGACCAGAGGGAGTATCATGCATGCGGAATAGGCAAAAAAATTGCGTGTCTAAAAAAAGGCAAAAAAATTGCTCATTTATACCCGGTCAAAGTCTCAAAGGGCGCGACTGCGCGAGGGAGGTGAAGGTCATGGGAGGCGGGACCTTTGACGGAATTAAGTGAAGTTACATCCACGCGCCGGCATGGCGTGCGAACAGGCAGAAGCTATACCGTCAGGCCTACGATATGGGTCTAGTAGACATGACATCTAGTGGGTCCCGCATAGTTCTCGAGAACTCTTTGGAGGCTTGCAGCCGTTTATCCACCGGGCAAGCCAGCAACCCCACGCCGTTCGCACGCCCTACTCGTCCCCGTCTTCTACCTTACAACAGTTCGCTCCCGGTCGTCCCATCCTTTCACATTAGTTTGCTCCCAGTTTTTTTGCAGGGTACAATAGTTCAACTTCTCCTAACCCTCCTCCAAAATCCATGGCCTCCCAAATCTCCATGGTCGCTGCTGAGTACCAGCTTAGAGCCATCACTGGCGATCAGTTCATCGTCATCTACACACGTGGATCCGAGACGGTGAAAGCATGGCTTGCTCGCTTCCTACGCATGTTCAACAGTTCAACGGATGAATGGGTCACTGGGCTAGATGTTGAGTACTGTCGGTGTCAAAACCGGCGGATCTCGGGTAGGGGGTCCCGAACTGTGCGTCTAGGCGGATGGTAACAGGAGACAAGGGGCACGTTGTTTTTACCCAGGTTTGGGCCCTCTCGATGGAGGTAAAACCCTATGTCCCGCTTGATTGATATTGATGATATGGGTAGTACAAGAGTAGATCTACCACGAGATCAAAAAGGCTAAACCCTAGAAGCTAGCCTATGGTATGATTGTTGTTCCTACGGACTAAAACCCTCCGGTTTATATAGACACCGGTGAGGGCTAGGGTTACACAGAGTCGGTTACAATGGTAGGAGATCTACATATCCGTACCGCCAAGCTTGCCTTCCACGCCAAGGAAAGTCCCTTCCAGACACGGGACGAAGTCTTGAATCTTGTACCTTCATAGTCCAGGAGTCCGGCCGAAGGTATAGTCCGGCTATCCGGACACCCCCTAATCTAGGACTCCCTCAAGTACACCACAGTCCTGGGACAAGAGAAGGATCTAAAGGACGAAGAGAGGAAGAAGCCCGCCATGATCCAGGTTTGCTTACATAACGTTTGCTTGGTCTACCACATATGCCATGCCGATGTTGAGTGCCAGGATTTTAAGAACTTCCTCAAGGACAAAAGAGTGAAATTCGTTACTGTAGGCTTTAAGAATGACAGGGATGTCCTGCGTCGGATAGGTCTCGTTGTAGGCCAGCCCTTCGATCTCCAGAAGGCAAGCCTGGTGTCCTCCTCTCAACCTTCAACGCTGACTCTGGCAGCAGCCATGATTGATCCTTCGTACACTAAACTGAAGAAAACTCATCACGAGTTTCATCATGCATGGGAGTCGAAGACATTAGATGAAGATCACATCCTGTATGCAACAATGGATGCCTACCTTTGTTTAAATATCTGCAAGGGTTGGATGAAGAAGCAGAGCCTAGTGTCTGGTTCAAGCAAAGAAGCGTCGGCGAAGAGGAAGAGGAAGAGGGACGAGGACGAAGTCGAGGACGTGGACTCAGACTCCGAGTAGGTGGCAGTGTTGTCACTCATGCTGGTTCTACTGCAGTGTCAAGCAGATTGGTTGCTTAGTTTATTTTCAAGGGTGTGTTGTGCTGAGGCCCTAGCAGAACTATGTTTATGTTCTTTCCCATTATTTGAACTCTTTAGTACGTACAGTAGTACTAGTACTATGTCTTACTACTGTTCTTCTTGCAGTTGGTACTACTGCTCGTATCTTCGTGTTCCTACTGTACTTAATACGTTCATACTAGTAGTATAATTTGGGTTAGTCAATTTGTGAAAGAAGTTCGACGGAGCGAAGGAAGAAGACGACAGAAGAGGTGGAAGAAGCCCTTCTAGCCATCCATGTTGCATCAAATGTCTCACATGAGTCGACTGACCCAAATTGCTCCTTCAGATTGTAGGATCCACGTGGCATTCAAGGTCTCGAAGGTAGATTCCGCATCCGGACCCAGTTCACGGACTCGACGCGCGCGCAACCGGCTTCTGCTGTGACAGCCACCATGCGCGCCTCCTCCGCGCGGGCGAAGACGACAATGACACGGTAGTTCCTCCTCGCAGGCATGCTGGAGCACGCACTCATCGTCCTCTTCGTACGCGGCGTGCATAGACGCGGCTCCACCAGCTGCTCATGTGCTTGGCAGCGTGGTGGCGTCGCGAGGAGGGACTGCAGACGACGTGAGCGGGCGAGCCTTTGGCTTCATGGCACAGGGATGGCGGTGACACGGCGGTGATGGGCGAGAAATTGTTGGCCAGAGCAGGCGGGCACCGGCATGCGCAACGGCGCGGCGGCATATTGATGAGTGCGCGTGTGGGAGCTTACTTTAGTTTTATATATATAAGGTTGGTCAAACTTAAAAGAAAACCGTACTAGTACACGTAAAGATTAGACTTAGGCAGTGCTTTTATTAGTTAGTACCACAGCCACGATACAGAATCCTGTGCAAGCGCGTGAACCGCAGCCGCGCGGTCGATCGAACGGTGCGTCACCGTGTCGCGCTCGAAGGACATCCACCGAATCTTTTTGTGTGTGTGAAAACAATTCTCGAATATTACTCAACTTTTTTTCCTGTGGAAGTTCTTGAGGTTGCAATATTTCCATATATTTGAATTTAGCTCCAGTTCGTGTTTATTTGGATTTGGACGTTTTAGGTGCGCCCTAGTTTTTTTTAATATTGATTTTGTGTGTGTGACTGAGAGAGAACGTGTGTATGTGTCCATATGTGTGTTGTGGCGGAAGGGCAATGTGGAGACGTTGTGCGTGTGATACAGACATAGAGAGGTGTGAATGTGCAAATGATCATGCATGATTGAGACATAGACAGATGCCGATACATTGTGTATACATGAGAGAACGGTCTTCTAGTTTAGGGCCTGTTTGGTTCCAATAAGTCACATGACTTATAAGTCAAGTGACTTAAAATCAGTGACTTATAAGTCACGCCTGTTTGGTTGTCATCTGACTTATAAGTCACCTGACCACACCTTCCCACCTTGTTTTTTAATGTAAAGGTGATGGGACCCATGTAAAAAGGGGTGACTTATAAGTTTTAAGTTGGGGTGGAGCAACTTATGACTTATAAGTTGGGGTGACTTATAAGTTGGGTCCGTTTGGCAAAATAAGTCACTTTTTGCACTTTTCGACTTATAAGTTGGTGACTTATTTGGAACCAAACAGGTCATTACTTGTGTGTGTGAGAGAGAGAGGGAGGGAGAGACAGAGAGAGGATCATCCGTAACACAACAACCATCTCTCATGATTCGTCCGTCCCTCGCACGGTCGCATGCAACACATGCATCAACGCGCACATGTTGACACCCTCACCCGGCCCCTGCCCACCTCAAGGCCCGCACAATCTCTCCATGAATACCCATTTCTCTCCTTAGGTTTGTTTTCTCTCAATATTTGACACACACACAGAGAGAGACACACGCAGCACAACACACACACTCCCCCGAGCACACAATTCATCCCCATCCAAGGTTATACGGCGACCACTCTCGCTTGTGCTTCTTTGCACCCCAACATGCACAACGCCTCAATCTTCAAAGAGGGCATCGAGTAGATCGAAGACGGTGACCACACTGCGCTAGAGAATGCGGGGTCATTTGGAAGCAGGGTGATGTGATGACGGCTGACTGACTCCTCCCCCCACCCCCTCTCTCTCCCTCTCTTGCACAAAATTACCAATCCCTCTCTCCCCTGCACAAAATTGTCAATCCCTCAACCCACGAGATCCTTGACCTCTTGTCCATGTTTTTCCAGCTCTCTCATCAAACATGTTGTCTCTTCTCCTTCCACGTATACAGAATCCAGATGCACACGCATCTCATGTATATTACATGTATCCATCTTTCTCACAGACCTAACTTCTTCCTCTCTCTATCTCTCTGTCTCTGCCTCGTTAGGTTTGTCTCCTACTCTCTCGTCCACATACATACAATCTTTCCCGCCCTATCTGCTCCATCTTCAAAAGCTCTCTCTGCACGTTTCATTCACACATTGGGATATGTCAAAATGTTGCTTCTATAATGGCTGATGTAGAGTTATGGTTGTTTTTGTTGCATACTACAAAGTAATAACTATGAAATGCATTCAGATTCTCATTTGACTGGGATTATGTGAGTTTGAGTATGTTGTGAAGTACTATAGACCTTGTATACATCTTGGGATTCGACAATGATTGTAACTATTGAATTGTATAGACCATTACATTCGAAGTCAATAGCCTAATATATTTATTTCACAATTTCAACAAATGATTAGTTCACTACAAACTAAGAAAACAAATGTGTACTCCCTCCGTTTTTATTTAAGTCCACGTATTAGCATTGGTCAAAGTCAAGTTTTGTAAACTCTCAGAAAGCTTATAACAAAAATATTAACATATACAATAACAAATAAATACCATTAGATTCATTATTGAATGTACTTTCACATCATACATATTTGTTTTGGTAAATGTTTATATTTTTCTATAAACTTGGTCAAACTTTAGGAAGCTTGACTTCGGTCAAACCTAATATGCATAGTTTACTACTACTACTCGCTAGTTGCTTAGCCGAATCACTCAACATGCCACACGGGGAGTCCAGTGTCACAAAATTTTGAGGTCGGCGGGAAAATCTCCTGCGACCCTGATTCGAGCAGTGGGATGTTACCGTCATTGCCTTCGGAACAGGCCTACAGATGATGCTTGGTAGGGGGCTGTTTTCGTAACTTCAGGTTCACCCTACCCAGCTAACCCCACCCCGGCACCCAGAGTAGTACACCTGAATACTCCCCATTTTCTATCCCCACCGCAAAATAGACTTCTCCATGGCACCACAGCCTTCGTGCTCCTCCCCTTTACATCGGCGCACTCGTCCACCGCAGCGCATCTGCCTCATCGACGACCTCATACACCGCACTGGAGCTGGTCCACCATCGTCCTCGTACACGGAGCTTCTTCCCCGACATCGTCTTCCACGGTCTCGGATCTGCTTCCCAGAAGCCGACGCCAAGCGCAGAAGTACCACCGTCATGGACAATGAACTTACTCCAGTTGCCAAGCATGACTCACAAAGGCCGCCGCGACCATCGTTCTCCTCCTCGATTGGTAATGTGTGTATTGAATCACTTAGCAGTACATGTGCAGTTCCGATTTTGTTCATACCTACCCTTCAAATTTCCTGGGTGCTATTGTTCCCGTAAAAGTAATTGGTTATAGCCTCCATTGTCCAACAGAATATCAGCTTGTAATTGTGCGTCGCTCCTGTATCGCGCTGTGCTTGGGTAGGTTTTTCATCTGCAACCAGTAGTGTGGCAAATGATGGAAAGGTTTTTAGAACTAGCAAGATGCCCATGCATTGCACGCATCAAGATGCATTTGTGTGAGTAGTTTATCGTGTGGGAGAAAAGGATGAACGAGGGAAGGCCTTATTTGCAAATCTGGAGAGGGGTATGGGTATCTTTTTGCAAAATTCCCATTTGTTTCCTTCCTATCTGTCAGATATAAATCGGACGGCCTATATTGCAAGAAAAAAAGTATAGAGAAAAAAAGTAGACAGTAAAGGAAGTAGAGATAAATATTAAATATAAAATAAATATAACAGTAGAGAAGAGAGTAGAGATAGCATGTTGAGATTTTTAAAGTGCCGCGCGTTGCGATTCTGTTGGAGATGCTCTAACATGGTAGACGAGTGCTTTAATGTTGCCCACAAGATGCGCGAGTATTACTAGTAGTATATTTTTCTTGCCATGTTGAGATTTTAAAACCACGAGTGCGAACATGCAGAGGAGCAATGAAGACCAAACACGGGATATTCGGGACATCTTCAGGGAGCGTGGCAAGTTAAAGAGGAGTTGCACTGAACCTGTAAAACAAGCTTTGGTAAGTAACACCCTTTCAATTACTTTCGTGTAGCCTCGTGTTCTTCGATGTGTATATGTTGTAGTTTCTGTTTCTCTTAAGCGTGGTGTTCTTCGATGTGTAATAAGAAGAGTCTTAATCGTCCTAATGCTTTCGTTTTTAGCTTGATGTAGGAAGTGGGTGTTCTCACCTTGTAGTCTGTTTTTATTTTTTTTCCTTTTGAATTCAATTCTCTGAGTTCTGTTTATCTGGCTTCTACTAAATGGATCTAGGTTGCTCTGAGTATTGATCTAAAAAAGAAGGAACTTCATGTCAGGATGTAGTTCCTGCAAGGAGGGAAGTATGGTCAACCTCGAGATCATGTTTCCAAAATGAGGCTGGATTACACACAAGGTGCCAGTTCCCTAATGATGCTGGATTAGACACAAGGTGCAAATTCCCAGATGATACTGGATTACACACAAGCCAGGTGGAGTCGTCAGCTGTTTGTGTCCTCGTGGCATTAGTAAAGGCTGAAAGAAAGCGTGCAGCAGCCCTTGAGAATGTAGCTGAGTTCCTGAAGAAGCGAAAAGAGCAATCGGATGCTCTCTTCACCCAAGCCAAAGAAGAGATGGAAGAAGCCAGAAATAAGCTAGCAGAGGCAGAGTAGGCTAGGCGTCTCCTGCTATCTAAAATTGTTGTCAATACAAAATTTCCATCATAATAGCTAGGTTCAAATGTTTAACCAGTCAGCATGCCTGTTGTGATGTCCGTGCATCTAGTGATGTGGCGCAAAATGTTTTTTTCAGGTCATGTAATAACAGCAATTACTTTCCAAACAATAACAGATGACGCATTAGACATGGTATAGTTCACGTGCAAGCCCGACATTCCAAGTTCAACTTCGACATCAAACTCATGTTCACAGATATCTGCACATTCATACATAATGTCCACCACCATGATTCACTTCAAAGCCAAAAAATGTGAGGAGAGTTATAAATAAAGAAAATCCTCTACTAGTTCCTACTACCAGTGCGAGCACAACAAGTCAAGACCATGCGTAAATTAATTATATTTTAGTCATTTTTTGTGTTCTAAAATGCCTGTCGGCTCGCGGAAGGACATGTTGCCGGCACACGCACGGATTCAATGAAGGCAGGCGGGGTAGTCTTAAGCTGGTTGCACGTGGCGAGGAGGCGTGCTCAGCCGGGCCTGCAGCGAGTGCGGCCCTCTTGGCCGGCGCGCCGGTTCAATGCCTGCGCTATGAGAGGTCGCGTCCGTGTCAGAGCAATCACTCCCTCCAGTCCTTTTTTGTTTGGGTATAACAAAATCTCGTTTTCCATTCACATTTCACAAGTAAAATTCGTGGACAAACTTTGACCCAAAGTACGATGGGGACTAGTAAACCAGAATGGAGGTAGTAGTTTTTTTAATCAAAGAAGGGTTTCCCCTTCCGATTTTCATTTCTAAATACCAGCATCTAAATCTAAACCATAGTATTTTCCCTAGAACTACCAGGTTCAACATCTCGCAACATAAACCCATACAACCTCCATCGCAAAAAAACCATACAACCATACGCCAAGGAGGTACGTAGTACTATGAATTCCATTTTCGCTCCATACCAATCGTTCTAAAAACTACTTACTACTTATAACGCGCCACTGAAAATCGGAAGTCTTAACCCCGCTAAAAACGATATTTTAAACGTGGCTACTTGATCTGTGGCAACTGGCGAGCCACCGCGCTCCAAGTCATTCACCTGTGGTCCCGACCATCAACTCCTACGGATCAAATTATCACGCGAGCTGACTATTCCTACAAAGGTGCTCCACCACGTACCCGGTACCCGCGAATGCAGCAATCGTGCACCTAGGGTTTTAGGGTTTATTTGTTAACGTCGCCTTTACGTGACACTCATGTGTGCGAGACAGCGAGAGGCCGACTGCGTGCGTGCGCCTCTTCTCTTCGTATATGTACTCCACCGTTTGTCTGGTGTCCAAAAAATTATAATAACTACTAGCAATGTGCCAATGCGTTGCCACACGATCAAAGTAGATTAATACATATTCACCGATTTGATAGAAAAAACTCTAGTTTTGAAATATGTATATCACTAAAAATATGTTATGTTTCACTAAAAATATATTATGTTTCACTAAAAATATATTCCTTTTGCGGTTTTGATGTGATAAGGGAGGAATGTTTTTGGTTTCAAGATTCGAGAAGTGGTATATGTCTAATTTCTACTCTTACTAGTAAGATGCCCATGCGTTGCACGGAACATCAAGATCTTGTGGGAGAAAAGGATGAACGAGGGAAGGCCTTATCTGCAAATGTGGTGAAGAGTGCGAGTAAATTGCCATATTTTCCTTCCTATCCGTCAGATATAAATTGGACGACCTACATTGCAGGATGGCAGGCCCACCATCATCACCAACTCTATTTTTTTTATCCCTACTCTTATAAAAAGCATTGTCGGTGATGATCCTGTGCCTGCCATCCTGCAATATAGGTTGTCCGATCTATATCTGACGGATAGGATGGAAACTATGGCAATTTTGCAAAAAGATACTGTCACATCCCTGTGTTAGTCATGCATTAGGTTTGGTTGAACTTGTGCATCATGTTTAAATTTCTCTTAAACTCGAAATGGGGCCTAATCAACCCCAACACCCCCCCTGAAAATGCTAATTTCCAACAATTGGAATTTCAATGAACCCAAAATGCCCTTCATAAAAGCCCACCATTTTTGGTCTTGACTAAAACCTCTGCCAAAAATGGTCTTGCAATTTATGGAGCCATTCTGGATTTTTTGAACAAGCCATAAGTATTTGAATTTGGGCATTTTAAATGCTATAAATATTTTAAAGTGCTCAAATA
Source organism: Triticum urartu (assembly GCF_056163025.1). Lineage (NCBI taxonomy): Eukaryota > Viridiplantae > Streptophyta > Magnoliopsida > Poales > Poaceae > Triticum > Triticum urartu. Next base: position 226,524,288 of record NC_141878.1, read on the forward strand.
ATCTTGGAAGCATTTTTAGGCAGTTGGGAATATTCCCAAATGTGTCTCTGAATATTTCCAGAGTTTTTGGAAATGAGATAGTATTTATTCTATTTCAATACACATAGCAGGAAAATAAATAAAAGCAAACAGAATGAGAGAGAGAGTTAGAGGACTTACCTGTCGCCTGGCCTGGCCCAGCTCGGCCCAGCCCACTGGCTCCTGCCAGTCGTCCTCCTTCTCTCGCCAGGAGGACGAGAGGCGCGTGGCCGGCGCCCGCGGCCACACGCCGGCCACCTCCTGCTTCCGCCAACGCCCCGGACGCGCCTACGAGTGCCACGCACTCCCCCACGTCCCCCTCTCATTCTCCCCACTCTCCACGTGCCCCTCTTCCCCCTCTGGCTCTCTCCCCATCCCCTGCCAAGCGCAGCCGTCGCTGCTGACAAGCACCACCGCGGCCACCGCCTCTCCCTCGCTTCTCTGACCGGCCCAGAGGCTCCGCCTCGACCCACTCTTCCTTCCACCCCGAGCCACGCCACCGCGGGAGCCCCACATCGCCGCCACGAGTCGTCTTCCCCGAGCACGGCCGCCGGACTCCATCGACGGATTCGCCATCGTCAAGCCGTCTCCGAGCCAGCCGAGCCCCTCTTCATGATCGATGTGAGCTCCGCCACCGTTTCCCCCTCTCCCCGCGCTCGTCCGCGTCCTCTAACCGCCATGGCCATAGGAGCCGAAGCTCACCGCCGCCACCGCACGTCGCCGTCGTGGCCACAGCCACGTTGGGTCGCAACCGAGCACGCCATCATCTTCAACGCACTCGCAGGAGCCCATAGCACCCCCGCACGCCCCTCGCCATGCCTGCTAGCGACTAGTTCAACCTTGCCCGAACTCCGGCCGGCGCGGACGTGCTCGCCGCCATCGTCTCCGGCCACCCCAGCTCCACCTACTGCCACCACTCGACGCGACTCACTCCCCGCATCACGTAGATGGTCTCCGCCGTCCTTTTGGTCGCCGGAGTGCAAAACCCGAGCCCCTCCGTCGCGTCTGGCCTCGCTGGCGGCTAAACGCAGGCGAGTTTGACCACTTTTTGACCGTGGACTAACGCGTGGGCCCAGGTTGACTCCCCCCTGAGCCTATGACAGGTGGGGCCGACCTGCTACTTAGTTAAGGATTAGTGTTAACTAATTTTAATTAGTTTAGTCACTGACATGTGGGCCCAGGCCCCACTGATAGTTAATTAGTACTAACTTAATCATGTTAATTAGCTGAGACACTGACAGACAGGGCCCACCAGTCAGGTTTGACTGGCCCTGGCGCCTTTGACCCGCTAACGTCACACTGACGTCAGGCTAACGTAGTAAATCCTTTTCTGGATTTATTCTTTAATAGGAAATTCCAGAAAATAGCCAAAACTTCTAAAAATCATAGAAAATCAACCATAGCTCCAAATCAAACAAATTAGATATGAAAAATGATCAGAAAAATTCAATCTATCCATCTGTAATGGTTTCATGCATGACAAAACAAGTTAACCTTGCTGTTTAAGCAAAATAAGACAATGCACTAATAAGGCTATGTTAAATGAACTAACATTTGAATCTTTGATTCAAATGAGTTCATTCCTTTCTGTTTTAGCTTGCATTAGGCCAACACACATTCATTTTGCCATGTCATAGCATGCATCATATTGTTGCATATTGTCATGTGTTGATTATGTTCGGTGTGTCTTTCGTGGTAGGTTCTGCCTCTGAGGATAACCCCGAATATCCGTCTGAAGGGCAGTACGCTACTACCACTACATCAGGCAAGCAACCCATTGATCATTCCGATACAAACCCATGTTCTCGCTTCTGCTCTTGTTTACTGCATTAAGACAACGCAATTCAAACTGCTGTGTGCTACGGTAGTTGAACCCTTATCATCTGTATGACCTGTCATTGCCACAGTAACTAGATGAAACCCACTAGCATGTGTAGGAGTTGATTGAGCCATGTATGTGATTCCTACCTTGCTATGCCTGCTATGCATAGAGTTGTGTCCGGTCTGGTTCATCTGGGTGATGTTCTAGAGTGAAATGTCTATGTCGGTAATGTAAGGGATGTGTTGAACATGTTTTGGTAAAGGTATCGATGAGAGGCCATGTAGGAGTACATCGTGGGTTGTTTCATTGAGGCCGTCCATAAGAACTGAGATCTGTATGAGTGATTTAAGATTCAGCTACTACCACACATTGGGCCCTGAAATAAGACCCCGCTCGACTTACTAACCCCTCTCGTCCTCTGTCCAAGAGTTGCAACTAGTTTCTGGTGTTTGTAGGTTATGTGTTGGCGGCCGTGCGTAGCACTGACCCTAGGGGTGGGCTATGATGCGGTAGATACACCGTGGCACGGTGTACCGAGTCCCCCGTTTGGTGTCTCGGGAACCCTGCACACATCGTTTGGGGCCGTTGAGGACACCCCGGCCGGATCTCCTTGCAGATGGAACCTGAATAGGCGATAAACCTGGACTAGAGACTTGTGCGGTTAGTCAGGTCGTCGTCTACACCCACGTCGGTTTTCGCTTGAAGTCTGCCGAGCACATGTCGTGTGCAGACGCTAAGTGGTTGAAACATGTGTGATGAAGTACACCCCTGCATGGTATAAAACTATTCGAATAGCCGTGTCCGCGGTAAAGGACTACTTGGTTGCCTATACAGTTCATAGACAAGTTAATGGATACTACTAAAAGAGTCAAGATAAGTGTGAGTAACAAGGATGGCCCTCTCGTAGGATGATGAGGGAGGATCCCCGGTGGAGTATTGTGTTGGTGATTAGTGGACTCGTGTGCGAAAAACTGTTTTACTAGTGGAGTCTCGTAGGATAGCTTAGCCAAGAGTCAAAGATGGCTTGCTGCAATAACTCCGCCACCTTCTTGAGAACAAGCATGTACAGTAGGTTCTGATGTAAGACTTCCTGAGTACCTTTGTACTCATGTTTGCTTAATTACTGTTTTCACATGACAACACCGCCCCCTCCGATGGGTTTTATGTAGACCTTGATGTCGACGAGTGACTAACCACCCAGGTGGTGATTCTGGCCATGGAGGGCCCTATGTAGATAGACAGGCTTCGAGAAGCCTTCTTGCTTTCTAGTGTCTGTACTCAGACTATTTGCTTCCGCATGTGCTTATATGCTTGTATGACTTGGGTGTCGGGTCATGTGACCCCTACCTGTATGAACATGTTATGTATGGCTCTCTGGAGCCTTTAAATAAAGTACTTGAGTTGTAGAGTTTTGTTGTGATGCCATGTTGTATGTACTCATATCGGGCATATTGGTTTTATGATTGAAATGCTTGGTATGAGTGGGATCCGACAATCTAGTTGTTTATCCTTGGCAGCCTTTCTTATGGGGAAATGTAGTCTAGTGTTCCTCGAGCCATAGTAGTCCGCTATAGCCCGGTTCACCGGAGTCCTGCTAGCCCAGCATTACTGCTCAGGACACTTGACTGGCCGGCATGTGTTTCACTTCGTTCCTATGTCTGTCCCTTCGGGGAAATGTCACGCGGTGACATCCAGAGTCCTACCTAGCCTGCTACAGCCCGGGTTCCCCGGGGTCCTGTTAGCCCAGTGCTACAGCCCGGATTCACTCGCTGATGACCGACATGCTCGACGTGATTCATGTATGCCTGTCTCCATAGGTCTGCGCCGCTTCGGGTTCACGACTAGCCATGTCGACCCGGGTTCTCTGTCATATGGATGCTAGCGACACTATCATATACGTGAGCCAAAAGGCGCAAACGGTCCCGGGCCATGGTAAGGCGACACCCGTGGGGATACCGTGCGTGAGGCCACAATGTGATATGAGGTGTTACCGACTAGATCGATGTGACTTGGAATCGGGGTCCTGACAGATACCCACACCCCTCTCCACATTTGCAAATAAGGCCTTACCTCGTTCATCCTTTTCCCCCATAAGATAAACTACTCATACAAATGCATCTTGATGTTCTGTGCAACGCATGAGCATCTTGCTAGTTGTTGCAAAAAGCCCATGTGTGTGTGAGAGAGAGGGAGAGTGGAGGAGGACGGAGTGCATGTGTGACAAAGACACAAGGAGTGTGTGTGCGATAGGTATCAACTTAAAAAATGAGGCGATAGTGTGGGTGTGCACGATCGAGAGGGCATGTCTCAAGAAGGGAAGAAAAATCTGCATAGATACAAGGAGCGAGAGAGAGACATGTATGTGATGGTGGAAGCACGAGTGTGCGGGTGTATAAACCTATCTAGAGGCTAGCTAGTCGATAAATGTTTGTGACAGAAATACGAGTCGGGGTGCGAAAGCGAGAGTTTTGTGTGTGTGTGTGAGACAGAGAGAGAGAGATGGTAGTTGGGAAGGGAAGTGGAAGCAGGAGTTGTGTGTGTGTCTGTGAGAGAGAGAGAGGAGACGGTAGTCGGGGTTGTCTGATCGGTAAACAAATGAATAATGTCAATCTGGGATGGAGACGAAAAGGAGACCGCAACAAATGTTGTGTCTACAGGAGAGAGAGAGACAGTAATTTTAGTGGTATGAGTCATATGTAGAGACATATAGGGTGTGTGAGAGAATCCCATAGAGAGAAAGACAAAGTGAAAGACGAGTGGAGACTGTGTGTGTGGCGTGAAAAAGAAAGCTTAGGTACCGAGTGATACCAGAGAACAGTAGAGACGTGAGTGATAATGAAAACCGTGTAATGTATAATGATAGGGAGAGTGTGACACTTCTCAAGGGGGACATCGAGAGACCATGTTTGCGAGGATAGGAGAAACATGAAGTTAGCGTGCGGGTGAGCTGGAGAAAGAGAGTGATAGCTACCTGAAGGAGCATGCATGCGAGAGAGATGGGCGTGAAAGGAGTGAACAAAAAAGGGATTCAAATATTTGAATTCGAGATGATGATACATGTAATCCATACTCAAACCAATATTGATCTATCAAACATGCATACTCATATGAATTCACGCACATCTATGTTATTTAATATGTAGATATTGCTGATCCATACATTTTAGTAGAACATAATTTGGTTAAAAAATTTCGTATTCAACCTTAAGATTTTGAGATCATTGTATTTGTAAATCATATTATACATATAAAGGAGCAGAATTCTTTGTTGTGCTTTTGAAAGTATATATAAAAATGATGTATATAGAATGTAATTCCAATTGAAAATGGATCCCGCCCGAAAAAATAGAATACAAACGGGATTCGAATTGAGTTGGCATGGTAAACGTGCACTCTGCAAAATTTGAACGAAGCGGGGAAAGTCGCAGTAACCGCCCGAAACCAAAATCTACGAGATGGAAATCACTACTGCCTATCCCTGCCACGCAAAGCCTATCTGCTGGATTTCTATATGTTTCTATAGGGGTAGGTTTGTAATTTCACCCAAACGTGACGTAACCGCCTCTCACCCGGATTCATACACGGTGGGCGCCAAAACACAGTGTGTCCTCGGCCGAAATCGACTCCCTCCATGATTCATATTCATACACGATGGGCGCCAAAAACAAACTGTCGTCGGCAAATATTTGGTGTATGCGACATTACCGTCCTATCGCCAACCGACTAATGTTGCTGTGACGTAGTAGAAATTTGAAACGGGGGCTAAGTTTGTAAATTTCCTCGCATTTTAGACAAGCGCACCCTGAATACATGGTTCCCCCTTCCTCTCTACCTCCCTTTTCCCCATTCGTACTCTGTGGGCGCCAAAACACCCTCTCCACCCCACCCTCCTCCGTCCGCCGCCGTCCGCCAGCCCATCCACCGCCGTCCCCCTCCACCATGCCAGAGCTGATACCCCGACGCCGCCATACATTACAAGAGATCGACCTCTCTCATCCACGGCTTCGGACCGGGATCCTTGCATCCCGTCCACTCGCTTCATCCCCGCCGTCGTCCACCTTGCCGGAGCCGCTCCTACGACCATCTCGTCCACCGCGCCTCGCCGCCACCGTCTACCCTCCTAGATCCGCTTCCACGCTGCCGACAGCCATCGCTACCGCAGCACGGTCAAATTCTCAGCAGATGCGTACACGGTGCCGCACCAGAGGCGGTACCCTTTCGTATCTGCTCAACTTATTTATCGCAGCAAGAAAATAGATCGCCACTGCTTTACTCTAATTTCTTGTCTTGTTTGCGAAGTTGCCTTTGTACGGTTTGCACCTTCAGATCCGCCATGGCACGCTCAACACTATACTCCCAGTGCTTATGGTTTTCCCCTTTTATATTCCACACTAGTTAAGTCACAGTAGACTAAATTTCAAAATTGGGTCAGTCGATTTTTCAGAGCTCACCGGAGTTCACCGGTGCGATCGAAGGGGCTCGAGTGGTTGTGGGGCCTCGCCAAACGAAAAAAACTCGACGCAGGTGGGGGTTGGGGCGGGGATGGGGGTGGGGGTGGCGGAGGAACACAGGCGGTGGGGGCCGGCGGCCCGTGCGGTGTTCTGTATGGGAAGAATCAGAGACGAGGAGGAAGAAGGGTTAGGAGACGTAGGATCTTCATCCAACCGCCTGAAATGGTCGAGAGATAGCAGGGAGTTGCATTCTTAATGCACTCTTGTTCATCATGTGTGGGCACTGCGCAACCAACATTTTATTATCCAAAATCTGCTTGCTCTTCTTTACCATGTTCCTCTTCCGTTCTTCTTTAATATGTACTCTCTCCATTCCTAAATACGAGTCTTTGTATAGATTCGACCATGGACTACATATGGAGCAAAATGAGTGAATCTACACTCTAAAATGTATCTGGATACATCTGTATGTGATCCATAGTGGAAATCTCTACCAAGACTTATATTTTGGAACGAAGGGAGTGTGATAGTAGTACAGTATGTTCCTTGTACTGAAGATGAGCAGGGACATTTGCAGTGTAGAGGTCTATACGGTCGGTTGTGATGGACACTTTGAGCCTCTTTGATTCATAGGATCTGGTAAACATAGGAATAGGATTTGCAATGGCCTTCCCACTTGAATCCTATAAGAATAGCAAGGAAATGCGGGGAGCTGTGTCGCCTTTGAGAGTTACACTTATATTAACAGTACCGCACCTTCACTTGAAGAGAGCTGGTATCTGAAGCCTTTCTAGCCGTACCGACAATACTAGCACATATATTCCAGCAAGTTCCACTTTGCTGATTTTACTCTGATGCTTAAGGTTTTCCCGTTATATCTACACTATGATCTGTGTAGCTGCTTTGTGTCGCACTAGCAACAGTCCACTCTTGAAGCTAAACACTGCAATGACTTACAAAATTGGCACCAAGGCATTGAGTGCCATTCTAGATGCAATGAAACTCATACGCTCCCCACCTGTTGATTCTTGTTCAAAATATGATCCTAATGACTATTCTAACCTCGAGGCGTCAAAGGCAGATGGCCTGTCCTGTTCACCAATCAAGGTGTTTGTTCTAATTTGGCAATGTTTTATTGATTGCGGGTATCTTGCATATGTTGTCTTGCATTTCTTCTACTTTGTTGCACCGCCATCTGCTTAGTTTAGTCATCATGTATGTCGAGATGCCATGCCATGCATTATCAATACATATTCCATCTGTCATCATACCATGTTTTTCCACTCAAATGTTGTTCTTGTGCATCAGACATCAAAAAGGAAGAGGGTGATTGCCGAACCTGAAGGGGCACCAGCAAAGTCCTTGAAAAACGTGGTGGTGCCGGAGAAATCAGACAACACCCCACTTATATTGGCTGTACAACCAGTGACACAAAACGTAGGACCGACTCCAGCAGACTGTACCCATACTTCACTGGCCACACGACTAGCCCCACCACACAGGACCTGCACTCCAGCAAAAGGTATACCGATTTCATTTGCCGTAGCACCAGTTGTACCATAGAAAAATCCCACTCCAGCAAAAAGTACAGCAAGTCCACCGGCCGAAGACCTATCCCAACTGCAGAGACGGCCAATTCCTACAGATTGGAACCCCATTCCATTTATTCCCAGTTTAAAAGACAATGCTTTCAATGTTGTTAGGGACTACGTGCATATATTCCCATCATGGGAAGATTATTGTGAACACAAACACCATTTTCACATTGTCCTGTCCAACTTACATGTAAGTGCTATTATTCATGGTTATTATTTTCCTGTTTTCTGCTGATTGAACACATCAATGATTTACATTACATTGTTGTAACTAGGCGAGGGTCAATCTGGATAGTCATGATGAGCAAAGCTTGCTTGTGCTTTTCAAGGAAGCATTGCAGCAGTATCGGTGTTACCTGAGGAAATCACACTTTGATGGCAAGTCTATAAACGAATTTCCGGTGAAGTCTCCTGTGCTAAATTTAGAAGACATTGAATGGAAAAACCTTGTTATGCACTGGCCTCGTTCCAAGATGAGGTACTGTCTATGAAATCACATGATAATTTGAACTTCTACTTTTCCGCATGTGCCTTACGGATCTTTTTTGCAGGAAATCTGCTCGAAGAAGAATTCCGGTTTGACAAGAATGACAGGATATCACAAATATAATGCCTGCTGCTTTGCTCTTGTTAGTACCTGTTGTCCTGTATCACTGTACTTGCATACATACCTGGTTCATTATGTGACAGCAGTATGCATGATAGCTTGCTTATCAATTGTTCACTCCAAATTATCTGATCTATATGAATGGTTACATTAGTGTAGAATATATCCAATGCCAATGTTTTTTTAGCTTTGCATTGTTCTTGTAAGTACATGCTGTCCTTTATCAGTGTACTTATAATGACAAGTAGTTGTTCATGTACCATCACTCTACAGCTTATTTTCATTTGTCCTCCATTTTCTACACATCAGATCTATATTTACTCTTACCATAAGGTTGGTACTGAAAAAGTTTAGCTGTGCATTGCTCTTGGCTGTACCTTTTTCCTGTATCGCTACACTTACATTTATAGCTACTTGGTTATGTAGCATCACTCTTCATCTTATCTTAAATATTCTCCATTTTTTCGTATATTATCACATCTATATTTACTCTTAACAAAATGTAGAATAAAGGCAATGCTTTTGAAGAAGATTCTGTGGTAAACTTCTTGAATTGCCCCCATCAGCATGGACAAGGCCTTTATAGAGCCTGTCTTCACCAATAATGTAAGTTTGTCCATCTCAAGCCTTCAAACTTTGTTGTATATATTTGGTTAGGCATGACTACAACAACTGTTTATTTTTGGTGTTTGCATCAAATTGCTTGTTTAAAGTTTATTATGTAGTTCATAAGCAAAAGTTTGTCCTTTCTCAATTTAAGTTTTCAGTTATACAACCAAGTTCCTTCTTCATACCATGTAAATTAAACTATACAGAGCAAGTGATCTTCTTTTGCACTGCATGTATGCTTCTGTTCTTCATCCGTAATCCAGTGGTGTGGTGAACCTACCCACTACAACATAATGTCATATTTTGCAATGTCTTAACTATGAACAATGTCATATCATTCTACTATTATTTAAACCGTCTCTTTATTTGCCAATCTGAAATGGTATAAATTGACAGCACACGAACCATTGATACTTATGAGTTCTTGATCTGTAATCCAGTGGTGTCGTGAAGCTGTCAACTCCTTCACAATGTCATTTCCTGCCATGTCTTGACCTGAACAATACCATATTGTGTTAATGCAATTTTAAACAGTGTCACTTTATTCGTCAGTAAGAAGTGTGATGAATTGTCAGCACTGATACTTTTATGTGCAAAACCTGTCATCTGTCTGCTTGTTTATCTTTCAGAGTGAGGAAGATATAAGTGTTGAACAAGCGCGGTCTCATCATCTTGCTCAGCTGCTTGTGCTGCAGCTCCCCAGCAGGGCTAACCTTTCTTGAACTCTATTGAAGTGCTGTCAGTTTTGTATATTATTTTGTCGGCGTGTTTATTTGCATGGGTGGCGATCTTTGATGCCCCGTGTATGTAATCTGCTGTCTGCTTGTGCTTTATTATCATAGTGGCAAACTTTGATGCCTAGTGAATGTAATATGCCGTAATTTCTTTATTGTATAGTCTAGGTTTTTTCTTATTCAGGATGCTGCAGTTATTTTACTATATATGTATCATGTCTTTGTAGTAAACCGGCCAAACCGTAAAATTACGGTACATAATCGGGCCGTCATGCAATCACGATGTAGGTTGGGCCTGAAACGTGCCGAACAGCTCACGGGCCGGCAGCAGCCCGAAATGAACCCCGGCCCATGATTGTGCGAATCAAGTCACGGGCTTTTAACAGGCCAAAATTGTCTCGATCTTTGTTTGGCCCAACCAGATATCGGCTGCAAGCAGGCCGGATGCAAACCGGGCCATAGTTAGGCCAACTATATGACGGGCTTTTAACATGCCGAAATTAATATAGGGCCGAAATGTTAAACGGGCCCTTAATAGGCCAAAACTAATATCAGGCCAAATTACTAAGTGGGCCTTTAGCAAGTGGGCCCAAAAGCATAGTGTCCAGTTGACGGGCCGAATCTGATATGGGCCATAATTGAGCCCAAAGCCTCTTAAAGGGCCGGACCTGATCTAGGCCGTAATTTGGCCCAGAACGTGGTAGGCTTTTAACGGGTCGGATCTCATATGGGCGACTATTAGGCCCAGAGCGTGGCAGGCCATTAATGGACCGGATCAAATATGGGCCAGCATTTGGCCCAAAACATGGCAACCAGTTAATGGGCCGGCCTACTAGGGTCCTCAAAATCTTGTGGGCCTACAGCTGGGCCGGCCCATTAATGTTGGCGAAATCTCGTGGGCCTATAGCTGGGCCGGCCCATTATGATGCGCAAGAATCTTGTGGGCCTTTACCTCGGCTGGCCCACTATGGCACACAAAAATCTTGTGGCCCTTTATCTGGGCCGGCCCATTATGGCCCGCAAAATCTTGTGGGCCTTTAGCTGGGCCAGCCCATTATGGTCTGCAAAATCTCGTGGGCCTTTAGCTGGGCCGGCCCATTATGGTCCGCAAAATCTTGTGGGCCTTTAGTTGGGACGGCCCATTTAAACTTGATGGGCAGGTCCACGTGTCAACATATCATAGGCGCGTCTCGCCCATTGGATGAGTGACACCTGTGCCAACACGGACCTGACACGTGTCTCCTCCAGCCAATGATGATTTTACACATGGAAAATTCCCATTGGTCGGGGCTGTTAACAGGTTATTGGATCCAAAACCCGACCCGATAGCTTAACGGCGTTCCATTACGGTGGATGCCACGTGTCGGTTACCCTTGACAAAAGCACTTCTGTGACGCGATTTATCATCAGGGAAGTGGACACTTCCGTGATGATAATTTTGGTAATGTCATGGAACACTTCTACGACAGCACATGTACGACTATCTCGATTCTGTCATAAATTTTTCATGGATGTACATGCATGGCAAAAAATGCGACCTACTGTGACAAACACGTATCATCACGGAAGTGTATTTTTTTGTAGTGGGAGGAACCCGCCTTGCAATGCCGAAGACAAAGCTACGCGCCAGACTCATCGTCATTGAAGCCTGGTTTAGGGGCTACTGAGGGAGTCCTGGATTAGGGGGTCTCCGGACAGCCGGACTATATCCTTTTGGCCGGACTGTTGGACTATGAAGATACAAGATTGAAGACTTCGTCTCGTGTCCGGATGGGACTCTCCTTGGCGTGGAAGGCGAGCTTGGCAATACGGATATGTAGATCTCCTCCCTTGTAACCGACTCTGTGTAACCCTAGCCCCCTCCAGTGTCTATATAAATCGGAGGGTTTAGTCCGTAGGACCAACAACATACAATCATACCATAGGCTAGATTCTAGGGTTTAGCCTCTACGATCTCGTGGTAGATCAACTCTTATAATACTCATATCATCAAGAACAATCAAGCAGGACGTAGGGTATTACCTCCATCAAGAGGGCCCGAACCTGGGTAAGCATCGTGTCCCCTGCCTCCTGTTACCATCCGCCTTAGACACACAGTTCGGGACCCCCTACCCGAGATCCGCCGATTTTGACACCGACACGCGGGTTTAAGAGGTGGGAGTTTCGCAGCATGATAGACAGAGACGCTAGCCTGAAATTTCAGCATAACAAGGCGCGACTTGAAATTTCAGGAGGACAAGCTTAACGTGTACCAAAAAAAGACAATTTAGAGTAGTATGATATACTACGTACAATGTGTTTAACACACACACCACACACAGACACCATTTAGACTAGTATGGTACACGTAGATTGCACGCATGAGATTTGGCAACCAAATTATGAATAAATACCACATTATAGCATGTAATCTTTGAGTCATATATGCATGATGTAGATGTTCGTTTAATTCTTATAGTTCATTTCATTCAAAATCATCTAGTTTTTATAAGAAAGCTAATCTATTTTAAGATTCATGGGATTGTGCGTTGTAAGGCATAAAGTAAAAACAAATCATGTAGAAAAACATTTTGGGCAATTCTGATACGGAAGATTATAGAACAAAGAAGAAGTGCTTGTGTTTTGAGGTTTGTGCATTATGCTTAAGTTCAACCATATTGTCTTCTAGATTGTACATGCGGCAAAATTTGGTGGAATCTAGACGATATCCAACGGCCAGTAGTGCTCAAATTTCCAGCTCTGCACCATCGGATTGGCCTCATCCAACGATCATCTTTCAAAGTTAAAGTTATCCGCACACTATATAAAAAATATAAAATATAATATATATATATAGGGGTATAGATATAGATATGTGATGCGAAAGCCACCCATCATCTCCAATTAGAATAGTGTGTCCATGCATGGATGCAATGTGGCCAAACGATGTCTGCCATCGGTATCTCAAATTCAAACCAGTCTGACCTTGTTCAATGTGTATACATTACAACATGCTCGTTTCCAAACCACACCGCGCAGATCTCCGATATATTCATGCATGCATGGGTTTCAAACATCATGATCTCTTATTCAAATATTTGAATTCAACTTTACATTGATTATGACCTCACCTAGTCTTTTACACCCACACATTGGTCTTCTCTTTATAATTGTACAACAAACTTTCTCTCATGCATGCATGCGCACACACTACCAGTCGGCATTATCCATCGCACACATGCTATCTTTTTATTCAGGCCGGTCTCCCATGAAGGCACACACACACATCCCCCTCTCCATCATATCTAGCATTCTTTATCTCTCACGTGCATGTGCAACGATCGATGTTCCTCTATGTGTGTGTGTATAGCTAGGTCTTTCATAGTTTTCCACATAAACCGATAAATCTATATATCTAGTGAGGTCTCACCCTCTTTCCCACGTCCACATCGATCAATCTATACCTCTCTATACAGGATTACATATATAGCTAATACACCCACATTAATTATAATCCATGCCTTCCGCTTCATCTCTCAAACGCGCACACAATGGCGAAGACAGGGGGCAGCGAGGGCCCTACCCCCCCTAACATCACTATATATTGAGGCTAATATGAATGTGATCATTAGACAATTGCTGTTAAAAATGGTTTAAGTTGTTGAATTGCCCCTCCTCGTAAATGATTAGAAATGCTTGGCCCCCTAGCTCATGGGACATTTTTCATGGCTCCGCCACTACGCGCAAGAGCGCAGGTTCTCGCCCCCTCTCTCTAAATATCGATCTCGCAGTTTTGCACTACTTTATAGTCTCCCTCCACTCGGCCCCTCGCACCATCTTCTAGCCCCCACCGGATTTTGCCACATGTACAAACTAGCAGACTCCATGGTTGAACTTAAGCATAATGCACAAATCTCAAAACAACAGTGGTTCTCCTTTGTTCTAGAATCTTCCGTATCATAACTGCCCAAACTTTTTTTCTAGTTGAATTGCCATTATTTGTTTTTACTTTATGCTTTACAACACACAATTCCATGAATCATAAAATAGATTAAGGGCTTCTTTGATTCAAAGGATTCTCAAAGGAATTTTGGAGGATTCCAATCCTTAGGAATTTTTCCTATCTTGGTTGTTTGATTCATAGGATTGTAAACCATAGGAATTTTTCCATATGATTCATTGGCACTAGATTTCATAGGACACATCCCATCCACTCAAACATCTTTGAAAGAATTATGCGTTCTTTCTATGCACAATCAAACACTTGTACAATCCTGTAGGATTCATGACGACATTCCACTCCAATCCCATGTTCTTCCTATTACCACATTTTGGAAATCCTATGAATCAAAGAGGCCCTAGGTTTTTCACAAAAACTAATTGATTTTGAATGAGATGAACTATAAGAATTAAATGAAGGTCTACGTCAGGCATATATGACTCAGAGCTTACATGCTATAGTGTGGTATTCATTCATAATTTGGTTGCAAAATCTGACGCATGCAATGCATGTGTACCTTACTAGTACTTCGATTATGTGCAAAAGACAATGGCACGCTACACAGTGTCTCTCTTACAGTTCATGAAGCCATGTGGCACATGTGGAGGTGTTGTCGCGACATCCTTGTGTGGATTTCTCACAGTGACGTACTATTGGTTCCAGAAGAATGTACTCGTCCTCCCTGAGCCACACTGGCGGTACATGCACAAAGCGAAGATGTGCACGCACGCCACGCACGCACTCATTCCCTCGCACACACACACACGGGTACACAAGCGAACGCAATTTTGTACCAAGATCCACCCCATATGATAATTTAACGCGTGTAAAGTCCTTCACTTCATTGATGGTAAATTAATACAGCGCATGCAAATTGAGTGGACGTGAGGGCGGAAGAAAGACATTACTACTCCACTGCGCGCATGCGAGTAGTTAAATCATGGGTTGCTAGTAGTACTTCCATTGGTCTCCTTCGTATTTTGTGGCAATTTTTGACAGTAACATAATATTTACACATCTGAGCAGTGTAGTCTACTTGAAATTTATGTTCCACTAAACTCATCGGGAGTCGTTTCGGGCCTCGAAACCAAAACCCAGCAATTTATCTTTACCTTGTTCCCATCACATTCAAAAGTACAAGTGCTACAATTAAGTGCAAGCCTGCTCACACCTACTGGGACGTACCAAACCTGAACGTGTTCCTACTATGCAGGCATTAGTACTAGTGCTACTACTTAGGTTATAAAAAGGGGAACTACCTAACCGAAAATTACTCTACCTTTTATCCTCATAAGTGCTTCTTCTTCGTCCATCCTTGCCATGTTCGGTCCGCAGAGCTCTAGGTCAACTCCCCCTGCTCCGGTCCACAGAGCTCTAGCTGCGTAGGCAAACATGACGAGCTGGCAGCGCTGGAGTCATTATCCCTCGACGACATGCCCGATCAGCTCAATAAGCACCTCAATAAGCAGGAGGAGTTCATCCATGACTTGGTGGAGCTGCTGAAGGAGAGCCTCGACGACATGCCCGCTGAGCTAAATAAGCAAGGGGAGTTGACCGCCGGCTTGGTGATGCTGCTGAAGAAGAGCATTGCCTCGGAGAAGAAGGCGACCGGCGATATCCTGCAACTTCAGGAGGACAAGGCGAAGCTCTGCCACGAGCTCGACCTGCTGAAGGAGAAGAACGCCGGCTAGAAGAAGCTGCATGAGAGTAGTAGTTCCTCGATGAAGATGCTATTGGCCCTCATCATGGAACATAAGGAGGAGTTGGCGAAGCTCCACATCAAGCACCCGGTAGTTGTCAAGGTACGTAATGCGGCCGTGGAACAGATGATGAAAGCTCGCGTCGAGAAATCCCGCGTCATGGACAGGATGAAGAAGATGGCGGAGGAGACACGCAAGGAGATGGAGGTCATGGAGGCGATGAAGAAGCAGTTATGACTCCGCGGTGAATTAGATCGTTTGGGGTGATAATCTTCCTTCTTCTTTTGCTCCCGTGTTTCTTCTTTTGCTTCGGGTGTTTCGCCGCACGTGTCATGTTCGCTGCGAGGCATGAATAGAACAATGCTAACAATGAGATGAATAGCAAATTAGATCATTTTTTATCGCCATATGGCATTGGGCTGCCCTGTTTCGTGCTCCTCCGTCATAGTACTACTCCAGTGGAAAACTTGAGTATACCGCACGGTTCTTTGCTCCTCCTTAGGTCGTTGGCACATTTATACGAGCAGTCCAATCACAAGGCACCGCCTTCCAGCAGTAATGAGCCGTCAAATCAAAAAGGCCCTCACCTCTCATGAAAAGGGCCAAGCTAGACTGCTCCGCCATCTAGCCTTTTAAAAAATGTATACATTTGTACAGTAGTAGTATATATGGATTGCGCCATGGAGCAAAACTAACAAGATGAAATTAAAGAAAAAAGGTGGTACATATAGAGAGCACTTGTCGCCAAATTATGCATATACTATATGACACTACCCACTATGAAGGTACTAGTAACATAGACTAGTAACTAGTCTATGTTACTCTCCACTATGAATAGCCAAAGTCAAGGCGTGGATACCAACGAGGGCCTGGTTGTGTCTATACTTGGACAACTCACCTGACTGCATGCGCACCAGGCAGACGAAGCTCGTGTCGTGTTGGTGCCGTGTGCAGCCCGCACATTAAACAAAACCTCACGCCTCCATCTTAGCCTGTGCGTTTTAAACTTCTCAATCTCAAGGCCAAGGAGCAACGTGAAACCTACGATAGAGCCAATCGGATGGTTGAGAACACTACAATTCGTAGCTACAGATGCGTGTGTGAGAGAGGACGAGTGTGTGCGTGCACCTCTTCTCAGAGTACAATTGTATGTGGGTGGCATCGACCTAGGGAGCAGTGATGGTGCGTGCGAGAAGCCCCGAGAGATAGATGTAATGCGTCTGAAAAAAAGACTAGTCTATAGCTCGCCACGAGGCTATTCCTGTCGAACACCAAGCATAAGATATGTATCCGACGGTGCCAGTTTTTGCACGTACACAGCAGTAGAAAAAGAACTAGTACCATGGCATATGCTACATCATGACCGAAAAACGTGCCGACATTACGCCATCGGGAATAGTGCCGCACTTCGAAACTAGAACCGTAAATAAATTTTGAGCGCGTCTCCTCACATTCCAAATTACTACTACCACGCTATATTTAATTGCAAACCTATTCACACCGATCACAACCTAAACGGTTTACCACTTAGGAGCGTATTAGTAGTACTCGGGTATAAATACTACTATGCTAAGATGACTGCACATTCCTCTTCAACTCCTCATCCACAAAAAACAATCATGTCAATCAAGCCATAGCCAGCGTGAGTTCTGGGTCGAGAGATTTCCACCAGGGAGAGGTGAGCATGGAAGAGGAAGCACGAGAGATGTCCCGCCTCGCCGCGAAAGCAGCCGACATGTCCATTCGCGCAGCAGTAGCAGCACAGAGGTCCCGTCGCGCCACCAAAGCAGCACGGAGGTCCCGCCGCACCGTCGATGTAGCAGACTGGTCCGGCCATGCCACAAAAGCAGCAGAGATGTCCCACCGTGCCGCCGAAGCAGCACGGAGATCCCACCATGCTGTGGCGGCCTGGGAAAATTTCTCGGGGTTAGGCGAGGACTCTTACAGGCGCATGCATGCGATGGTCCATAGCCAGATGGATCAGATCTCCAGCTGGGCGAGGTTGCAGGACGAGGCTACCGGCGTCATCCGGCAACTAGGGGAGGGCAATGTGAACCTCCGGGGCGAGCATGACCTACTGAGGGAGAAGATCGCCGGAAGGGTGAAGCAGGAGGAGGAGACCGCTGCCTTGTTGTAGAGGACGGGCATCATCATCAAGAAACTTATGGACGAGAATGCCATGCTCCGCATCGAGCGCAACAGGATGGTGGAGGAATCCATGAATGCTGTCGAGCAGCGTATTAAGGACATGAAACTGATGAAAGAGATCATCGCCCGCCGCGAGAACTAGTCTCTGTGACCTTTAGTGCATAAAGAAAGTAGAGATCAGCGAGCTAGATCATTGTATGCGTATTCCTTCTTCTTTTGCCCTTGTGTATTTCGGGCGTAGCCGCATGTGGATTTTTAAATTATCTTCCTAATTATGTAAGACAATTATTATCTACTGTCGCCATCCTTATATATATTCATCAGTCTTGCTATAAGTCACAGTAGATGCTATATAGGTCTGTCGGATCTTACATCAAGATCCGTGCAAAAATTTCTTTTCAGATTTTCTTTTCTCTCTCTTAAATCTCAGTCGAGTGAGACATTGCCATGCCATTAAATAGAGGCTCGGGCGCCATTAATGGAGACCTTGGGAGAGAGGTGGACGGCAGATGGAGGTCAAAGGGCTTGCACACCTCCCGTACTCAAATAGCTGCCCTGCACGGCGCCTCCTAGCTAATAAAAAAGGGGAAGCGTGGCGGCACGTAAATGGTAAATAGAACGCCCACGGTTTGAATAACACTTGTGTTTCCGATTGTAACGTGACAACACTTGTTCCAAAATGACTTTGTTGATTGTTAATGTGTGCGCCTTCGCAAATCGGACAGCAAAATTACTACATCATGTTGGTGCCATGTCATGACACCAAGCCAAGTTTCATGATTTTCATGCGTTTTTCGGATTTACAGGAATTAAAAAACCAAGTTTCTCAATGTTTCCAGCCGATCCATGGCGCCCAGATGTTTGAATTTCATTCCAATTTCTGGTATGGGACCTAGAAATTTACCCGAGGACACACATGTGATTTTTCAACCAGCTTTGGTGCACTGGAGCATGTGATTGTATTTAAAATTTGAATTATGCACACAAAGGTGACACGTTCCCTCTCAGAACCACGAGCCTTCTTGAGAGAAGCTCCAGTTTGCAAGAGACTTATACGAAAACTTGTTCCTATTCTGCAAATTTTTTTACCACAACATGGTAGTACCATGACATGACACCATGCCAAGTTTCATGATTTTCAGGCATGTTTTGGATATACAAGAATTTTAAAACCAAGCTTCTCAATGTTCTCGGCCGAACCACGATGCCCAGATGTTTGAATTTCATTCCCATTTCTTGCATGGGACCTAGAAATTCACCCTAGGACACACATGTTATTTTTTCAATCAACTTTGGTGCACGGGAGCATGTCCTTGTAGTCAAATTTTAATTATTAAATGACCAGAAACTGAATTAATGTATAAAAAAGGCCAAACGAACCCGGAATAATACCAAAATTTAATAGGGCACTCATATAGTTCTATGTTGCCTCTGTAAAAAAATCTGGGGGGAGGCAGCGTACATTGTTTCGCACACAAAGGTATAAAGAAATAAAGAAATTAGCATACCTATATAATTCTTGGGTTCTTATTATTTATGCCACTAGTTGTGTATCACTACTCAGTTTTGCCATTAGAAGTTACAACTACTCAAAAAATGCCATCGATCTGTGAGATGCCTGCTCAAAATGCAATTAGATATCTAAAAAATGCTATTGTTAAGTTAGATGTTTGCTCAGAAATGCCATTAGACATTGTTATTTTCACGTCAAACCCGTTGACCATGTTAGATGACAAAAATAAGCTGATTCTCACAATGATAAGTTAATGTGTCCAGCACAACACACCCCTCAAATAAAACTAGCACCCTGAAATTCTTTGACAAAACTAAGCACCCTGAAATTCTTTAACAACTAAACTGCTGGCTATATGACGTTGTCCATATATATTGTACGTATATAATGTGAAGAAACGAGTGGTAGTACTATACCAACTAAAAGATTAAATGTATGAAATATAACGAGAAGAAACATAACATAGTTCTGCTGGGGGCTCAGCACAACACACCCCTTAAATAAAACTAAGCACACAAGAAATTAAACTAAGCAACTAATCTGGTAGACACTGCATTAGAACCACCATGAGAAACGACACTGCCACCTTACTCGGAGTCCTCGTCCACGTCCTCGACTTCGTCCTTGTCCCTCTTCCTCTTGGGCGATACTTCTTTGCTTGAACTGCACACTTGGCTCTTGCTCTTCATCCAACCCTTGTAGATATTGAAACAAAGGTAGCCATCCATTGCAGCATAGTGGATGTGGTCTATATCTAGTACAGTCCACTTCCATGCACGATGAAACATGTGTGGAGGATTATTCAGTTCACCGTACGAAGGATGAACCATGGCTCCTGCCAGGGTCAGCATTGAAGGCTGATCAAGGGAGGGCACCAGCCCTTCCTTCTGGAGGTCAAAGGTGTCACCTACAACGAGGCCTATCCGACCCAGGATTTCCTTGTCGTTCCTAAAGTCTACAGTAACAAATTTGACTCAGTCGCCCTTAAGGAACTTCTTAAATTCCTCGCACTCAACGTCGGCATGGCATATGTGCTAGACCAAGCATAAGTCATGCACGCAAACCTGGATCAAGGCGGGCTTCTTCTTCTCTGCCTCCTTTAGATTCTTCTCGCTTCCCAGGACTATGGTGTACTCAACATCTAGCCCAGTGATCCACTCATCATTTGAGTTTGCAAACATGCGTTTGAAGCAAGCGAGGCAATCTTTCACCTTTGTGGAAGAACGGGTGTAGATGACGTCAAACTCATTGCCGATGATGGTTCTAACCTTATACTCACCGCCGATCATGGAGATTTGGGACGCCACGGATTTGGGAGGAGGGTTAGGATTAGTGGAACTGCCGTAATGTGAAAGGACGAGACGACAAGGAGTGGTTTATCGATTGTAAAAATGTCGAGTGGGGGGGGGGCATGTGAATGGCAGGGTAGTGGCTTTCCTGGTGGATAAATGGATTCATGCACAGTACTATGGGGGCCCAATTAGATGTCATGTCTACTAGACGCCCAATTAAATGGCTATTGATATCATGTCCAGTGTGGGAAAATTATAGGTGATACGAAGCTTTCCATTCTCCCATGACACAGGCTTCCGAGAGCCCTTGGATCTGCGATCGAACGGTTGCATGGCGTGATTCTAGACCTATGGGTGAATATCCTACCCTGGAGGGTTATTCTGCAAATTTTTAGCAACTTAGCATGCGACCGTTCGATCTCAGATCCAAGGGCTACCAGCAGCCTGTATCATGGTCACGCCTACCATGATCGTCGCCTCGCTCGCGCGGTCACGCCCTTGGAGATTTAACACGGTGTGTTAGGCTATCTGATGTTGGCATGTCATACATAGTCATCACTTAGTCACTCATACAACAAGGTTAGTGATACGTCTCCAATGTATCTATAATTTTTGATTGCTCCATGCTATATTATCTACTGTTTTGGACAATATTGGGCTTTATTATCCACTTTTATATTATTTTTGGGACTAACCTATTAACCGGAGGCCCAGCCCAGAATTGCTGTTTTTTGCCTATTTCAGTGTTTTGAAGAAAAGGAATATCAAACGGAGTCGAAACGGAATGAAACTAACTGGAGAAGTAATTTTTGGAAGGAAAGCTACTAGAAAAACTTGGAGTGCACGTCAGGAAAGGAACGAGGGAGCCACGAGGCAGGGGGCGCACCCACACACCTAGGGCGCGCCCTCCACCCTCGTGGGCCCCTCGTGGCTCCCCTAACGTATCTCTTTCACCCATATATACCCACGTATCTCTTTCACCCATATATACCCACATACCCTAAAACTATCTGAGAGCACAATAGATCGGGAGTTCCGCCGCCAGAAGCCTCCTTAGCCACCAAAAGCCAATCTAGACCCGTTCCGGCACCCTATCGGAGGGGGCATCCCTCTCCGGTGGCCATCTTCATCATCCCGGTGCTCTCCATGACGACGAAGGAGTAGTTCTCCCTCGGGGCTGAGGGTATGTACCAGTAGCTATGTGGTTGATCTCTCTCTCTCGTGTTCTTGATGTGATACGATCTTGATGTATCGCGAGCTTTGCTATTATAGTTGGATCTTATGATGTTTTCTCCCCCCTCTACTCTCTTGTAATGGATTGAGTTTCCCCTTTGAAGTTATCTTATTGGATTGAGTCTTTAAAGATTTGAGAACACTTGATGTATGTCTTGCCACGCGTATCTGTGGTGACAATGGGATATCACGTGATTCACTTGATGTATGTTTTGGTGATCAACTTGCGGGTTCCGCCCATGAACCTATGCATAGGGGTTGGCACACGTTTTCGTCGTGATTCTCCAGTAGAAACTTTGGGGCACTCTTTGAGGTTCTATGTGTTGGTTGAATAGATGAATCTGAGATTGTGTGATGCATATCGTATAATCATACCCACGGATACTTGAGGCGACATTGGAGTATCTAGGTGACATTAGGGTTTTGGTTGATTTGTGTCTTAAGGTGTTATTCTAGTACGAACTCTAGGGCTGTTCGTGAAACTTATAGGAATAGCCCAACGGATTGATTGGAAAGAATAACTTTGAGGTGGTTTCGTACCCTACCATATTTTCTTCGTTTGTTCTCCGCTATTAGTGACATTGGAGTGACTCTTTGTTGCATGTTGAGGGATAGTTATATGATCCAATTATGTTATTATTGTTGAGGGAACTTGCACTAGTGAAAGTATGAACCCTAGGCCTTGTTTACTATCATTGCAATATCATTTACGCTCACTTTTATCATTAGTTATCTTGCTGTTTTTTATATTTTCAGATTACAAATACCTTTATCTACCATCCATATACCACTTGTTTCACCATCTCTTCTCTGAACTAGTGCACCCATACAATGTACCATTGTATTGGGTGTGTTGGGGACACAAGAGACTCTTTGTTATTTGGTTTCTGGGTTGCTTGAGAGAGACCATCTTCATCCTATGCCTCCTACGGATTGATAAACCTTAGGTCATCCACTTGAGGGAAATTTGCTACTGTCCTACAAACCTCTGCACTTGGAGGCCCAACAACGTCTACAAGAAGAAGGTTGTGTAGTAGACATCAAGCTCTTTTCTGGCGCCGTTGCCGGGGAGGTGAGTGCTTGAAGGTATATCTTTAGATCTTGCAATCGAGTCTTTTTGTTTCTTGTTTTATCACTAGTTTAGTTTATAAAAGAAAATTACAAAAAAAATATGCAATTGAGTTTGCCTCGTACGCTTCATCTTTTTAATATCTTTCGTGAGTATGATGGAAAGGAAAATTGTGCCAAAGTGTTAGTAGAAGAATGCATTAGAATGTTTGGCACTAAATATTTGAATGATGAGCATGATTGCAATGTTGTCAGTATGAATTCCTTGAATATCTATGATGCTAATGATATGCAAAGCCACAAGCTTGGGGAAGCTATGTTTGATGAAGATGATATTTTCTGTCCCCCAAGTTTTGATGAGCAAATTTATTATGATGAAAGCATGCCTCCTATTTATGATTCTATTGATGAAAGTGGATTTGGAGAGGTCATGACTTTATTTGGCGATGAATCCAGTATTTTGGTAGAGGTTCCAATTGATTATGAGAACGAAGTTGCTATCTACGATGATTATTGTGATGACTTGTGAGGGAGTCCTAGATTAGGGGGTATCCGTACAGCCGGATTATATCCTTTGGCCGGACTGTTGGACTATGAAGATACAAGATTGAAGACTTCGTCCCGTGTTCGGATGGGACTCTCCTTGGCGTGGAAGGCAAGCTTGACAATACAGATATGTAGATCTCCTTCCTCGTAAGCGACTCTGTGTAACCCTAGCCCCCTCCGGTGTCTATATAAACCGGAGGGTTTAGTCCGTAGGACCAACAACAACAATCATACCATAGGCTAGCTTCTAGGGTTTAGCCTCTTCGATCTCGTGGTAGATCAACTCTTGTACTACTCATATCATCAAGAACAATCAAGCAGGACGTAGGGTTTTACCTCCATCAAGAGGGCCCGAACCTGGGTAAACATCATGTCCCCTGCCTCCTGTTACCATCCACCTTAGACGCACAGTTCGGGACCCCCTACCCGAGATCCGCCGGTTTTGACACCGACATTGGTGCTTTCATTGAGAGTTCCTCTGTGTCGTCATCGTTAAGATTGATGGCTCCTTCAATCATCGATAGCGATGCAGTCCAGGGTGAGACTTTTCTCCCTGGATAGATCTTCGTATTCGGCGGCTTCGCACTGCGGGCCAACTCGCTTGGCCATCTGGAGCAGATCGAGAGTTACGCCCCTGGCCACCAGGTCAGGTTTGGAAGCTTGAACTACACGGCCCACATCCGCGGAGACTTGATCTTTGACGGATTCGATCCCCTGCCTAGTGCACCGCACAGTCACGATGAGCATGATTTAGCTCTACCATCGGACAGTGTTCAGGAGACCGCACCGGCAATTGTTCCGACCCTCAATTCGGAGCCAATTGTGCCATCCGTGGACGGGTGGATAGATCCCGCCTCGGAGGCCGCATTCTCAGCGGCGATCGAGCCGAGTATCGACCTTACCCTTCACGAGAGCCGTGACGCCAAACTGTCGGATTCTTCCCCGGCCATGGACTCCGAACCGCCTGCGCCCGTGCCTATCGAATTCAACTGGGCACCGATCATCGAGTTCACCTCCGCGGATATCTTTCAGCACTCGTCCTTCGGTGACATACTGAACTCATTAAGGTCTCTCTCCTTGTCAGGAGAGTCCTGGCCGAACTATGTCCGGCAGGATTGGGATGCGGATGGTGAAGAA
Organism: Triticum urartu; assembly: GCF_056163025.1. NCBI lineage: Eukaryota > Viridiplantae > Streptophyta > Magnoliopsida > Poales > Poaceae > Triticum > Triticum urartu. The sequence continues at coordinate 226,548,740 of NC_141878.1, forward strand.
ATTTGCCACCCACCCACCTCCCACTTAGTAGCCACTGTCGACAATTTGATCGACATGCTCGACTTCAACTCCAAAGACATCGACAGTATAGACGACGATGTAGGGGACAAACAAGAACCACTGCCCACAGGGCACTGGACAGCCACCTCATCACATGATATATATATATATGTGGTGGACACACCCAAAGAAGGCAATGGCGACGGGACATCGGAGGATGACCCCTCCAAGAAGCAACCCAAGCGTTGACGTCAGCGGCGCCGCTCTAAGTCTCACCAAGGCAAAAGCGGTGATACCGGCACATGAGATAATAGCACTCCGGATAGTGCCGAAGATGACGACAATCCCCTCCAGCAAGATTTAGAGCAGGAGGATGGAGAAGCCAGCCCTCCCAAGAGAGCGGCAGATGGAGAGGCGGAGGATGATAATTACATGCCTCCCTCTGAAGACAAGGCAAGCCTCGACGATGACGAATTTGTCGTGCCTGAGGATCCCGTCGAGCAAGAGCGCTTCAAGCGCCGGCTTATAGCCACGGCAAATAGCCTTAAGAAAAAGCAACAGCAGCTTCGAGCTGATCAAGATTTGCTAGCTGACAGATGGACTGAAGTCCTTGCGGCCGAGGAATATGAACTCGAATGCCCCTCCAAGAGTTTCCCAAAGCGCAGGTTGCTACCCTGACTAGAGGAGGAAGCATTAAAACCTACATCTCCAGTGTATGACGCGGCTGATCGGCCACCTCGTGGCCGCGACAGAGAGGCATTTCAGCTAAAATCTCAGCCCGCACCCCGACGCCACTCAAATAAAAATGTCAAGGCACGGGGAAACACGCTAGACCTGCGAGACGTATTGGAGGACAAAGCAAAACACGCAAGATCGTTCTACAGATCACGAGGGCGCGCCACTACGCGAGATGATAATTGTCACACCGGATACAGTAAAAGTAAATCCGGCCAGGCCGAACACAGCGGACAAGACTCATTTGAGTTGCGTCCTGATATAGCCCAGTACAAAGGCGCCGCACACCCCCTATGTTTCACAAATGAAGTAATGGATCACCAAATCCCAGAGGGTTTCAAACCCGTAAATATCGAATCATACGACGGCACAACAGATCCTACGGTATGGATCGAGGACTTCCTCCTGCACATCCACATGGCTCGCGGTGACGATCTACATGCCATCAAATACCTCCCACTCAAACTCAAAGGACCAGCTCGGCATTGGCTCAACCGCCTGCCAGCAGAATCCATTGGCTGTTGGGAAGATCTGGAAGCCGCATTCCCCGACAACTTCCAGGGCACTTATGTGCGACCACCATATGCTGATGACTTGAGCCACATAATTCAGCAGCCAGAGGAATCGGCCAGGCAATTCTGGACACGGTTCCTGACAAAGAAAAAGCAAATCGTCGACTGTCCGGATGCAGTGACCCTAGCAGCTTTTAAGCACAACATCCGCGACGAGTGGCTCGCCCGGCAACTTGGCCAGGAAAAGCCGAAATCTATGGCAGCCCTCACGACACTCATGACCCGCTTTTGCGCGGGAGAGGACAGCTGGCTGGCTCGCAGCAATAACATATCAAAGAACCATGGTACTTCGGATACCAAGTATAGCAATGGTAGGTCACGTCACAGCAAACACAAGCGCCACATCAACAGCGACAATACCGAGGATACGGCAGTCAATGCCGGATTCAGAAGCTCTAAACCCGGTCAGCAGAAAAAGCCATTCAAAAGAAGCACTCTGGGCGCATCCAGTTTGGACCTTATACTCGATCGCTCGTGTCAAATACACGGCACCCCCGACAAGCCATCCAACCACACCAACAGGGAATGTTGGGTGTTCAAGCAGGCTCGCAATTTAAATGCCGAAAACAAGGATAAGGGGCTACATAGCGATGACGAGGAGGAGCCCTGGCCGCCGAACACCGGAGGACAGAAGAGGTTCCACCCACAAGTGCGGACGGTGAACATGATATACGCAACCCACATCCCCAAGAGGGAGCGGAAGCGTGCGCTAAGGGACGTATATGCATTGGAGCCAGTCATCCCAAAGTTCAACCCATGGTCCTCCTGTCCGATCACCGTCGATCGCAGGGACCACCCCACTAGTACCCATCATGGCGGATTTGCCGCACTGGTCCTAGACCCAATCATCGACGGATTTCACCTTACTCGAGTCCTTATGGACGGCGGCAGCAGCCTAAACCTGCTTTATCAGGACACAGTGCGCAAAATGGGTATAGACCCCTCAAGGATCAAACCCACAAAAACGACCTTCAAAGGCGTCATACCAGGTGTAGAGGCCCATTGCACAGGCTCAGTCACACTGGAAGTGGTCTTCGAATCCCCGGATAACTTCCGAAGCGAGGAGTTAATCTTCGATATAGTCCCGTTCCGCAGTGGCTATCACGCACTTCTCGGGCGAACCGCATTTGCGGGATTCAATGCGGTACCGCATTATGCATACCTCAAGATCAAGAACACAGCGCGCTCTCTCCGCACGGAGGAGCACACTGCGGCCCTCGTAGCAGAAGCACAAAGCAGCCTCTTAAGGCAATCCAGCTATTCGGCGATTAAACACCTGGACACCGTCAAGCGCACCTAGAGTAATCTGCAACAAGACCGCCTGGCACGTTCCGAGCTCACATAGCAATGCGGCCCCCACCCCAGTCCCAGCCAAATGGCGAAAGCCGTGCCACGCGTACATAATTACGCATTGAAAATACCATGGGTATAGGTGGAAGGGGGCACGACCATGGCACGCCCCAAAACGCGGCTCAACCGCACCGGGGGCTTCCCGCTTTATTATTTTTTCTCTCTTTCAGGACTTTACTCTCTGGAAACCTCGTCCGGTAGTACGATTGCCGGACACACGATACAACAACCAAGGAGGCAGAAAGCTACGTCGCACCATGGAATTCCCAGGTTGTCTCTGATAACGAGTGAAATACCTGCTTTAAATATCATTCCTCAGCTTGCCCTTGAAGGGGACATGTCAAATAGTCCTACTTTTTGCTTATCGCACTACTTGTATCATTCTGGTTCGACGCACCTTTTTGAATAAACAATGCATAGCACTAGACTATTACCGCATTCTCTATTCTTTTATATATATATATATATATGTTCATTCATGACATTCAGCACCCGTACACTCTAGTATGACCAATACGGCAGGGGCTTAAGCGTACCCCATAATACGGTGTGAGAAGTCCGAACACTTTCGACAGTGCGGCACCCCGAACTTATAGCATTATATGCATCAGCTCCGAATCATGTCTTGGGTCAATAGTTGGGTTTGCCCGGCTCCCATGTTTTGGTCCCTTACGTTCTGCTATATTGGCTAAGGTAGCACTGGGAGAACTACTGCGATTGTTCCCCAGTTCATCTGGGAAAGCACCTCAGTAGAGAAAGCTAAAACTAACTGTCATGATAAGGCGAGAGCTAGTCGTTGTTTGAGAGGTCTCGAGTCCCTAAAGACTTATGCCGCTTAGGGCGAGGAGTCGGCTTGTCCGGCTTAGGCGTGTATAGCTCCCCGAATTCGGCCTTCCGAATACTAGGGGCTTCGCCAAAATTTAAAATTATAGACTTCTATGGCTAAGTGTGAGTGATAAAGCATTATAGAATGATTGCCTTGTTCGTTGTGCTGAGCACCTCCCTCAAAGGACCCAACAATGGGAAAAAGAGTGCTCAGATTTATCCTTAACACCCCAGCACTCATGGCATGGGGGTAGAAGCCGACGACTGGCCATCTCTCAAATTTGATAAACAGCCGCACAGAAGGTAATATTTTAAATTCAAAAAAGCATTGCATAGCACACATGAACAAGTTTTCATAATACAGAATCACACGAGCAAGTTCATTCAAAAATTACATCCTTCGCACACTCGTCCACCATAAGACAGGCATCCTTCAGGACACCCTCATAATACATTTCAGGGTGGCGATGCTCCTTGCCCTGCAGTGGCCCCTCCTTCACCAGCTTCTTAGTGTCCATCTTGGCCCAGTGCACCTTCGCACGGGCTAAAGCCCGGCGTGCACCTTCGATGCAGACGGACCGCTTTATGACTTCCAGCCGTGGGCAGGCATCCACAAGCCGCCTCACCAGGCTGAAGTAGCTGTTGGGAAGGGAGCCGCCAGGCCACATCCGGACTATAAGGCCCCTCATGGCCTGTTCGGCCGCCTTGTGCAGCTCGACCAGTTGCTTTAGCTGGTCGCTCACACGCATCAGGTGTTAGGTCCCAGTATACTGAGACCATAACAACTTCTCCATCGAGCTTCCCTCCTCGGCCTGGTAGTACTATGCGGCATCCGACACGCTGCGGGGCAAATCTGCGAATGCTCCTAGAGAGCTCCGGACTCGGGTAAGTAACAAGTAATTTACTTTCACATGCTTGCTTTGCATATTGAATGCCTTACCCGCCGCTATCTTCCTCATAGCCTCAATTTCCTGGACGGCCTTTTGGGCTTCAGCCTTAGCATGCTTTGTGCTCTCGAGGGCCGCGGCAAGCTCGGACTCTAGCGTCTTCGAATCAAGCTCCAAAGTCTCGTGCTTCTTCACGAGAGCCTGGAGCTCTTGCTGCACCTCGCCCACCCGTGCCTCTTGTTTCTCCCACTCGGTGTGCTCCTCGGCCGCTTTGTTTTCAGCCTCGGACAGCGCTTCAGGCTCGCCACTTCGGTTGTGGCCCCTGGCACATTCATGATGATCCTATCATTTTGCAACCACATCTTATATATATATATAGACAAGGTATGCAACCACATCTTATATATATATATAGACAAGGTATTACATACCTTTGTTCTCCTCGAGCTGCCTCTTGGCAATGCCGAGCTCTTTCTCGGACCGCTCGAGGTTCTTCTTCAGTGCGGCGACCTCCGCAGTCAGTGCGGCAGAGGTCAGCAGCGAAGCCTACATACGCATATAGACATACTTGTATTAGACTCCTGCAGATATTATTTGATCCTCTATTCAGCTTTCCTTTGTGAACACCAAACAGAGCATCAGGGGCTACTGTCTATGCGGTAATATTTTCCTATATTTTAAATACTTACATCAAAGCCTGTTAGAAGGCTGGCACAGGCTTCAGTCAGTCCGTTCTTGGCGGACTAAACCTTCTTGATCACCACACTCATAATAGTGCGGTGCTCTTCATCGATGGAAGCGTCGCGAAGCGCTCCCAGTAGGTTGTCCGGTGCCTCTGGATAGACAGAGGTCACCGGCACGGGTGGCTTGCCCCTCTTGGTAGGGGGCCGCTTGCCGGAGTCCAGAACCACTAGAGGTTCCGTCGCGGTGTTTGGCTGAGGGCCGAACTTGGAGCCCTTGGGAGTCTTGCTCCCTTTGCGCCTGGAGTCCGGAAGGTCGCCTTGAGGCGCCTCCAGGACTACCTCCCCTCGGTTCGGTGCCCCTTGAGACAATACCTCGACATTGTCCGTAGGGCGAGGAGAGGAGGCGGTTGGAAGTGACTCGCTATTCATATCTGACGAGTCCAAGGAACCGTCCGACGAGGATACGTCGATGTGGGCTCGGGGCGGACTTCATGATCATATTCGACATTAGGAGAAGCAGTGCGATAAAAGTATGCTATGAGTTACTCTGGTATCCGAATACTTATGAGTTCACCAGGGGCTTGGCCCTGAGTAACCACTCGTCTTCGCTGTCGGCGGCGGTGGTGGAACAGTCCGGAAGGAGAGTCCTTCCCTTCTTGGACCCTCCGGCCTCCCCGGTTGGGGCGGACTTCCTTTTCCTGTCTCCCCCGGCTGGATGGGGAGAACCGTCATCTTCCTCCTCCTCATGCTCACGGGAGGAGTGCGTCTCGGAGTTATTGGACGATGGGTCCGATACCACCTGGCGCCGGGAACTCTTTTGGGTTCCCATGGCCTTCTTCTTGATCTTCTTCTCCGGCACCTCATAAGGAGCCGGAGTCCGCATCTTCGTCAGGAGAGCGTCTGCAGGGTCTTCGGGCAGAGGGGCCGGATAGTCAATCTGCTCCGATGTCTCCACCCGGTCCTGTCAAAGGGATGGGAGCTCAGACCCCGCACATCGCTAAACTATGGAAAATAAATACCCTACGAGGTGTACAGAACTTACCGGATTCGCAGGGCACGTCGCCCTTAACCCGCGGTCGTCGGTAAGGGGAGGGGGGACCTCGGTGCCCTTGAACAGCACCTTCCAGACGTCCTTATGCATCGTGTCGAAGAGCTTGCATAGAGTCTAGTGCTGGGCCGGGTCGAACTCCCATAAGTTGAAAGCCCGTCGTTGACAAGCTTGAGTTTCTTGCCTATCATGTTCCAGATACATTTCTGGAGTCCGTCCAGCTCCACCGATGATCCCCAAGACAGGCCCTTCTCCTTCCAGGAAGTGAGCCGCGTGGGGATTCTGGGTCAAAACTCGGGGGCCGTCGCCCAGTTGGTGTCGCATGGCTCGGTGATGTAGAACCACCCTGATTGCCACCCCTTTATGGTCTCCACGTAGGAGCCCTCGAGCCATGTAACATTGGGCATTTTGCCACCATGGCTCCGCCGCATTCCGCTTGTTGGCCGCCTACTACCTTCGGTTTGACATTGAAGGTCTTCAGCCACAGGCCGAAGTGGGGCCAGATGCGGAGGAAAGCCTCGCACACGAGGATGAACACCGAGATGTTGAGGATGAAATTCGGAGCTAGATCATGGAAGTCCAGCCCATAATAGAACGTAAGGCCATAGACGAATGGATGGAGAGGAAACCCCAGTCCGCGGACGAAGTGGGTGAGGAAAACCACCCTTTCGTAAGGTTCCGGGGTAGGGATGATCTGCCCCGCGGCTGGCAGCCGGTGCACAATATCCGCGGCTAAGTATCCGGCCCCGCGCAGCTTTTTGATGTCTCCCTCCATAACGGAGGAGACCATCCACTTTCCTCCTGCTCCGGACATGTTTGGAGAGGGTTGAGGAGAAGGATGTGGACTTGGGCACTGGAGCTCGAGTACGCGAGAATGGATGAGCAAGGAGGAAGAAGGCGTAGGTAGAAAAAGGTGAACCCTTATCCCTTTATAAGGGCGTACGAAACTATGCGCCCCCACCAGCCTGGTAAAACTCGCTTATCCCCCAAGCGCCATAATTGATGGCGCGGTTGGGTTACCCACATCCGTATTGATCGGAATCCCGTAATAAGGGGACACGATCTCTGCTTTGACAAGACATGCCAAGGAAACCGCCTCGCGAAACACACTAAGGTTGGTTGTGAAAAACGATTCGAATGGTGACCTGGCTGTGGTGTGATGTCACACTACAGAATACGTCGGTAGATTAGATTTGTGAAAATATTATTATCTCTACGGTTGTATGTGGAACTTGTTTTGCAGAGCAGGACACGATCCTCGTGTTCAAAATCTTCTATGAAGTATTCGGAGGAGGAACTCGCCTTGCAATGCCGAAGACAATCTACGCACCAGACTCATCGTCATTGAAGCCTGGTTCAGGGGCTACTGAGGGAGTCCTGGATTAGGGGTATCCAGACAGCCGGATTATATCCTTTGGTCGGACTGTTGGACTATGAAGATACAAGATTGAAGACTTCGTCCTGTGTCCGGATGGGACTCTCCTTGGCGTGGAAGGCAAGGTTGGCAATACGGATATGTAGATCTCCTTCCTTGTAACCGACTCTATGTAACCCTAGCCCCCTCCGGTTTCTATATAAACCGGAGGGTTTAGTCCGTAGGACCAACAACAACAATCATACCATAGGCTAGCTTCTAGGGTTTAGCCTCTTCGATCTCGTAGTAGATAAACTCTTCTACTACTCATATCATCAAGAACAATCAAGCAGGATGTAGGGTTTTACCTCCATCAAGAGGGCCCGAACCTGGGTAAACATCGTGTCCCCTGCCTCCTATTACCATCCGCCTTAGACGCACAGTTCGGGACCCCCTACCCGAGATCCGCCGGTTTTGACACTGACAACTTGTTTGCTATAAAGAATAATGATAACCATGAAACTTGTCATCATGATTTTAACTTTCAATTGGATTCTGCTTCACATGATAGTTATTTCGTTGAGTTGTCTCCCACTACTATTGATGAGAAGAATTTTTCATATGTGGAGAGTAGTAAATTTTGCATGCTTGTAGATCATGAAAAGAATGCTTTATGTGATAGTTATATTGTTGAATTCATTCATGATTCTACTGAAAATTATTATGAGGGAGGAATATATGCCTGTAGGAATTGCAATAATATCAAGTTTCCTCTCTATGTGCTTAAAATTTTGAAGTTATGCTTGTTTTACCTTCCTATGCAAGTTGGTTCTTGTTCCCACAAGTTGTTTGCTCACAAAATCCCTATGCATAGGAAGTGGGTTACTCTTAAATGTGCTAGTCATATTCTTCATGATGCTCTCTTTATGTTTCAATTCTTATCTTTTACGTGAGCATCATTGAAATCATCATGCCTAGCTAGGGGCGTTAAATAATACCGCTTGTTGGGAGGCAACCCAATTTTATTTTTGTTCCTTGCTTTTTGCTCCTGTTTAGTAATAAATAATTTATCGATCCTTTGTTATTATTGATTTTTTATGCTTTTAATTAGTGTTTGTGCCAAGTAGAACTGTTGGGAAGACTTGGGGAAAGTCTTGTTGATCTTGCTGTAAAAAACAGAAACTTTAGCGCTCACGAGAATTGCTGCCATTTTTTATTGGAGAGCGCTATTTAGTTAATTATTTTTGCAGATGATTAATAGATAAATTCCTCCGGTCCAGCAATTTATTTAGAATTTTTGGGGTTCCATAAGTATACGTTTGATCCAGATTACTGTAGACTGTTCTGTTTTTGACAGATTCTGTCTTTCGTGTGTTGTTTGCTTATTTTGATGAATCTATGGCTAGTAAAATAGTTTATAAACCATAGAGAAGTTGGAGTACAGTAGGTTTAACACCAATATAAATAAAGAATGAGTTCATTACAGTACGTTGAAGTGGTGTTTTGTTTTATTTCGCTAACGGAGCTTACGAGTTTTTTGTTAAGTTTTGTGTTGTGAAGTTTTCAAGTTTTGGGTAAAGCTTTGATGGACTATGTTATAAGGAGTGGCAAGAGACTAAGCTTTGGGATGCCCAAGGAACCTCAAGGTAATATTCAAGGACAACCAAAATCCTATGCTTGGGGATGCCTCGGAAGGCATCCCCTCTTTCATCTTCGTTCATCGGTAACTTTACTTGGAGCTATATTTTTATTCGCCACATGATATGTGTTTTGCTTGGAGCGTCATTTTATTTTGTTTTGATGTTTAAATAATGTATCAAGATCTCAAATTATTAAATGTTAGAGAGTCTTCACATAGTTGTAGAATTATTTAACTACTCATTGATCTTCACTTATATCTTTCGGAGTAGTTTGTCATTCGCTCTAGAGCTTCACTTATATCTTTTAGAGCATGGTGGTATTTTTACTTTGAAGAAATAGGTGAACTCTCATTCTTCACCTGTATTATTCTGAGAGTCTTAAATAGCATGGTAATTTTCTTAAATAATTCTAATATGCTAGGCATCCAAGAATAGTAAAAACTTTCATATAGAGTATTGAATACTAAGAGAAGTTTGATGCTTGACGATTATTTTGAGATATGGAGGTAATAATATCAAAGTCGTTCTAGTTGGGTAGTTGTGAATTTGAGAAATGCTTGTGTTGAAGTTTTGCAAGTCCTGTAGCATGCATGTATGGTAAATGTTGTGTAACAAATTTGAAACATGAGGTGTTATTTGATTGTCCTCCTTATGAGTGGCGGTCGGGGACGAGCGATGGTCTTTTCCTACCAATCTACCCCCCTAGGAGCATGCGCATAGTGCTTGGTTTTTGATGACTTGTAGATTTTTGCAATAAGTATGTGAGTTCTTTATGACTAACGTTGAGTCCATGGATTATACGCACTCTCACCCTTCCATCCTTGCTAGCCTCTTCGGTACCGTGCATTGCCCTTTCTCACATTGAGAGCTGGTGCAAACTTCGCCGATGCATCCAAACCCCGTGATATGATATGCTCTATCACACATAAACCTCCTTATATCTTCCTCAAAACAGCCACCATACCTACCTATTATGGCATTTCCATAGCCATTCCGAGATATATCGCCATGCAACTTTCCACCGTTCTGTTTATTATGACACGCATCATCATTGTCATATTGCTTTGCATGATCATGTAGTTGACATCGTATTTGTGGCAAAGCCACCGTTCATAATTCTTTCATACATGTCACTCATGAGTCATTGGACATCCCGGTACACTACCGGAGGCATTCATATAGAGTCATACTTTGTTCTAGTATCGAGTTGTAATCATTGAGTTGTAAATAAATAGAAGTGTGATGATCATCATTTTCTAGAGCATTGTCCCAAGTGAGGAATAAAAAAAGAAAAAGAAAGAAAAAAAAGGGGAGAAAGGCCATAAAAAAGAGAAGGCCCAAAAAATGAGAGAAAAAGAGAGAAGGGACAAAGTTACTATCCTTTGCCACACTTGTGCTTCAAAGTAGCACCATAATCTTCATGATAGAGAGTCTCATGTTTAGTCACTTTCATACACTAGTGGGAAATTTTCATTATAGAACTTGGCTTGTATATTACAACAATGGGCCTCCTCAAGTGCCCTAGGTCTTCGTGAGCAAGCAAGTTGGATGCACACCCACTTAGTTTCTTTTGTTGAGCTTTCATACATTTATAGCTCTAGTGCATCCGTTGCATGGCAATCCCTACTCCTTGCATTAACATCAATCGATGGGCATCTCCATAGCTCATTGATTAGCCTCGTTGATGTGAGACTTTCTCCTTTTTTGTCTTCTCCACATAACCCCCGTCATCATATTCTATTCCACCCATAGTGCTATATCCATGGCTCGCGCTCATGTATTGCGTGAAAGTTTATAGGTTTGAGATTACTAAAGTATGAAACAATTGCTTGGCTTGTCATCGGGGTTGTGCATGATGAGAGCATTCTTGTGTGACGAAAATGGAGCATGACTAAACTATATGATTTTGTAGGGATGAACTTTCTTTGGCCATGTTATTTTGAGAGGACATAATTGCTTAGTTAGTATGCTTGAAGTATTATTGTTTTTATGTCAATATTAACTTTTATGTTGAATCTTTCAGATCTGAATATTCATGCCACAATTAAGAAGAATTACATTAAAATTATGTCAAGTAGCATTCCACATCAAAAATTCTGTTTTTATCATTTACCTACTCGAGGACGAGCAGGAATTAAGCTTGGGGATGCTTGATACGTCTCCAACGTATCTATAATTTTTTATTGCTCCATGCTATATTATCTACTGTTTTGGACAATATTGGGATTTATTATCCACTTCTATATTATTTTTGGGACTAACCTATTAACCGGAGGCCCAGCCCAGAATTGCTGTATTTTTGCCTATTTCAGTGTTTCGAAGAAAAGGAATATCAAACGGAGTCGAAACGGAATGAAACCAACTGGAGAAGTTATTTTTGGAAGCAAAGCTACCAGAAAAACTTGGAGTGCATGTTAGGAAAGGAACGAGGGAGCCACGAGGCAGGGGGGCGCGCCCTCCACCCTCGTAGCTCCCCTGACGTATCTCTTTCACCCATATATACCCACGTACCCTAAAACTATCGGAGAGCACAATAGATCGGGAGTTCCGCCGTCAGAAGCCTCCTTAGCCACCGAAAGCCAATCAAGACCAGTTCCAGCACCCTGCCGGAGGGGGCATCCCTCTCCGGTGGTCATCTTCATCATCCCGGTGCTCTCCATGACGAGGAGGGAGTAGTTCTCCCTCGGGGCTGAGGGTATGTACCAGTAGCTATGTGTTTGATCTCTCTCTCTCTCTCTTGTGGTCTTGATGTGATACGATCTTGATGTATCACGAGCTATGCTATTATAGTTGGATCTTATGATGTTTCTCCCCCCTCTACTCTCTTGTAATGGATTGAGTTTCCCCTTTGAAGTTATCTTATCATATTGAGTCTTTAAAGATTTGAGAACACTTGATGTATGTCTTGCCGTGTGTATCTATGTTGACAATGGGATGTCACATGATTCACTTGATGTATGTTTTGGTGATCAACTTGCGGGTTCCGCCCATGAACCTATGCATAGGGGTTGGCACACGTTTTCGTCGTGATTCTCCAGTAGAAACTTTGGGGCACTCTTTGAGGTTCTATGTGTTGGTTGAATAGATGAATCTGAGATTGTGTGATGCATATCGTATAATCATACCCAGGGATACTTGAGGTGACATTGGAGTATCTAGGTGACATTAGGGTTTTGGTTGATTTGTGTCTTAAGGTGTTATTCTAGTACGAACTCTAGGGCTGTTCGTGACACTTATAGGAATAGCCCAACTGATTGATTGGAAAGAATAACTTTGAGGTGGTTTCGTACCCTACCATAATCTCTTTGTTTGTTCTCCCCGATTAGTGACTTTGGAGTGACTCTTTGTTGCATGTTGAGGGATAGTTATATGATCCAATTATGTTATTATTGTTGAGGGAACTTGCACTAGTGAAAGTATGAACCCTAGGCCTTGTTTACTATCATTGCAATACCGTTTACGCTCGCTTTTATCATTAGTTACCTTGCTGTTTTTATATTTTCAGATTACAAATACCTTTATCTACCATCCATATACCACTTGTTTCACCATCTCTTCGCCGAACTAGTGCACCTATACAATTTACCGTTGTATTGGGTGTGTTGGGGACACAAGAGACTCTTTGTTATTTGGTTGCAGGGTTGCTTGAGAGAGACCATCTTCATCCTACGCCTCCTACGGATTGATAAACCTTAGGTCATCCACTTGAGGGAAATTTGCTACTGTCCTACAAAGCTCTGCACTTGGAGGCCCAACAACGTCTACAAGAAGAAGGTTGTGTAGTAGACATCAGTTAGCTATAAGGTTGGCTATAAGAGTATTTTTCTTTACTTCTCTCTATTTCTTTCTTCGTAGTATTTATTGCATTTTCCAAGGAGTGACCTCTTCCAATGAAATGGTGCTTAGATCAGCTGCTATGGGCATTAAATGGCTTAGCAACTCAAGTCCCCAATGCATAGGTGCTTAGTTTTTTGTTGCTAAGTTTGCTTCATCTAGGTACACGCGCTTATCACCGTTTCTTCCTGGGGTCACCAAACTAGTCTCTCTCTTCTTAATTAACTTGCCACATCAGACTTTATGCCTATGTGGCAGGCTTAGCACCTGTAGAATCAAGTACAATAGTGGGCTATAAGCCCGCTTTACATGGCATTTTTGCATATGTGGGGGAAAGAGGCAAGGAAAAAGTGGAGGAATGGGCTCTCAAGCAAGAGCCAGCCTCCACATGGTGGAGCATCGGGAGAGGCACTTGTATGGAGGTAGTCAGGAATCAGGAGACTCACGCCGGTCGTAGCATCGCAGTTAAAATCATAATGGCAAGTCAAATCACCGGGCCCCACCTGTCCAGCAGTAACTCACTGTCAAATCACACAGCCCTACGTTTGCAGCAGCCTACTCCCTCATCTTCTCGCGTCTCTGTCGAACCGACTAGGCGGAACTGCCCCGCCTACAGCGCGAGAAAAGCCCAGCCCTCGACTTTTAAATAGTACAATATAATAATTTTGTATCCATGGATTGCGCCATGGAGCAAAGCCTCAAGATAACACCTGTACGGAGTATACAGCATGCCCGTCGCGTTCGTGTCGCACCCTAGACGGTCGGTCGGTCTGGCACGCCGCTCTCCGAATGGAATGCGCGTCATATTGCATTTGTACACACATGTGGGACCGCAATTGAGAACCGACCATAGGCACACTCCCAGGCCCACAAGTCGGGTGAGTTAATAGAAGAGAGAGACGAGCGATAGTACTACTAGAGAAGTGTTGTAGGAGTACATACGTTGGTACTTGGACGATCCCTGCAAGACACGGAAGATCAGTTCGTCCATGCATGTGACCAGACTCCAGCAGACACGCCTGGATTGGCTATCATCTATATATCATGCAGGTTGTGTTGTGCAGGGCTGTAGTTCTGGTGAGAAATCTAACAAAAGGTTTCTTGTCTTCTCGCAAAATTAGGTGTCATGTGCTTCCAATCACTGCGAGGGTTAAACAGCGACAACTGAGTTGGGCTAGTCATTGGGGGCACATGCATGAAGAATAATCGGCTGCCATCTAGGTCAAGCCGGCTATGTTAATTAGGACATCTATCGACGGACCCCTTTTCTACGAGTTTATCTTTAATTTGAGCTTTGATCCTCGTCTAGTTTGTCCGTCGGGATTCATCTTTTCTCCTTTCGGCAGTGAGGTTATGATTTCTTGTCATGTGGTATTTTTCGTGTTATATGTTATAATCCGGTGCTTCAGATCAAAATGATGACAACTGCGCCTCCGGGGCACGTGCATGAAGACTTCTCAACGGTCATTGCCGAGGTCAAGCCGACTCCGGCCGATAGACAAAAGAAAACTAGTACTCCACTGTATAGGCAGGAGTCTCCGCGCTTACTTGCTAGTGTTGCTCTCTTCACACTGTCTTGTCCTCTCCAGATCTAAACATGACAGCGGTGGCCACACACTCTCTCTCTACTCACCGCTGGTCACAGATCGAGCGGGACCCTCTCTGCCGGGGAAGGTGAGAAGGTGCAACGTTCACACGGTAATCCTCGGCGACAACACTTACCCACTGCGGGCGCGTCCCGATCAGCGTGCTTTGCCGTTCTCTCCCAAGCATCGCTGGCGAGGGAGGGCCTCCCACCCCTTCTTCCTTGCTGCCGTAGTGTGGGAAGATCCGGCCTCCCGCCGCCCACCTAGCGACATCCCGGCGACCCTCAGTTATAACTTCCTTCAAAACCGGCCTTGCTCTACTTCCCGATCTCCTAACGTCGCTGCATTTGTATATTTTACTATTTCTCAGGCCCCCTCGTAGATAGGATCAATCGGCTGTTCCAAAACCACCTAATTTTTTATTGTTAAGAGGTAAAACTAGTTCATGCACTCGAATCTAGTAGTACTTGGTTCAAACAAGGAAGAAAGGGGGTGGGGGTGGGGGAAGATTTGTTACCTGAATCTAGGACGTGGTCGAAAGAGGAAATAATGGGGGCGAAAAGTAGCAGAGACTGGCTATCCAACTGGTCTCTAGGTCAAATAGGGAAATAAAGGGAATGCAGTACAAACTAAATATAAACCCGATCTACTGGTTAAAAAAGGAAAGAAAGTGGGGACTGGGGGACAAGTCAACAGAGTAAGTCCAGCACTAGATTTGCTAGCCTCACACAGTATAAGGTGGCTATATACTGAACAAAAATGGGACCAACCCCAGATATCCCCTCGATGCGGCTATAGCTCCCACGTGTCGAGGCACGACTTAGAGACATAACCGCATTGAAAGCAATGTCACAAGTTAGGCAATCATCACAACATCCCATGTAATATATAATAAAAGGGGAGATACATAGTTGGCTTACACTCGCCACGTCACATCAAAATACATAAATAACATCCACCATTCAAACACTCATGGCCCGACTACAGCGCCAAAATAGAAAAGAACCCAACATGCGACAAGGCCCCGAATCAAACCCCAACTAGGCACCACTACTGATCATCAGGAAAAGACACGTAGTAACACTGAGAGTCTTCGTCGAACTCCCACTTGAGCTCGTACTCGTCACCTGGAGCGGAATCACCTGGACCTGCATCTGGAGTTATAGTAATCTGTGAGCCACAGGGACTCAGCAATCTCGCACCCTCGCGATCAAGACTATTTAAGCTTATAGGAAGGGTAAGGCAAATATATGTGGAGCTGCAGCAAGCGACTAGCATATATGGTGGCTAGTTTATTCGCAAAAGAGAGCGAGAAGAGGAGGCAAAGCGCGAGCGTGAAAAACTAGAGGAACAACCTGCGCAAGCATTAGTCCAACACCGTGTCCACTTCCCGGACTCCGCCGAGAAGAGGCCATCATGGTAACACACTCAGTTGATTCATTTTAATTAATTAAGGTTCAAGTCATCTACAACCGGACATTAACAAATTCCCATCTGCCCATAACCGCGGGCACGGCTTTCGAAAGTTCAATCCCTGCAGGGGAGTCCCAACTTAGCCCATGACAAGCTCTCACGGTCAACGAAGGAATAGACCTCCACCCGAGACACACCGATCAGACTCGGCATCCCGGTACAACAAGACATTTCGACAGGTTAAAACAAGACCAGCAACACCGCCTGAATGTGCCGACAAATCCCGATAGGAGCTGCACATATCTCTTTCTCAGGGCACACTCAGATTGTCTAAACTTCCGGTAGGCCAGCCCAGAGTTGCCCTTGGTAGCCACCGGCGGCTAACGGTTTGGACCAACACTCAGAGGAGCACTGGCCCGGGGGGGTTAAATAAGATGACCCTTGAGTCTGCAGAACCCAAGGGAAAGAAAAGGCTAGGTGGCAAATGGTAAAACCAATGTTGGGCATTGCTGGAAAAGCTTTAATCAAGGCGAACTATCAAGGGGTTCCCATTATAACCCAACCGCGTAAGGAACGCAAAATCCGGGAACATAACACCGATATGACGGAAACTAGGGCGGCAAGACTGGAACAAAACACTAGGCGAGAGGCCGAGCCTTCCACCCTTTACCAAGTATATAGATGCATTAAGATAACATAGCAATATAATGATATCCCAACAAGTAAATAAATGTTCCAACAAGGAACGGCTCCAAACTTCACATGCAACTAGCAACGCTATAAGAGGGGTTGAGCAAAGCGGTAACATAGCCAATCAACGGTTTGCTAGGACAAAGGTGGGTTAGAGGTTGACATGGCAATTTGGGAGGCTGACAAGCAAAAGGTAGGCATCATAGCATTGGCATAGCAAGAGCGAGCAAACTAGCATAGCAAAGATAGTAGTGATTTCGAGGGTATGATCATCTTGCCTGCAAAGATGTCAGAGTTGACTGGATCCTCAAAAGCAAACTCAACGGGCTCCTCGTTAGCGAACTCGTCTCCTGGCTCTACCCAAACAAGACAAACAAGCAACAAGGATACCATCAACCACGTGCAAACTCAAACAATAATATGCAAAGATGGGATGCTATGCGGGATGCGATGCGGGATGCAAAATGCAAGATGTGACAGCAAATGCATGAACCTGGCCTCAACTTGGAAAACCAAGTGTGCCACTGGAAAGGTGGGATGAAACCGCTTGAAAACGATATAAAGATCATTGGAATCGGAGTTACGGTTTGGAAATGGCAAGCGTTTTAAGATATGACACGGTCTGCGATTTACAGCAAGTAGGCATCTAAATGCAACGAAATGAACATGCTACAGCACCCAAACATGACAAAAAAATGCATGGCAGGGATGCACACAAGATGCTTAACAAAAGACTAGCAGTGAGCCACGGCCAATTCATCCATTATGAGGTTCAAACAAGCATGGCAAAAACGCAAATGCAAAACAGATCTCAGACTTAGTGAAATCAACACTTGTCTGGAATTTCAGATCACGAAGCCCTCTTCGGAGCAGCAAAACAACATGATACATGACCTGATTATGATAAATAAGAACATGGCATGGAGCTACTCAACAAGCTTAACAAAAGACCCAAAGTGACCTGGGGCCAAAAGGGGTCACAAAATATACTAACAAGCACACGAACATAGCTCAAACACAATCAGTTTTCAGACTTAGTGAAAACTGAGACATGCTGAAATCTAACTCACGAAGGCATGTAAACGAGCTCGATGCACTCACTACGGTGCAATTCATGGCAAGGCAAGCATACATCCATTAAGAAGGCACAAAATTCTAGCTAAACATGGCAAGAACAAAGGAATAGCATGCACGGGTCAATTGCAATAGCATCGGCAAAATCACAAACGAGTTGACGATCTGCCCAGATTCACCACGAAGCAAAAGTAGAGCTCGATTGACTCAAGCAAGGGTGCTCCATAATTTCAAGTAAAGACATTGATGGATAGAGCATAACATTATTAACAAAACTCCTTTACTGATCATCCTCAAAAGACGCACGGATCACTAGGAAACAAGCTGAACATATGGTATCATGAACTAAATAAACCCAGACTTAGTGAAAACTACTAAGTCCCTGAAAACAGATTTACCGGGTGCCTCACTTTGCAAGCTTGCACAAGTCACCACACACATCCTAAAAATGCATGGGTTGCACCTCTGGAAAGATAACAAAATCCTTAACAAAACATATGAAGGACTCACAGGCATATCATGCACACAATAATCATGGCAAAAATGACAAAAGTCTAAGATGAACTAGCAGATCTGACAATTAACTCACGAAGCCCTCTTCTAACAGCATTTCGGGCATCAAGATGAACTCAAATGAAAATGATGCAATGGAATGAAATGATGTACTCGTCGAGTCGAACATTTTGATATGCTATATGCCCAAATCGGAGCTACGGATGCGGAGATATAACAGGTCAAAGTATGCACAAAAATTAGGGGGGAGGGAAAAAGTCAACCCTAGGGTATTTTGGATCTGGATCTGGCGCGGTTACTGTTCACGACACTGTTCACCGGCGCGGACTTCGAGGTTCGTCGTCAGAGATCGTCGCCGGAGAGGAAGGAGAGGGCCGGGGCAAGGCCGGCCGGATCCGGGGCGGCGAGGGCGGAGGCGCCGGCGGCGAGGTCCGGCTCGGGCGGCGGCGTGGCCCGCGGTGGCGCGGTGGCGCGGAGTGGAGCGGCGCGGCCGGCGATGGAGCACGGCGGCGGGGTCCGGCGCGGTGGCGGTGGCGGCTCCAGCCGCCTGAGCCGAGGGAGATGGCGGCGGGAGGAGGCCGGGAGGCGCGGGGCTCCTCTGGCCCGCGGAGGCGGCGTCGGGGGCCGGCTACGGGCCTTCGGGCCCGGCGGCGGCGGGTGTGGCCGGTGCCACGTGGCTCTTGGGGAGTGGGCGAGGGGGCGCGGCGGACGTGTCCGACTAGGCTCCGGACATGTCCGTCGGCGGCGGGATCTCTGTTTTTTTAAGCTAGGGTTTTGTGGGGAAGAGAGATCCGAAAACGAAGGGGTTCTATTTATAGGCATAAGTGGAGCTAGGAGAGTCCAAATGAGGTGTGGTTTTCGGCCATGCGATCGTGATCGAACGCTCTAGATGATGTAGCAGAGTTTGGTGGGTTTTGGGCCAAATTGGAGGGGTGTTGGGCTGCAACACACACGAGGCCTTTTCGGTCCCTCGGTTAACCGTTGGAGTATCAAACGAAGTCCAAATGATACGAAACTTGACAGGCGGTCTACCGGTAGTAAACCAAGGCCGCTTGGCAAGTCTCGGTCCAATCCAGAAACGTTTAATCCCCACACACGAAAGAAAGCTAGAAATGACCACCAGAGGAGAACGAAGCATCGGAATGCAAAACGGACAACGGGGAAAATTCTTGAATGCATGAGATGAACACGTATGCGAATGCAATGCACATGATGACATGATATGAGATGCATGAAAACGAAAACAACACACGGAGACAAAGACCCGAACCCGAGAAATAAATATAACTTAACGCCAGAAACGGCAAGAGTTGGGTACAAATTGGGAAAGTTATAACTGGGGCGTTACATATCCTCTTCTGATATTTGTTGCCACGTGCCGCTCTTATGTAATGCCACTGGTAAAATGTAGTAGTCGCACTGTTAAAAGTAAGGACACATTAAACCAATGTTGTTTTCAATGTAATGCCCCCAGTAATATGAATCAATGGCACTTTTTTCATGTCTTGCTAAATTTCCCATTAAGATAAGTTGCTTCTTTTTGTTAGAGATGCGACTGTCCTGGTCCGCCTACTCTCCCGTGCCCAAATACTGACTCTGTAGCAGCTGCTAATGTAATGTTGTTGGTAAAATGAAGCAATGGCACCATTAAAGTAATGTCGTATTTAACGGTTGTCATAGTTAATCCCAATGCCAACACTAATATCTAGCAATGCTGCTAGAAATTGCTAGTGTCCTTGTACGATTGCCATTCAGATAAGGAACATGCTTTTTTTCATTTGATGCATGTTT
The DNA here is from genome assembly GCF_056163025.1 of Triticum urartu. Lineage (NCBI taxonomy): Eukaryota > Viridiplantae > Streptophyta > Magnoliopsida > Poales > Poaceae > Triticum > Triticum urartu. The sequence continues at coordinate 226,568,735 of NC_141878.1, forward strand.
CATCACTTGTTAGTCACCCTCCTTTCCACCTTTTTTGTTCAAACAGAGATATACATTTCACGCTTGATCTTAGTTGAACTACACAAATGATATCCAAATTATAGTTGAACATTCCAGGAGCTTCACGACCAATCTTGATGTTGCTCAATTTTATTGTAACTAATGAATAAGAAGCTCTGTGGGTTTTATTTTCTGATGGAAATGGAACCGGGGCTGGATCCCTTTTCTTAAAAGAAGAAGAAGAAGCTGCTAGCTCATGGGACATTGCTTCATTTTAGGTGAACTGCACCAAAAGGTCCCATGAATTGAATCATCCATGTTGGTGACTGGTGTCATCCCTTCTATGATGGCCTTGACTGCAGATATGGTTCCCATCACGAGGTACGTTCCTTTTTGGTCTGATCGTTTGCCAAAGATCATGCATGTTGATCCTGCTCTTGTGCTACTATTTTGGCACTGCCATGATAAAGCAGTAATGTTATTATTTTGCGCTTTAATCTAGTGGCACTATTAATTTGAGGCAATTTTTTGGCACCGCTAGTGCCACTGTTTTTTTATATATGAGGGGGTTCCCTCTGATTTCATTAAAGAAACCCAACCATAGAGAACCATTATCCGACAACATCTCAGTGTAAACGTGCAGTTATGCAACTACTACTAGAACGGACTGAGTACTAGCATGAGACAAGTTTGCCACATAAGCTAGGAAGGTAGGGGGACGCAGCACCAGTTCGACCAAGTTTGGATTACAACCCAAATGCTACCATAGAAACATTAGGGGGAAGATAGGGACTAAAAGAGCCAGCTTCAGCATCCAACTCTAAGAACCCCCGGCCTTCGTCCTTGCGACGCACGGTACACCTCGTGTGCCACCTGCTTGACCCTAGTGTCACTGATAAAATGAAGTAATAATACAGTTAAAATAGAGCGAGTGTCCGCTCTATCATTTCATTTCCAATGTAGATAAAGGAAGTGCTTCTCTTTTTTAATGAATGTTTCATCAACTAGTCCCATTATTAATGTTCAAAGCATTTCTGCAAACTGGGGTGCTTAATTTAGTTGATCTGCACAAAAATAGAGATTTGAATGTCTCAAGGCCCCTCCTTGTACTACCGCTGTACACTGATGTTCATCACTGGCAGAAGGTGTATCAAGGAGACTTGGGACGATTTCAGTTTGAGGCGTGGCGTACCGTATGAGGCGTCGCAGTTCCCATCTCTCCCTCACAGCATGGCATACTATGATACTATCGCAATATTTTCTTCTATTTATTTGTGTGTTTCATAAACTAGTGCCACTCTAATGTAATCTCGCTTTTTCAGTATCTGTGCAAACAGGGTTATTCAACTGCATTTTGGTGGAACTGCACAAATGTATGGATGGAACCGGCATATATGCAGAGTGCGAGGTGTGTCAAGTAAGAATTACCAACACCACCCATGCTCCATGCACGCATTGGCATCCACCACCACCATTGGGATGTGTGGCGCTCTCTGTGGACGGATCTTTCTCGGCAGCAAATCCTGACCAAATACTAGTAGCTTATATTGGCAGTTTTCTAGGGAGTACTCTTTTCTGAAAGAAGCAACAATCTATTTTTATTTATTTGTACACAGTGTCACAACTTTGACCCAAAGGTCCAGAGCTATTTAAGGGTGATTGGCGTAGTACTCAGAGACTGATTGTAAGCATGATTTTCATTAGCTATCACACTGATTGTAAGCATGAGCAGGTGGAAGATTAGGTTAGTGCGAAGCTTACCTTAAACCCTACCGCCACCGTTGAAACGAGGTGAGCGTCGAGAGAACCGTGGACAACGGCGGGGAAGCGACGTCGTGCCATCCGGCCTCCTCTTGTGGTGGTGGAACGAATACTCCTGTGGCTCCGGCTGGCTCTGCACCCTCACGAACGGCACACCGTACTCGATCGATTCGTTATCCTCTTGGTGCTGGACCTTCGACCTGTACGCCCACCACCTCCGCCTTACTTTCGCCTCGGGCGAATCTGTCTGCTCCATCGCCCAGAGGAGATACTCGATGAAATTGAAGGACTGCGGCGTGAGTTCCGCCGAGGAGTACATGTACATCGCCACCCTCATCGCCGCCGCCTCGCTCTTTCGCATACATTGCCACATGGCCCTCACCGTCCTCAAAATCTCCCACTCATTGTCAAACCAAGTAAGGATCTCCTTCAACCTGGCTAACTTTGCCTGGTCGCCATCGGTAATCTGCCTGATTCGCTGCTGCATCCTCTCCATAAATGTCCTTCTAAGTGGTCCGGTGCTAGCTTTGGAAGATGGGAGGAGAGACGGTGGTCTTGCAATAGAGAAGAGGGAGAGGCGAGACGGTGGTTTTGGAATGGAAATGATGGAGAGGAGAGGAGGTGGTTTTGCAATGGAGAAGAGGGAGAGGCGACATGGTGGTTTTGGAATGGAGATGATGGAGAGGAGAGGATGTGGTTTTGCAATGGAGAAGAGGGAGAGGCGAGACGGTGGTTTTTGAATGGAGATGATGGAGAGGAGGTGGTTTTGCAATGGAGAAGAGGGAGAGGAGCGCGCGACAGCGATTTAGGATTGGATGAGAGGGTCGTCGCGTTGTGACTGGATCAAAATCAAAATCAATTTAACCTTCAATTAAGAAAGCGACCCACATTAACTAGTCTCCCTTTTATTCTGGGTCAGAATTGACCATGATTTTCGCAAATAAAATATATGTTATACGTTGCAAAAATAATATAATTTGAAAGTACATTCAGATACGAACCAAACAATACAATTTTTGGTGACATGCATTCACATTTTGCTTGTCAAATACAGTACATGGTCAAACTTTGACCCAAAATACGCAAAAGAAATACTTCCAAGACCAGCGCCGCTCTTCGGCACTTCTCCTCTTAAACCACCGCCACTCCTCTCCTGTTCCAATCTAAATCTAGCGCCGCTCCTATCCTCTTACATTTCAAAACCACCGCCCCTCCTCTCCTGTTCCAATCCAAAACCAGCGTTGCTCCTCTCCCGTTCTAATCCAAAACCAGCGCTGCTCCTCTCCTCTTCCATTCAAAAACCACCACCAACGAGTGAAGGTGCTGTGGAGAAGTAGATCGATGGAGGAGTACAACCGATACGTGAGGATCGCAGACGGCGACCCTGTGAAGCTAGCTAGGATGTTGGAGATACAGTCTTGGTTTGACAACAAGGACCAACTAGCGGCGACGGTGACATCCATGGCCAAATATCTGCAACAGAGCGAAAAGGCGACGATACTCCTGGAGGGAGTCGCGTGGGAGTACATAGAGCTGCTCCTCTGGGCCATGGATCAAACAGATTCACCGAATCCGATCGTGAGGGAGAGGTGGTGGGAGTATCGATCCTAGATGGAGCATCCATCAGAGATTGAAGGATCGAGCATCTACAGGGTGCCGTTCGTGAGGGTGTCGTGCCAGAGCGAGCCGGTGGAGTCTTCGTCGACCGAAACCAATTGTAAGAGGAGAAAAACAGTTGGCCCGACGACACTTCCCCGCCATCCTCTCGCTCGCCGTTCACATCGTCTCACGGGGCGGCTGTCTGCTGCCGAGGAATAGGAGGGATTGCCCCCCCCCCCCAGCCCAATAGTCGGGTTGGTTGTAAATTGTCAGGAGGAGCTTAGGGTTGTTAGTATTTGCAGGTTGTGAATTGTGTTTTGTGTTGTGTATTTTGAGAGTACTTTCAGATACGAATGTATTTTGAATTTCAGATTTGCAGTATTGAGCATATGAAGTATTTTATGAATTCTAGAGATCTATTTTTATAATGTAGTTTCATAGGAGTATAAAAGTGCAGACAATGTGATTCTCAGAGAAGAAACTGCAAGTTTCAGTTTCAGATAAGAAACTCCAAGTTCAGTTTCAGATAAGAAACTGCAACTTTCAGAGGCACATCATTTATATTAACACGGCCTTTTCAAACAGTGTTAACATCATGTTGGAAGTTTTATTCATGGTCGAAACTGGAAGTACCAGCCAGTTAACATCATGCTAATCAACATTCATGCATAGCACATCTTCATATGATGCATAGTCAAAAAGATATGCTATTTTTAAAATGCCCACACAATGTCAAGTGTGCGAAAAACAGAGAAAACGAGGGACGGAGTTTTTGCAAGTGTTGGACGTGGTGTGCATAGATGACAATTGGGACCCACATGTCAATAAAGGAAGAGGCAAAAAATTTGGAGATATTTTCTCTGCACATGTGGAATCGAACCCGGGCGGAACAGCTGTCGGGTAGTGTCACTCGGCCACTAGGTTAGTTCAGTTGTTTCATTACTAATAAGGCACTTCCTTAGGTGGTGATCTCCTCCTACGCCTTTGTGCGCTCGCCACGACGCCACTGTCAGCCGTTGTGAACATGCTGAACAAACGAGAGGAATCTGGAGAGGACTGTACGTGGAGAGGCAGATAGTCGGTACCAACCAGGTCTATGGCCATACGCAAGTAAGTGCGTCATCGAAAAATACTTACTACTAATGCTATACTAACGTCGGGGCCCACGGGTTTGTCAACATGGTTACATTTTTTTAGGTGCTTCAGCATAGTTACTATAGGAGATAAATTCACATTGAAGCCAGGGATCTGCCAGGTATCATTTATTATCACTGTGGCGGCAAGTATTAGCTGGGTTTTAGGCTGCCCCATCTAGGCTTTCTTTTTTAACATGCGCAACCCACAACCTCGTATCGGAGGTCCATAGGCCTGTTTGTATTTTCTTGAGGGCCATCATGTATCGACCGGCCTATGGACCTCCCATCCGAGGTTTTATTTTTCCTGAAACATCGGCAACCCAATTTATGTATTTTTTTGAAGAAAACGCAGATGTCTGTTCTATTTTTCGATATAAGAATAGGAACGCCTGGTCCAACTTATGTTTCCCTTCTAACTATATTATATATATTTAAATTGTTTTATATGTTATTATATATTATTGTTATTGTCCTCATATATTTAACAGATACTTACATATGTAAGAAAACAATATCCTATATCTTATTAACTTATAAAAATAGTTTCTTAACAATAAAATAGTGGATTTTTTTGGCAACGAAAATCCTGGTGATTCTGTACAAAAGCTTGGTAAGATTTAAGGACCAATGTAATAATAAATCACCTATTATTTAAATATATATATAACAAAATGCTCAACCCCTGTTTATTTTTTGATAACATTGCTGAGCCCACCCCAACATTATAAATAGAATCATCCTAGTAAAATCGTGTATTTCGAGAAAGTGCAAATGGCATGTAATTTTTTAGGAAAAACATAAATGGGCCGCATGGACACTACATTATTTGTCCACCCAGCCGGCTAATGGACTGTAATTCAAAAAAAAAGAGATCAAATTGACTGTAAATTCTACCCCGCAAAAAAAGACTATAAATTCTGAAAAATGGGTTGAATACATGCCACTTTTTTGGAGGCTGAAATGTGGGCCAGTAGGTCGAAGCCAATGCAAGTTGTTGTCAACTTAGTCAACAAATGATTCTGACATCGTTAGATGTTGGATTTACATCCAACGACCGACATCCATCTTCAATCTCTCGTCTTCTTCCTCCAGCGCTACCGGGACCACCTGCTCCCGCCTCCTGCAGCTAGCAGCTCTGCTTAGCATGCTTCGTTGTTAAGCACTACTCCACCATTGGCCTGGCTATCCCTCCACCCCTCCACACCTCATGTTCTTCTCCATCGACTGCTGAACCACACCACACAAGAACCAATTAACCCTCATACACCTCTCCGTCTACGACTCTACTCCCGCGTCTTCCTATCTCCGGCTCGTTGCTCTCCGGGGCCTCGCCGTCGTCCACCACCTTGGATGCGCTCGGCGCGGAGTGGTCAACATGGTCAATGAACGACACCATCGGAAGTAGACTGTGCGTGGAAAGGATGACAGCTGGGTCCATGGCCGCACGCAAGGAAATACGTCCTTATTACGCGCAAAAGGACCCACCGGAAGGGCCTCTGTATTTCGCGAAAAAACGTTCGTACCGCTGACAAGTCAGACCCACTAGCTATATCTTCGCACGCAAGCAAGTGCCTCCTTATTACGCACAAAAAATGAATACCCCCGTGCTAGCTGGGACCCACAATAGTGGGAGGCTGACTTGTGGGCCAACTAAGTTGAAAGGGATGGAGGGCTTTGTCAACTTAGTCAATATGAATGATTCTAGCTCCAGTGACCGTATGATGTCCATCCAACGGCCGTAGTGCTTCTTCAACCTCTGGACTTCTTGCTCCAGCCGCCCAAACCAGCACCCGTCGCGCCTCGTGCTCCTGCCTCCCGTGGCCGGCTGTGATGCCGCGGAGGCCTCACCGCCCCTACTACTCCCACCGCTGGCCAGGCCAACCCTCTACTCACCTACACCCCCTATTATTCTGTGGTGACGCCAGCCTCACACCGCAGCGAACCAGTGAACCCTCATACTCCTCTACGCGTGGGCATCCACTGCCGCGTCTTCCCCGGCTCCGCATCGTCCCCTTCCTAGGCCTCGCCGTCGTCCACCGCCCTGGTACTCTTGGTGCGGCGTGGTCAACGTGGTCAAGGAATGGCTTCCATCGGATGTGGACTGTACATGGAGAGGCTGACAGCTGGGTCCACAGCCGCAGAAAGGAAGTGCCTCCTTATTACGTGGAAAATAATGATTCCTCCACCTGACAGCAGGGACCCATCGGACGGGCAACCGTATTTTACGAAGAAAACGTTTCCCCCCTGACTGCTGGGACCTATCAGCGACATCTTTGCACGCAAGGAAGTGCATCCGGGCAAAAAAATGATTCGCCCACTGACTGCTGGGACCCACTAGCTACATCTTCGCACGCAAGGAAGTGCCTGATAGTCGGGACCCACCTGGTCGAAGCATAGGTAGCGTTGTCAGATGGTCGCGAACGTGTATGTACATACTGGTCCATGTAGAGGCGCGCACGTGTTGTAGTAGAGGCGCGCACGTAGCATGTACACGTACGTACAACGAACAGTGTGCAAGAAAGAAAATATGGCCATGTACGTACATACGGGCGGCGTCTCAAACGCCTACTCGCGCATACGTACGGCCAGGGCTCTTGTACATGGCTGGGTCGGAACGGAGAAACTGCATCGTCGTCGCCAGCAAAAAAACAACAGCGTTGTCGTTGTGTTCATGGGGAGGCAACAGAATGCGTTGTGTTCATCGGGAGGCAACGGAATGCGTGGGAGCCAACCGGCTTGGACGGAATAGCCGATGGAAACAAGGCCTGGCGTACCGCAGAATGGAGGAAACGACCTTGTGTTCGACCAACCACGTTAGAAACGGGATCCTGTTCATTGGGAGGGGTCTGGCGTACCGCAAAATGGAGGAAACGGATCTCCTACGGTCGAAACGGGGGTCCTGTTCATCGGGAGGGGTGTGGCGTACCGCAAAACGGAGGAAACAGACCTGTGTTGGAGCGCTACGGTCGAAATGGGGGTCCTGTTCATCAGGAGGGGTGTGGCGTACCGCAAAACGGCACTCCACGGGATACTGTTCATCTCCATCGTCGACCCCCTCCAGCCTCCACGGGCTACTGTTCATCCACCGTCGACCTCCTCCAGCCTCCACCTATGACTATTCATCCACGGGCTCCTGTTCATCCATCCTCCACCGCGCGCTACTCCACCGGCTACTATTCAACCAGCCCTCTCCATGGGCTCCTGTTCAACCACCCCTCCACGGGCTACTGTTCATCCAGCCCTCCACTGTCTACTCTTCATCCAGCCCTCCATGGGGTGGTCCTGTTCATCCATCCATCCACGGGGTTCTGTTCATCCAGCCCCAACCGACTCGATCGATCGGGGTCCGGTTCATCCAGAGGCAACACCACGGGGTCATGTTCATCCACCCCCACTAGGAACTATTCATCCACCCCCCCCCAACAATGCTCACTGTTCATCTAGAGGAAGCATCGATCGGCTTCAGTTAGCAGCAGTAGCGAAGGAATCGCTCGATCGGGTTTAGTTAACAGCCATCGAACGATCGCCCGGGTTCAACAACGCATAGCCTGCAGTGCAATCGCTCTGGTTCAGTAGGAGAACGCCTCGCTCGGGTTCAGTTAGAGCCCAACGCCTCGCACCCACGTGCGTGCGTGTACGAGAGAAACGCGCAAACCTCCGTGCATTGCTTCTCCCCGACCACCCACCGTAACCGGGAACACCCCAATATTTTCCTCGCCCTCGCTTCTACCATGGTTTTTTCCGTCATGGACGGCCTGAAGAATGTCATGCAGCTGCGTCTCCGGCCCGCCCAGGACGAAAAGCCCATTTTCTGTCATGAGTTTTTTTCATAGAAGTAGGAGCCCACCACATCTATGATGATACCCGGTTTTGTCATAATTATCGTCATATAAGTGTCATAAGTATGACAATTTTTTTTCTGTTCGGCCCAAAATGTCACGGATGTGTCTTTTTTTGTAGTGAGACAACAGCCATATCAGGATCACAAAGCATTGAGATAGACATGAGGTTGAACCCTAAGGACTCGACAAGCGTGACTTTTTCCATGTGTTGATCCTTTGAGATCGCAACCTTTCCTTGACCCAATACCTTGCTTTTGCCTTTGTCAGCGTAGGTGATGTGCTTCAGATGCGATGGAGATAAAGGAGTGTGCATCAATAAGTTCCTGTCACCAGTCATGTGATTTGTACATCCACTGTCGAGGACCCACTCAGTGGCTTTGGGTTGATCATCCTGCAGATGAATATGAACTCATATACTTCAGCAGTGAAGAATATGACATCAAATTCATGAGATCAATTTCACCAAGCAATAGACAGATATAGTAGTATGAGGATGTGAGAAATGAAAATTCATTTCTTCATGATTATCTTGCGTCCTTTCATGCCTATTAGGTCTCCAGCAAATTCTTCAGACGTTAAAGTTCATGTGCAGACCTGCTACCTCTTGAGCATGCATTGGTCTTCCCTTGAAGAGGAAAGGGTGATGCAGCAAAGTAGCGTAAGTATTTCCCTCTGTTTTTGAGAACCAAGGTATCAATCCAGTAGGAGACCACGCACGAGTCACCTGGTACCTAAAGAAACAAATAAGAACCTCGCAACCAACGCGATAAAGGGGTTGGCAATCCCTTCACGGCCACTTGCAAGAGTGAGATCTGATAAAGATAATAATAATAGGATAAATATTTTTGGTATTTTTATGATATAAATTGAAAGTAAAGATTGCAAAATAAAATAGATTGGAAACTTGTATGATGGAGAATAGACCCGGGGGCCATAGGTTTCACTAGTGGCTTCTCTCAAGATAGCATAAGTATTACGGTGGGTGAACAAATTATTGTCGAGCAATTGATATAATTGAGCATAGTTATGAGAATATCTAGGTATGATCATGTATATAGGCATCACGTCCGTGAAAAGTAGACCGACTCCTGCCTGCATCTACTACCATTACTCCACACACCGACCGCTATCCAGCATGCATCTAGAGTATTAAGTTCATAAGAACGGAGTAATGCTTTAAGCAAGATGATATGATGTAGAGGGATAAACTCATGCAATATGATATAAACCCCATCTTTTTATCCTCGATGGCAACAATACAATACGTGTCGTTTCCCCTACTGTCACTGGGATCGAGCACTGCAAGATTGAACCCAAAGCTAAGCACTTCTCCCATTGCAAGAAAGATCAATCTAGTAGGCCAAACCAAACTGATAATTCGAACAGACTTGCAAAGTTAACCAATCATACATAAAAGAATTCAGAGAAGATTCAAATATTGTTCATAGATAATGTTGGTCATAAACCCACAATTCATCAGATCTCGATAAACACACCGCAAAAGAAGATTACATGGAATAGATCTCCAAGAGAATTGAGGAGAACTTTGTATTGAGATCCAAAGAGAGAGCAGAAGCCATCTAGCTAATATTATGGACCCGAAGGTCTGAGGTAAACTACTCACACATCATCGGGGAGGCTGCGGTGTTGATGTAGAAGCCCTCCGTGATCAATGCCCCCTCCGGCGGAGTGCCCGAAAAGGCCCCAAGATGGGATCTCACGGGTACAGAAGGTTGCGGCGGTGTAATTAGGTTTTCGTAGTGCCCTGTGATGTTTTCAAGGTATGTAGGTATATATAGGAGGAAGAAGTAGGTCGGTGGAGCCACGAGGGGCCCACAAAGGTGGAGGGCACGCCCGGGGGGGTAGGTGCACCCCCCTGCCTCGTGGCTTCCTCGTTGGTTGCTTGACGTCCACTCAAAGTCCTCTAGATCATGTTTTTTCCAAAAATCACGCTCTCGAATGTTCCATTCCGTTTGGACTCTATTTGATATTCTTTTTCTGCGAAACACTAAAATAGGCAAAAAAAATAGCAATTTGGGCTAGGCCTTCGGTTAATAGGTTAGTCCCAAAAATAATATGAAAGTGTATAAATAAGCCCATTAAACATCCAAAACAGAATATATAATAGAATGGAACAATCAAAAATTATAGATACGTTGGAGACGTATCAAGCATCCCCAAGGTTAATTCATGCTCGTCCTCGAGTAGGTAAATGATAAAAACAAAAATTTTGATGTGGAATGCTTCCTAACATATTTCTCAATGTAATTTTCTTTATTGTGGCACGAATGTTCAGATCCGAAAGATTCAAGATAAAAGTTTAATATTGACATAAAAATAATAATACTTCAAGCATACTAACTAAGAAATCATGTCTTCTCAAAATAACATGGCCAAAGAAAGTTATCCCTACAAAATCATATAGTCTGGCTATGCTCTATCTTCATCACACAAAATATTAAATCATGCACAACCCCGATGACAAGCCAAGCAATTGTTTCATACTTTTGATGTTCTCAAACTTTTTCAACTTTCACGCAATACATGAGCGTGAGCCATGGACATAGCACTATAGGTGGAATAGAATGGTGGTTGTGGAGAAGAAAAAAAGGAGACAATAGTCTCACATCAACTAGGCATATCAACGGGCTATGGAGATGCCCGTCAGTAGATATCAATGTGAGTGAGTAGGGATTGCCATGCAACGGATGCACTAGAGCTATAAGTGTATGAAAGCTCAACAAAAGAAACTAAGTGGGTGTGCATCCAACTTGCTTGCTCACGAAGACCTAGGGCAATTTGAGGAAGCCCATCATTGGAATATACAAGCCAAGTTCTATAATGTAAAATTCCACTAGTTTATGAAAGTCACAACATAGGAGACTCTCTATCATGAAGATCATGGTGCTACTTTGAAGCACAAGTGTGGAAAAGGATAGTAACATTGTCCCTTCTCTCTTTTTCTCTCATTTTTTTATTTGGGCCTTCTTTTTCTTTTGTTTTTTGGCCTCTTTTTTCGTCCGGAGTCTCATCCTGACTTGTGGGGGAATCATAGTCTCCATCATCCTTTCCTCATTGGGACAATGCTCCAATAATGATGATCATCACACTTCTTTTTACTTACAACTCTAGAATTACAACTCAATACTTAGAACAAAGTATGACTCTATGTGAATGCCTCCGGCGGTGTACCGGGATATGCAATGAATCAAGAGTGACATGTATGAAAAAATTATGAAAGGTGGCTTTGCAACAAATACGATGTCAACTACATGATCATGCATTGCAATATGACAATGATGAAGCGTGTCATAACAAATGGAATGGCGGAAAGTTCCATGGCAATATATCTCGGAATGGCTATGGAAATGCCATAATAGGTAGGTATGGTGGCTGTTTTGAGGAAGGTATATGGTGGGTGTATGATACCGGCAAAAAGTGCGCGGTAATAGAGAGGCTAGCAAATGTGGAAGGGTGAGGGTGCGTATAATCCATGGACTCAACATTAGTCATAAAGAACTCACATACTTATTGCAAAAATCTATTAGTTATTGAAACAAGGTACTATGCGCATGCTCCTAGGGGGATAGATTGGTAGGAAAATACCATCGCTCGTCCCCGACTGCCACTCATAAGGAAGACAATAAATAAATAAATCATGCTCCGACTTCATCACATAACGGTTCACCATATGTGCATGCTACGGGAATCACAAACTTCAACACAAGTATTTCTCAAATTCACAACTACTCAACTAGCATGACTCTAATATCACCATCTCCATATCTCAAAACAATTATAAAGTATCAAACTTCTCATAGTATTCAATGCACTTATATGAAAGTTTTTATTATTCCTAAAAGCAAATTACCATGTTGTTCTAAAGGAATCCCAAAATAATATAAGTGAAGCATGAGAGATCAACTATTTCTATAAAATAAAACCACCACCGTGCTCTAAAAGATATAAGTGAAGCACTAGAGCAAAACTATATAGCTCAAAAGATATAAGTGAAGCACATAGATTCTAATAAATTGCGATTCATGTGTGTCTCTCTCAAAAGGTGTGTACAGAAAGGATTATTGTGGTAAACTAAAAAGCAAAGACTCAAATCATACAACACGCTCCAAGCAAAACACATATCATGTGGTGAGTAAAAATATAGCTCCAAGTAAAGTTACCGATGAACGAAGACAAAGGAGGGGATGCCTTCTGGGGCATCCCCAAGCTTAGGATTTTTGGTGTCCTTGGATTTTACCTTGGGGTGCCTTGGGAATCCCCAAGCTTTAGCTCTTTCCACTCCTTGTTCCATAATCCATAAAATCTTTACCAAAAACTTGAAAACTTCACAACACAAAACTTAACAGAAAATCTCGTGAGCTCCGTTAGCGAATGAAAACAAAACACCACTTCAACGTAATGTAATTAACTCATTCTTTATTTATATTGGTGTTAAAACTTCTGTATTCCAACTTTTCTATGGTTTATAAACTCCATTACTAGCCATAGATTCATCAAAATAAGCAAACAACACACGAAAAATAGAATCTGTCAAACACAGAACAGTCTGTAGTAATCTGTATCAAACTCATACTTATGGAACCCAAAAAATTCTAAAATAAATTTATGTACGTGAGGAATTTATCTATTAATCATCTGCAATAAGAATTAACTAAATAGAACTCTCCAATAAAAAATGTCAGCAATTCTCGCGAGCGCTAAAGTTTCTGTTTTTTTACAGCAAGATCAAAAAGACTTTCCCCAAGTCTTCTGAACGGTTCTACTTGGCACAAGCACTAATTAAACAGAAAAAACACAACCAAAACAGAGGCTAGATAAATTATTTATTACTAAACAGTAACAAAAAGCAAGGAATAAAAATAAAATTGGGTTGCCTCCCAACAAGCGCTATCGTTTAACGCCCCTAGCTAGGCATAAAAGCGAGGATAGATCTAGGTATTGCCATCTTTGGTAGGCAATCCATAAGCGGCTCTCATAATAGACTCATATGGTAATTTAATTTTATTTCTAGGGAAGTGTTCCATGCCTTTCCTTAACGGAAATTGGAATCTAATATTCCCTTCTTGCATATCAATAATTGCACCAATCATTCTAAGGAAAGGTCTACCAAGAATAATAGGACATGCAGGATTGCAATCTATATCAAGAACAATGAAATATACGGGCACATAATTCCTATTTGCAACAATAATAACATCATTAATTCTTCCCATAGGTTTTGTTAATAGTGGAATCCGCAAGGTTCAAGTTTAAAGAAGAATCATCAAATTCACGGAAACCTAGCAAATCACACAAAGTTTTTGGGATCGTGGAAACAATAGCACCCAAATCACAAAAAGCATAGCATTCATGATCTTTAATTTTTATTTTAGTTGTAGGTTTCCACTCATCATAAAGTTTTCTAGGGATAGAAACTTCCAACTCAGGTTTTTCTTCCTAAGATTGCATTAAAGCATCAACGATATGTTTAGTAATAGCATTATTTTGACTATAAGCATGAGGAGAATTTAGCACGCATTGCAACAAGGAAATACAATCTATCAAAGAGCATTTATCATACTTAAATTCCTTGAAATACAAGATAATGGGTTCGTTGCTATCTAAAGTTTTAACCTCTTCAATCCCACTTTTACCAATTTTTGCATCAAGATCTAAAAACTATGATTTTTTGGGACGCCTTCTAACTAAAGTTGACTCATCTCCAGTCCCATCATTATCAATATTCATATTGCAAAACAAGGATTTAATAGGGGACACATCAATAACTTTTAGATCTTCATCCTTATTATCATAAAAACTAGAAGAACACGATTTCACAATGCAATCCTTTTTTGCACGCATCCTAGCGGTTCTTTCTTTGCACTCATCAATGGAAATTCTCATGGCTTTGAGGGACTCATTGATATCGTGCTTAGGTGGAATAGATCTAAGTTTCAAAGAATCAACATCAAGAGAAATTCTATCCACGCTCCTAGCCAACTCATCAATCTTAAGCAATTTTTCTTCAATCAAAGCATTGAAACTCTTTTGCGAACTAATAAATTCTTTAATACTAGATTCAAAATCAGAGGGCATCTTATTGCAATTTCCATAAGAATTGTTGTAGGAATTACCATAATTATTAGAGGAATTACTAGGAAATGGCCTAGTATTAAAATTACCTCTATACGTGTTGTTACCAAAATTGTTCCTACCAACAAAATTCACATCCATAGATTCATTATTATTATCAATTAAAGTAGACAAAGGCATATCATTGGGATCAATAGGAGTACTCTTATTAGCAAACAATTTCATAAGTTCATCCATCTTTCCACTCAAAACATTAATCTCTTCAATTGCATGCACCTTTTTACTAGTAGATCTTTCAGTGTGCCATTGAGGATAAATAACCATAATATTATCTAGAGTTTGGTAGCTTCTCCTAAAGTGATTTCCGTAAAACTTGTATAATCAATCCGGCATAAAAATTTTGTATAATCATGCATAAATTCAAACCATGTGCAGGGCAATAACGTATCATTAATTTCATCCTCTCCCAAGATTATGCAACATGCTCATGATCAAGTTGCTTAAAATTCATAATATTGTTTCTAAGGGAGATGATCTTAGCGGGAGGAAATTACTTAGAGATAAAAGCATCTTTGCACTTATTCCGTGAATCAATACTATTTTTATGCAAAGAAGAAAACCATGCTTTAGCACGAAAACTAAGCAAAAATGGAAATAGCTTAAGTTTAACAATATCATTATCCACATCTTTCTACTTTTCCATATCACACAAATCAACAAAGTTGTTTAGATGGGTAGCGGCATCTTCACTAGGAAGGCCAGAAAACAGATCTTTCATGACAAGATTCAGCAAAGCAGTATTAATTTCATAAGATTCAGCATCGGTAAGAGGAGCAATCAGAGTACTAATAAAATCATTATTATTGGTATTGTAAAAGTCACACAATTTAGTATTATCTTGAGCCATTGCGACAAACAAGCAATCCAACACACAAGCAAACAAGCGAAGAAAAAGCGAACGGAAAGAGAGGGCGAAAGGAAAAGAGGGCATATAAAACGGCAAGGGTGAAGTGGGGGAGAGGAAAACGAGAGGCAAATGGAAAAGAATGTAATGTGAAGGGTAAGAGTTGTGATGGGTACATGGTATGTCTTGACTTGGCATAGATCTCCCTGGCAACGGCGCCAGAAATCCTTCTTGTTGCCTCTTGAGCATGCGTTGGTTTTCCCTTGAAGAGGAAAGGGTGATGCAACAAAGCAGCATAAGTATTTCCCTTAGTTTTTGAGTACCAAGGTATCAATCCAGTAGGAGACCACGCGCGAGTCACCTCGTACCTACACAAACAAATAAGAACCTCGCAACCAACACGATAAAGGGGTTGTCAATCCCTTCATGGCCATATGCAAGAGTGAGATCTAATAGAGATAATAATAATAAGATAAATATTTTTGGTATTTTTATGATATAAATTGAAAGTAAGGATTGCAAAATAAAATAGATTGGGAACTTGTATGATGGAGAATAGACCCGGGGGCCATAGGTTTCACTAGTGGCTTCTCTCAAGATACCATAAGTATTACGGTGGGTGAACAAATTATTGTCGAGAAATTGGTAGAATTGAGCATAGTTATGATAATATCTAGGTATGATCATGTATATAGGCATCACGTCGTGACAAGTAGACCGACTCCTGCCTGCATCTACTACTATTACTCCACACATCGATCGCTATCCAGCATGCATCTAGAGTATTAAGTTCATAAGAACGGAGTAACGCTTTAAGCAAGATGACATGATGTAGAGGGATAAACTCATGCAATATGATATAAACCCCATCTTTTTATCCTCGATGGCAACAATACAATACGTGTCATTTCCCCTACTGTCACTGGGATTGAGCACCGCAAGATTGAACCCAAAGCTAAGCACTTCTCCCATTACAAGAAAGATCAATCTAGTAGGCCGAACCAAACTAATAATTTGAAGAGACTTGCAAAGATAACCAATCATACATAAAAGAATTCAGAGAAGATTCAAATACTGTTCATAGATAATTTTGGTCATAAACCCACAATTCATCGGATCTCGACAAACACACCGCAAAAGAAGATTACACCGAATAGATATCCAAGAGAATAGAGGAGAACTTTGTATTGAGATCCAAAGGGAGAGAAGAAGCCATCTAGATAATAACTATGGACCCGAAGGTCTAAGGTAAAATACTCACACATCATCGGAGAGGCTATGGTGTTGATGTAGAAGCCCTCCGTGATCAATGGCCCCTCCGACGGAGCGCCGGAAAAGGTCCCAAGATGGGATCTCACGGGTACAGAAGGTTGCGGCGGTGGAATTAGGTTTTCGTGGTGTCGTGTGATGTTTTCAGGGTACGTATGTATATATAGTAGGAAGAAGTAGGTCGACGGAGCCACGAGGGGCCCACGAGGGTGGAGGGCGTGCCCAGGGGGTAGGCGCGCCCCCTGCCTCATGGCTTCCTCGTTGGTTGCTTGACGTCCACTCCAAGTCTTGTGGATCACGTTTGTTCCAAAAATCACGCTCCGAAGGTTTTCATTCCGTTTGGACTCTGTTTGATATTATTTTTCTGCGAAAACTGAAACAGGCAAAAAAATAACAATTTGGGCTGGGCCTTCGGTTAATAGGTTAGTCTCAAAAATAATATAATAGTGTATAAATAAGCCCATTAAACATCAAAAACAGAATATATAATAGCATGGAACAATAAAAAATTATAGATACGTTGGAGACGTATCAAGACCTGACCCTGCATAAGAGATTAGTTCTTTTAATTCACCACCCACATCTGGAGGGGTGGCAAAGAGTTCATAATTATGCGAGCTCCATATGAGAAAGGTGGCATAGAAGCCAATCCACTTCGTTTCACAGAAGAGGGGTTAGAGTAAGCATATGAATAAGCAGAGAAATTCTTCGAGGACTTATGAACATAATAATTTGAAGAATAATGCACATATTCATAATCCTTAGATCTTCCCTGCGAAACAGAAGTGTTAGCACGATGATGTTCATATGAAGATCTGGATCCATATGAGGAATTTGATCCACGTGAGGAATTTGGTCCATATGAGGACCCGGATCCATATGAAGACTTTGGTCCATATGAAGAATTTCATCTGGGGTTCCTATTCTTCACAGGTAGTGTCATGATGAAATTCACCTGAAGACTTTCAAGGCACCTTTTGGGAACCATCACTACTGCAGGATGCTTCTAACGCGACACTACGATCAGAGACCCTTCGACGAAACTATGTGTGATGCCATAATCGCAAACGGCGATGTAAAAAACCATCAAAAAGTGCAAAATGTTTGCGATGGCGGAGCCATCAAACACGGTTCAGATTTTAGTTGCATGTGCGATGTAGGGCATACAGTTCAGTTCAATTAAATGTTTGCGATGAGGAGGAACAAAAGAAACGGGCAGCCAGATGGAGGTGCGTGCGATATACAACATACGGTTCACTCGGATGAACTGTTTGTGATTAGGCAGCACAAAAGAAACGGTCAGCCAAATGAAGGTGTGTGCGATATACGACATGCGTTCACTCGGATGAAGTGTTTGCATTGAGACATGGGAACATAAACAGTTCAACTTAACAATATGTGTGTGATACGCGACAAACAGGTTTGTAATCAGAAATGTGTGTGAAGACCGATAATAACACAAACGGTTGTTGCTAATAAGACGTGTGTGTTGTGCGATGGGATTTCATACAGAACAACGACATATATACACACACACACACACACTTATAAGGACATGCTTGCATAACCAAATTAAACATCCACTTACATAGGTGGCTACTACAACCATGGCATTTGCACACATCAAAGTAAACTATTACATGCATAATTACATAGGTGGCTACGACACACATGACATTTTCACACACCAATAAAGTAAACTATATATTACATGCATGATTAACTAGCATAAACGATCATCTCATCATCATCTACTTCTTGTGACGCTTGCTCTGCTTGTGGCTTGATCCGGGCTCGTTGATTTTGGTAACGAAGCACTTCCTCATGTCAATGATCCACCTGTTCATCTCGTAGCATGTGTACACGCTCTTGGTCGTGAACCTGAGGTGAGGTTCATCTAGTTGATGCATTCAGGCCCTATGCCAGGATAGGGGACTTGTTCTCTGGTCATCCAGCTTCATCTTTTCATAGTAGGGGTCGATGATGGCCGAGGCGAGTTTGACCAGGGAGTCCTTCTTCATGCTGCCCCAGACCTTGTAGTGGTCATAGATTTCGACAAGGTTCTTGCAAGCCAAGCCCGTAACACGGAGCGCGTTTACATCGTTAGTGGTTTCCACCATGGCGAACTTGCAGTCGGTGCTGTTGACAAACCTATTGAAACGATTGCAAGGCTCTGTGCCCATGAAGTAGTGGTAGATGAGGGCATGATGGCCCACGCACAACTGGGTGATGGCAACCTTCTGATCTATGCCGGGACGACCCGTGGTGTACTGGAGGTCGATGCCGACCACCTTGTACTTGTCTCGAGCAAGCAACTACTCAACACTGTTGATGTAGTCGTCCACCACGGCCAAGTCGATGGTGTACACCATCGAGAGATTCGTCTCCCTCGTGTGGGTCTCCACTCTATGCTCGCTGAACTCCATTGGAGCGCCGCTAGACATCCCACTACAAAAAAATACACTTCCGTGATGATACATGTTTGTCACAGTAGGTCACGTCTTCTGTCATGCATGTACATCCATGACAATTTTATGACAGAATCAAAATAGTCATACCTGTGATGTCATAGAAGTGTTCCATGACATTGCCAAAATTATCATCACAGAAGTGTCCACTTCCATGACGATAAATTGCACGTCACAGAAGTGCTTTCGTCAAGGGTGACCGACACATGGCATCCACCGTAACGGAACGCCGTTAAGCTATCGGGTCCGGTTTTGGATCCAATAACCTGTTAACAGCCCCAACCAATGGGGATTTTCCATGTGTAAAATCATCATTGGCTGGAGGAAACACGTGTCGGCTCACCGTTGGGACAGATGTCATCCACTCATTGGACCCAAAGCGCCAATGATACGTCGACACGTGGCATGGCCCAAAAGAGGCCCATTCCTATGAAAAGGCTAGCCCATTTGACTTCGTCAAAAGGTGGTGGCCTGTCCCCCGACAAGCCTGTTAACGACTTGTTCGCATATAGCCCATTTACAGCCCGCTAATAGAGGGCCAGTTTACAGCCTATCCGAATTAGGCCCAGTTGCGTCATCTGGGCCGTCCAATATAATTCCAGCCCGTTTTAACTTTCGGCCCATGTATGCCCATGACATCTTTCGGACAATATGAGGCCCTTAGTAACCCTCGGCCCATTAACGACACGTGGTAAAATTGGCCCATAATGAACATTGTATCACTTTATACCCATTAACAGCCCATTATTCCATTGGGCCGTTTCCAGCCCATGTTATCTTTCGGCCTTCTCAGGGCCCATTTATTCTTGGGCTCATTTCCAGTATTTGTTTACTTATGGCCCGCTATTGTCATTTTCTGCTTGTGGGCCAAATTCAGCACGTGGTCACAGTCGGCCCGTTTGTGGCCCATTAATACGTTGGGTCGTTTTCATAGCGTCATCAAATACGGCCTATTAATGACGGCCCGTTATGGTCGGCCCATGAACGGACGATTTCAACTCTAGCCCATTTACGGCCATAATGTGGTCAGTTATTGGCCCATGTTTGGCCAACCAATCATACGGCCCAGAGAAGGCCCATTGATGATACGGCCTGAAGAAGGCCCATTTTGTCTATGGCCCGTATAAGGCCCATTGTTTCTACGCCTCGTAGAAGGCCCATTGTTTCTATGTCCCGTAGGAGGCCCATGTTAACTACAGTAAATATGTAGCCCATGGTTATTGTGGCCTAGTTTAAAAAAATAGGTTATTGCGGCCACTAGCAAACCGCGGAAAAATAACTGCACTGACTACAAGAAAACAAATAAACAAGATAATAAGGAAATAAATAAGCAAGCAACTTACGCTAGGCTATCACGGCTATTACACATATTACATCCACTGGGCATCAAAGTTCGCCACCAGTGCAAAATATAGGGAACAAAGTAGCATATATAAACACCGCAGCAAAACAAGTCCAGAACTGAAACCACTTCAGAAGAGCTCAAGAAACAATATCCTGGGTACCCATAATACTGGCAAGATGCTTAGCAAGCTTATTAACTTTCTCTTGTTTGGCGCTTAAATCCTCCAGCACTTGTTGTTGCACCAGAAAGTATTCATCTGAATTATGGAGGAACTTCCTCAGTCCTTCGGCTTCCTATCGCATAACATCTGAT
This sequence comes from Triticum urartu, assembly GCF_056163025.1. Lineage (NCBI taxonomy): Eukaryota > Viridiplantae > Streptophyta > Magnoliopsida > Poales > Poaceae > Triticum > Triticum urartu. Next base: position 226,589,464 of record NC_141878.1, read on the forward strand.
CGATGTCTTTCAAATTTTAGTTGAGACTCAAGAAGCTGAACTGATTCGGGCAACGAGTTCGAAGAGTTGGTGCCAGCAGTAGTAGCCAGTAACTCGAACACTACATCAAGACAGGACTTTGGGGTTGTCTCAGTGTCTTCAATATAGTTTTTATCAGCTTTCTTGGAGACCAGCAGGGATGTCTCACTATCTTGAACCTTATCTGCATTACTTCCTTTACCATTGCATAACGGGGTACTCTTCTCCAATATTTTTTCCGCGTTCTAAAAGAGAAACAAACAAACAAACACATCATAGGTTTACAATGTAGTATGTGGAACTCATTTTGGTAAACCAGTTTAGTAGTAAGGTGGACAGGATAATAGCATGAAACAAACATATATCTATGTTGTATGGTCACTGTATGGTATATATCATTCTAGTTTATGTTGCCAAATCAAGATAGATACAGTTCAAATCATATCTATTTAAGACAAAGCAACATAGACAGAATATAAATGTGGGAAACTACACAGCAATAACAACACTTGTAATGTGCATGGCATGAGAACATAACTGTTTATTCAATTGAAACTGAAATCAACATAGAGCAAGTTACAACGGCAAACATGTTAAAGAAACAGGTTTACAACATACCTATTGGGCCATTGGAGTTTCAATTGCATCCTTCAAATTTCAAATTAGTTGGAATGAGTAAATACAATGATGCAAGAGCAAAGTAGTATGAACCATAGCTACGGAACCTGGCTTGAGAACAATTCTTCTTCTGCTTTAAGCATTGACTTGGGGTTCGGAGTGGTGGTCCTCGTGCTTTGGGCACTGCAGTTGCCTTACTAACTGCTCGTGTTTGGGTGCTCTGTGGTGGAGACGGTGTTGTGTAAGTGGGAACTGGGTTACTATCTACTGGGGTTGGGGTTAGAAGGGGTGTAGCTGGTTCTCTGTCCAACTGGGTAAGCCATGTGTGTTGCATGTGCGATACGTGGCATACAGTTGATCCATCCGAGCTGTTTGTGATATAACAAGCCATGTGTCTTTCGGGAAAACGCTTACTAGTATATAGGATTAAATTTAATCAAAAAAGTGTTAATGCATGTTACAAAAATTGTATAGCTAGAAACTATGTTCAAATACGACTTCAACGTTATAATCTTTGGCGCCATGCATTCATATTTTATAAGTTAAATCCTACTTATAAACCAGGACGAGGGTATAGTAGGTAATTAAATCACAAACATTTTTTTGTATTAACCGTATGTGTACATGTCCTTTGATTCTCCTCTATCACGTCTTGTCACGCCGCTGCCGCAGACGGCTTACAGCGCAAGCTTGCGCAGCACGTAGGGGCATTCTTTTAGCCAAACGGTGGCGCCAATAAATCGTCGGTGAGCCCTTTCCCGCGCAACCTCGCAGGTTCCCATGCAAGCTTCATGCCTGACTCGGTGAAATGCCCCAAAATCCCAATGCTTACCGACCTGCTATAAAAACCCTCACGACCGGCGAGTCCTGTGTCGCATTTCCCCCCCCCCCTCCCTCAAGCTTATCTCATGTGCTTCTCCCATAATCGCCAATGGCACTGGTATGTCGTCGTCGCATAGCCACTCCGCCGTCATTAGAGGACAACTCCAACTGGGAGGTTACACCGCGGTGGCGGTGCAGTCCCCGGCGTAGTGTAGTGTGCGTGGCGTCCCTGTTGGGTGTGCGCAGAATACCCACCACACGCTCCGCCGACGCTGCCCATCGGTAACTGTTACCGGCCGCCGTTGCCACCACACCACCGTCAAAAGACAGGGCCATCTCCCGCTCCGCTGCCGCGGCCCGACGGCGGGAGGTGGCCGTCGTAGCCGCCACCCCACTGCCGGCCACCGTGGCCGTCACCCGCTCCACCACCGCCGCCCGAAGGCGGGAGGTGGTGATCTCGGCCGCCACCCCGTCATTGGTCGTCGTGGCCGCCAGCCCAGCGTCGACCGCCGGGATCATCACCCGCTCCTCCGCCGCCGCCCGAAGGTGGGAGGCAGAGGTGGAGGCCCGCACGTGCATCAGCGACCTTGCGCGCTACATCGAGTTCCTACGGGAGGAGGAGGAGCGCCTTGTCGAGCACGCAAAGAGCCTTATGAAAGTGCAACTATCCCTGGGTGGTTTTGGTAATTACTAACAACATATAGCTCATTGAACTAATGCTATTTCAAGATGATCATTTCAGAAAGTTCAATGATTGGCATCGCATGGATTAGGAATGTGGACCCCTCAAAATGCTAAGGACACATATTGGCTCAAGCTCAAGACTCTACATTTTCATTTTAGTGATCCAAGATCACATGGAGTCCATAGGAAAAGCCAATACTATTGAAAGGGGATGAGGTGTTGCTTAATGGCTTACTTGCTCAAAATGCTTAGTGATATGCTCCAAAAGCCGTCAACCACTGTCTCATATCCACATATGTCCCAAACCAAAAGTCAAACTCAGACCTACCGATTTGATCTATCCGGCGCCACCGAGTTCACTTGACATAGCCACTGCCAGAAACCTTAGTCACTTCGGTCTCACCGATAGGGATCTCGGTCTCACCGAGAAAGGATTGCAAACTCTCTGTTTCCCTTCGTAATGTTTTGGTCCAACCAAGATGAGCGATCGGTCCCACCGAGTTCGCAATGCAAACTCTCTGTTTCCTTTTCATAACATTTTGGTCCAACCAAAATGACGAATCGGTCCCAGCAAGTTTGCCTGACCAACTCTCTGTTTGCCTATTACAGAAATCGGTCCTACCGAGTTTATCTGATCGGTCTCACCGAGATTACGTTATGCCCTAACCCTAATGAAATTGGTCCTACCGAGTTGACATGTCGGTCCCACTGAAAATCCTAACGTTCACATTTTGAACTAAATCGGTCTGACCGAGTTTCATGATTCGGTCCCACTGAGTTTGGTCATTTGTGTGTAATGGTTAGATTTTGTGTGGAGGCTATATATACCCCTCCATCCTTCATTAGTAAGGAGAGCCATCAGAACGTGCCTACACTCCCAACATACATTTTCTGAGAGAGAAGCACCTACTCATGTGTTGAGACCTACATATTCCATTCCAACCACAAGAATCTTGATCTCTAGCCTTCCCCAAGTTGCTTTCCACCCAAATCATTTCTCCACCAAATTCAAATCTATGTGAGAGAGAGTTGAGTGTTGGGGAGACTATCATTTGAAGCACAAGAGCAAGGACTTCATAATCAACACACATCTATTACCTTTTGGAGAGTGGTGTCTTCTATATTGGTTAGGTGTCACTTGGGAGCCTCCGACTAGATTGTGGAGTTGAACCAAGGAGTTTGTACGGGCAAGGAGATCGCCTACTTCGTGAATATCTACCCTAGTGAGGAAAGTCCTTCATGGGCGATGCCCATGGTGGGATAGACAAGGTTGTTTCTTCGTGGACCCTTCGTGGGTGGAGCCCTCCGTGGACTTGCGCAACCGTTACCCTTCATGGGTTGAAGTCTCCATCAACGTGGATGTACGATGGCACCACCTATCGGAACCACGCCAAAAATCTCCATGTCTATATTGCATTTTGCTCCCTCCAAACTCCTTCCATTACCTTCATATGCAATGTTTTACATTCCGATGCTATACTCTTAGACTTGCATGTGTAGGTTAATTGCTTGACTTTTTCTAAGTTGCTAAAATCTGCCAAAACATAAAATTGGGAAGAGGCTAGATTTTATTTGGTCAAGTAGTCTAGTCACCCCCCTCTAGACATACTTTCGATCCTACAAGTGGTATCAGAGCTTTGGTCTCCATTTGCCTTGATTTCCATAGCTTTTGGTGATCATAGCCTTGGTTTCACAACCTAGGAGAGTATGGCGTCTAGCGAGGGAAATTACCACCGGAGAGGTCCTTACTTTGATGGTACTAATTTTGCTAGTTGGAAGCATAAGATGAAAATGCATATTCTTGGACATAACCTCGCCGTGTGGGCTATTGTGTCTATTGGGTTGCAAGGTAAATTCTTTGATGGAAGAGAACCGAACCGTGAAGCTAGCGTGGAAGAGCTGAAGATGCTGCAATGCAACGCTCAAGCTTGCGATATCATCTTCAACGGATTGTGCCCCAAAGAATTCAACAAAATCAGCCGTCTTGAGAATGCAAAGGAAATTTGGGATACTTTGATTGATATGCACGAGGGTAACGACTCCGTCAAGGAATCCAAATTGGATGTGCTTCAAAGTCAACTTGACAAATTCAAAATGAAGGATGGTGAAGGTGTCGCTGAAATGTACTCTAGGTTTGCTCTCATCACAAATGAGATTGCCGGCTTAGGAAGTGAGGAGATGACCGATAGATTCATCATCAAGAAGATCCTAAGAGCCTTGGACGGAGAATATGATACCGTGTGCACTTTGATCCAAATGATGCCCAATTACAAAGATCTTAAGCCAACGGAAGTTATTGGAAGAATTGTTGCTCATGAGACGTCACTCAAGGATAAGGAAGAGCTTCACAACAAGTCAAGTGGTGCTTACAAAGCCTCATGTGATGCTCTTGCATCATCAAGTGAGAAACAAACCTTCAATGAGGAATTGAGCTTAATGGTGAAAAACTTCAACAAGTTCTACAAGAGTAGAAGCAACGAAAGAAGTTCCAATTCAAGGTCCTACAATGATAAAAGATCTTCGAGTCGTGAATGCAATTGCTACAGTTGTGGAAGACCCGGACACTATTCCAATGAGTGTATGCCCCTTACAAAAGAAGAGAAGATTCACCCAAAAGGAGAAGTAGAAGAGAAGAATCACCACCTAGAGAGAGGAGGAGTAGAGATGATCGTTATGAACGAAGAACATCCCAGAGAAGCAAGGGTCCGGAAAGGAAGGACAAGTCATCAAGGAGCTACACAAAACGAAGACATCAAGCTCGTGTTGGTGAATGGGTGTTCGGCTTCGACTCCGACTCCGACAATCACTCTGAAAGAAGTTATCACTCCGACTCCGAATATACTCAAGATGAAGGTGTCACTACAAAAAATATGTCAACTTGTGACCTTCTCGTAATGACCGTGGATGAATTGGTCGTAAATCTATGACCATTTCGAACCAATTGGTCTTAAGCTGTCTGGGAGGGTCCAAACCCTAAACCATAATGACCATTCTAGTTAAAAAGGTCGGTATTTCCTCGCACAAAATGGTCATAAATATAGACAACACCGATCTATGCCTGAATTCTGGCTGATTAGGACCAATCTAGATGGTCATAATTGCTAATTTGTGATGCGTTGAAATGAAGGAGCAACCACCTCAGCAGTTTCGCCTACGTGTCATGTCTAGGTGTCAATTTTCGTCTACGTGTGAGGTCCGCACATTGACTTGTTGACCATGAAGCCTACCTACAAGTGCTATCCAATGACTCGTGGGTCCCACCAACATTGACAGGTAGGCCCTATGGACTTGTCACATGGACCCATTACCCTACAAGGGGGACCCGCCACCTACCTAACACGTAGGACCCGCCGAACTGACATGTGGGACCCATCAGACATGGACCCACTACCCTACGGGTGGGACCCGCCACCTACCTAACATGTAGGACCCACTACCCTACGGGTGGGACCCGCCACCTACCTGATACGTAGGACCCACTACCCTATGGGTGGGACCCGCCACCTACTTGACACGTAGGACCCACTACCCTGCGGGTGGGACCCGCCACCTACATGACACGTAGGACCCACTACCCTGCGGGTGGGACCCGCCGCTGAACTAACCTGACAAGCAAGACCCACTTGCAAGATCTCCTCTGAAGTGAACGTTAAAAAGAAATATGAGGGCGGCGGGGATAGAACACACGTCCTCACGCACAATTCTCACTAGGTGAACCACTGCACCACTAGCACGTTGGTGATAGGTAATTAACGTGGACATATTTGTATCAACAGAATGCGTCCTGGACCAAAGCCCATTTCCCGGAAACGTGGAGCTACCTCTCCAATGTTTGAGTTGGGCTACATTAAGCCCATACGAAAAATAATCCGAGGCTCTCTTTTCAGACAATCTACAAAGAGAAAAATTCTTCTAAAAATATCTACAAAGAGAAAAAAGCTATTTTAGTTCTAGATTTCAAAAACTTCCAAATCTAAAAACCTGTCAATTAAAAAAATATTCAATAATTCAATAAATTCCTTGATTTCAAAAATATTTTAGAAATCATAAATATTTGCATATTCAAAAAATGTTCATGAGTTTGAAAAAATGACGCATATGCAAAAAAAGTCCATGATGTTGAAAATATCGTACGAAAACATAAAAAATGTTCATGATTTAAAAAAAGTATAAATGGACATTCATGATTTTTAAGAAATGTTTGGGAAATAAAATTTGTTCATGATTTGGAAAATAGTTCGAATAATCAAAAAATGTTCACAAAATTCAAAAGTTGGTCCCAACATTCAGAAAATCTATCGCTAAAAAATTTATTGATTCAAAAAATGTTTTTGAGTTTGAAAAATATTATATGTTTAGAGCACTTTTTCAAATATTTGCACTATTCCAAGTTTGTTAACTTTCTTGGAAGGTCACATATAATGACACAATATCACAACTTTTCTATTTTTTGTAAATTCTTTTAATATATTTTCCAACAAATATTTGGTAGGTTTTCACAAAAAAACTCATTTTGGACACACGGAAAAATGATAAAAATGAATTTATTTAGCAAACAAAATGAAAACTCACTTTGAGAACATTCTTTCTCATTCCAAGATGCATACTTATGCAAAATATGAGATCATTTGAACAAACTATGGCACGAATGTGGCCATAAGATTTTATTTTTGAGCCCAGCTTCAACATCCATATTTCTACCCGATGTGGTACTTTGTAAAGCAAGTGACATCCAAACTCCTCCATTTGAGCTGAAAATTTGCCAAGACAGCCTCCCTAGTAGATGATCATACTCAGCCAAAACTCAGGCCCATTGGCCATGTGAATTTCCCGTACCGCTAATCAAACATTTGGCTGCTAATTCATGTTTGAGCATAGTTCGGTCTCCTTGTGAGATTCTTCTATTTTTATTTTCTTTCTAGCATCTACCTGGGGAGTGCCCAACCTACTAGACATGCCTAGGTTACCTAGAACACATGGCAACGCCACGGTCACGCGGTGACCACGCAGCGGGCATGCGAGTGTACGCGCTTTGGAGTTGGGGCCCTGGGCCACCATCCAAACATCGACGTATCACCACCAAACCATGTATTTATGATCAAATAGATACTTATGTAACTAGAAATAATTTTTGGAAAAAATAAAGAGCAAACTATAATGCAGCTGCAGTTCAAATTTGACCCCCTTCCTGCTGAATCGGCGAAAATTTGTATTTTTCACGGGAGGTGGATCAAAACTTAAGAAACCCAAACATTTTGTCAATTGTGTATTAAATATGTCCTAGTATTTTATAAAATTGATTTGGTCCAAATTTGCAACAACTATATGATAGGTCCTTCAGAAAAAAAACTCATTTTGGGCACTCATAAAATGAAAAATTGATTTTTCGTCCAGAGAAAATGAAAACTCCCTTAGGCAACATTGTTTGCCATTCCAATATGCACCCTTTTGCACAATATGAGATCATTTGAACAAACTATGTCATGAATGTGACCATAAGATTGATCATTTGACTTGAAAGCCATAAATCTTCACACATGATAGCTCATTTCTGAGAACACTTTTTTAAAAGAATTATCGTATTACAAGTTTATTAATTTTCCTGCTAACTTGGTCACATATAATGACACAATGCGAAGGTTTTCCAATTTTTTGATTTTTTTGAATTTTTTATGCCCATTTGAAAATGCGGTCAAAAACGGCGGGCATGACCGTTCCTAGCTAGTAGTTGAATCTTGGAATTTTTTGGTGTTTCTCTCATTAAATAGATATTTTTGTACCTAGAAATGATTTTTGGACAAAATAAATAGCAAACTATGAGGCAGCCGCAGTTCAAATTTGACCCGCTTCCAACTGAATCGGCGGAAATTTGTGTTTTTCACCAGAGGTGGATCAAAACTTTTTACACCCAACCATTTGGTCAATTGTGCATTAGATATGGCCTAGTATTTTATAAAAATTACTTGGTCCAATTTTGCAACAATTATTTGGTAGGTTCTTCACAAAAAAAACTCATTTGGGGCACTCGAAAAATTGAAAATGGTTTTTTTGTCCAAAGAAAATGAAAACTTCATTAGGCAACATTGTTTGCCATTCCAATATGCGCCCATGTGCACAATATGAGATCATTTGAACAAACTGTGCCATGAATGTGGCCATAAGATTGATCATTTGGCTTGAAAGCCATTGATCTCCACACGTGATAGCTCGTTTCTCAGAACACTTTTTTAAAATAATTGACGTATTACAAGTTTGTTATTTTTCCTGGGAACTTGGGCACATATAATGACACAATGCGAAGCTTTTCCAATTTTTTTTTGTTTTTTTTGAGTTTTTATGCCCGTTTCAAAATGCGGTCAAAACGGCGGGAATGACCGTTCCTAGCTAATGGTTGAATCTTCGATTTTTTTGGTGTTTTCTCTGACTAAATAGGTACTTATGTACCTAGAAATGATTTTTGGAAAAAATAAATAGCGTACTATGATGTAGCTACAGTTCAAATTTGACCCGCTTCCTCTTGAACCGACAGGAATTTGTCTTTTTTATGAGAGGTGGCTCAAAACTTTGTACACCCAACCATTTGGTCAATTGTGCATTAAATATGGCCTAGTATTTTAGAAAATTGATTTGTCCCAATTTTGCAACAAATATATGGTAGGTCCTTCACAAAAAAAACTCATTTCGGACACTCAAAAAATGATTAAAAATAGCTAGAAATATGAAAATGCATAAAAATTGGTTCTAATCCATAAAATGTGGTCTAACTCTAGTAAAAATTTGTGTGGTGTCCTTTTGAAAAATATTATTGATAGCTACTTTAGAAAATCCCTCTATTTTTTGTACTTGAAAACTATTTTACATCACTGATTTTCTGAACCAATCATAACTCTTTACACTGATCGATGACATGGCGTCCGCCCATCCATCCATCCATCTTTCCATCCCACATCCATCCATCCATCTATCTACAGCAAAAAAGGAAAAAAGAAAAGAAAAAGAGATACCCCCCACCCGCAGCCCAAACCCTAACTCAGATCGACCCCTCCCCCCGTCGCCCCCTTCCTCCCTCGTCCTCCTCCACCGCCGCCGCCGCCCCCTTCCCGATCTAGATTCCTCCTCCGCCGCCCCTCACTACCACCACCCAGTCGCCCACCGTAGCAGATCAAGCGAGCCGCCCAACCTCACCGGCCTCCTCCGTCTCTTCCAGTCAGATCCGACGGGCACATCTTCCTGCAGCCACGAGCGACCACCCCGGCCTCCACTCCACCGCCGGCATCCTTTCCCCTCCCTCTCCGTAGATCCTTTTGAGCAGCCACCTCGAGGCCGGCGCCGCCACCAGCGGGAGGGGGAGGGCGCCGCCACCAGCCACGACGGAGAGGTGGAGCCCCGGCTCCCTCCTCGACGACTCCTCCAATATCCGGCTCCTTCGACGGCATCCCGCGCGGGATCTCCACCGACTCCACCTCTGTCAACTGCCTCGTCGACCACGAGGATGACAATGCCTCGCAGCACTCGCGTAGTGGGATGCCCAACTCCGGCTCGGCCGAGGACCAGCGGGCCAGCCAGAAGAAGCTCGCGGCCGCCGCCACGAGTTACCAGCAAGGCGCGCAGTCCGTGCCCGACTCTTCGATGCTGGACAAGAACTCCTCCTTCGGCTCCACGTCCTTGGTGCCGTCCCTGTCGAATCTGCCACCGATTCAGGTGCTTATACTAATCCAATCATCTGGTTTTTCTCTTGGTGATAAGAAGATGATTCGCAAGATGACGTGGGGCGGACCCTGGCCATAATCATAGGCATCTTGGCAGGGCTGGCCCTCATCGCGGTGTTCCTCTCCTTCCTCGGGAAATCAAGTGAGCTCCTCACTTAAAAATCTCACTTGTTTTCAGGTTCAGAGAGCATCTGAATGCCATTTTATGTTATGCTGATGACTGGAGTTCTGAACCTAGTGGTGTGTCAAACTATGAATGCAGGTTAAGGTTGCCTCTTGGAAGAAGCTTCAGTTATCGATCGCATACTGGCACCAGGCCAAACGACCTGTGGAAGGGAGAAAGATCCACGCTGGCGTGGTATTAGCATGGCACAGAGAAGCTTCACAAAGGTCCTAATCTCACCTTGTTAGAAGCAGTAGCTTATGTAAGTGATCTTGGTAGGGCTGCCTGTAGGAGGATCACTACCTTACCTTACTACAATGGGTCATCAGTTTTGGTCCACTAATCATTGCTCGCATGTTTATTATTACCAAATCAGATGGCACTATCAAGCATTCTAAAAAAATAAGAAAACATGGCAGTGTCATGCAAAGACATTCAAACACTTTTGCTATGAAAATAATCATTGCCTTTCAATTGATTGCAGCCAAATTTGATTTAAAAAGGCAGGAGCACGATCATAAACTAATGATTAACCCAGGGCCACATGGGGTGCCATTGCTTGGTGTTTTCTTGTGCATATACCAATCTATTATGTATGTACACCATATATGAGGTCTAGCTAGGAACCTCTGGAGCATTTGCTACTGTTCCCTAAACAAGTTGTAGTGTTAGTTAGTGTTCTTTCACCAGATTACTACTATTTGAAACTCACATAATAACGAAAAAACTTGCCCTTTTAGTACTACAAAATTCAGATTATTCTACTTCTGAATATCTGACGTGTGTGGTGTGTGATCTGGACTGGTCAAAAGAATTAGTACAACTTGCAGAACCATGTAATCCCGTAAATTTTTTAAAGCATTCCTACTAGTGAAAGCATCATCTCAACTTGTGAATAATTAGGTGCTCACGTTTTGAGCTGGGCTGCAGTAAAATTTGACTAAAATCAGAGATACCTTGCGATGTGATTTTTCCGGATAGGCATTTGTGGTAATATCCGTATATGTATTCCAGATCATTTACATTAACAATGATATATTTCTGTAATGGTGAAGAAATACCTTCTTGAGTTTTATATGAAACTTTACTGTTAATTGAGTCGTTCTTGAGTTTCATGAACTTGATATGAACAAATTTAATTAAGAAATGCTGATGCTTATTCATTTGATGAAGGCCAATGGCAATCTGGAGAAGGAAGATCTGTCCTTGGTTTTGCTCTATTGGTGAAGCGTCCTCACTGCTATTCTGCAGTAGAATCTGAGATGCACCTCCAACACCTCAAAATCCAGCAGAAAAAGGTTTGGTTTTGCTCCTCCTACTCCTACTCTAGCTAGTTGTACATTTCTGCTACCCGCACTTCGCATTCCTGCCACCCATGGATGCCTAACGGAATCACAACCTCAACCAAAAAGAAAAAATATTACCAATCTAGTTTGCTGTAGTATATGCAAATACAGTTGGGGTTCAGTTGTTGACTTGTGTAATCGTGGCATACACTGGCACGACTTTGTTTGCATCATCATGTACAGGACCCTGCTGTGTTTGCGATGCATCCACCGACACTGGGCCGATTCTGGTACAGTTGAACTGTCTCCCCTCTCTACTCATCCATGGAACCATGTTCATGTGTTTCATTCTGACCGTGATATAAGACACAATGTAGGCAGCATGTAAGCTAGATTGTCGCTTCTTCTTATTCCTAAAATTTGAGAATTGAACAACTTCTCAGGCTTCTACCTTGGAAGCAGCCTATGTGTGTGTATTAGGCTTTCTAGGTGTGGTCCTGTGTGCTACTTTGGAATTTTCTTTTTGGTCAATACTATTTTGCCATCGAATCAGCCAATACTGTTTCACTTTGCTTGTTTCTTCTTATTCCTAAAATTTGATAATTGAACAACTTCTCAGGCTTCTACCTTGGAAGCAGCCTACGTGTGTGTATTAGGCTTTCTAGGTGTGGTCCTGTGTGCTACTTTGGAATTTTCTTTTTTGTCAATACTGTTTTGCCATCGAATCAGTCAATACTGTTTCACTTTGCTTGTTTCTCGTACTAGGTCTGTCAGTTACAACATAAACAAACAAATTGCTTAGCTCTCAACTCTGAATACATAGCTAGCTGAACCTGTTCTTTCTTTCTTTCTTTCTTCACAGCTATGACTTATATGGGTCAAGCTGCTGCTTTGCTGCGCTCGATGATATTGTTGCTGCCTGTATACTGATACATGTGGTGATATCTAACTGAACTGACGTTGTGAATGTACCATATTGTCTTGCTGCTACTTATCTTGGGCTCACCTTCCCTTTAATTAAGTGTGCGCGACCCTGCTAGCTATATGAAAAACGTGTCAGGAATGATAACAATTTGATAATCTAGAATGAAATTTGCAATTCAATATTCCCTTGAGATTGAGACACCTCAGTTTCATAGTATGCTTGCTCCTCTAGTGTTCATAGCTTAGTGTTTTGTTTCGGGGTTTCTTAATGTTCTTGTGCTTTAAAGAACAATACTTAATTTTTTTAATCATGCAGGTGTTACTTTTGATGAAAAATGTGTGGATCATCTGCCTCAGCGACGCTATCCCAATCAGATCATCGTCGACACTATCATCATAAGGTCTTGGTTCTCTTTATTCTCTCCTGCCTTGTGATGTTAGTCTGTGTGGGCCTACTACTATTGTTAGATGCCATCTTGAATGGATGGTCTATTGTACTTTTCTTTGGGTGAATTTGTTACAGTGACATTCATTGCATGACCTGCACCTGTACCAATATACGATGCTGGCACCTGTAGGTTAGTATTGTTAGTGCCTAACATGAGCTTGAGTGTTGGAGTGGAAGTGTAGAACAACAACAGGTTAACGTGTTTTATTTACCCTTTCTAGTATTTGTACAAACTGATGCATTCCGGGCATAAACAAAATATTATACAAGATATGTAAAAGCAAACATTTCACTATGCAACTATAAGATCTGTTTTATTTGCCCTCTCTAGTATTTTATAACGGGAAAGCTGAAGCTGGAACATACTAGTTGGTAGATCTGCTTGCTGCTTAGATTAGTGTTGCCATTGCATTTGTTTGGTTCTGGCTTGAACAACAGTACACAAATGCTAGTAGCCTTTGTGTTCACTCTTTTACAGGAGCGTCTGGACAAATTTGAAGTGCGAAGCCATGAAGCCAAGTGCAAAGCCTTGATGATGCCTTACTTGCCAGAGAATTGTTTGTTCTGTTTGATTGTAATAGACTGTAGAGATTGTGACATTGTAACAGATTTACTATTATTTGATAAATTATGTTTATTCTGTTTTATTTGAAATAGTGATTTAAAAATGTGTGAAATAGAAACCTGACTAGTGGGATTCACGTCTGAAAACAATCTGAGCAATGTTGAAATATCTGATGTGTGGGACCAATGTATGAGATTATGACATGTGGGGCCTGACAGACTAGTGGGACCAACTTCAATATATAATGTTCGAAACTAAAAAATCAATGGACTAAAAAGGCCATGGCCTAGAAATTGTAAAGGTCGAATAGTTGGGCCTGGCCCATATAATTGACCAAAATTAATAAGAAAAAAAAAATATATAAAGGCTGAATTGTTGTGCTCGGCCCATGTAAAAGACAGAATTGGACCGGGCTCATTCTTATCAACGACCTTTTCAATTGGTCGCAATTTTGCCATGTCAGATTGCCACGTCGGATCCGACGTGGCCTGGGCAGACAGCCAGTGACCAAAACAAAAGGTCATGGGTTCAACCACCTTCTGTTTTGGTCGTAAACGTCTACGACCTTCTCACAGAGAAGGTCGTTAATTTCAGTTTACGACTGTCAGCTTTTGACCTTCTGTTTTTGGTCACAAAAAGGTCGCAAATGAAAAACTATGACCTTTCAGCGGCCAATAGTGAGGGTCACAAGTTGACATATTTCTTGTAGTGTGTTAGCGGTCAAGCACTTGTGTCAACCAACTTCTACGACATATTTGACTCACCAAATGAAGGAATTTGGAGATGCTTCATGGCTAAAGGCCCAAAGGTATCACACCCCGAGTATGTTAGTTTCAATAGTGATGAAGAGGACTTGCTAGGTGATGATGATTTACTTGTTGACAATTCTAGTGACAAAAACTATGATGAACTTGCTATTAATAATGATAATCAAGATAAAATGAATGATGATGATAAGAAGGAGATTGAGCGTCTAACTAAAGAACTAAAGACTCTTAAGTTAGCTCATGAAATGTAACACCCACAATGCGGCTATATCTCCCACGTGTCAAGGCATGACTTAGAGGCATAGCCGCATGGTAGGTTTGTCGCAAGAGGGGTAATCTTCACACAATCCCATGTACTAAATAAGAAAGGGATAAAGAGTTGGCTGACAATTGCCACTTCACACAAATAACAAGTTAAACATACATCATCCAGAATACAATCAAGGTCCGACTACGGAACCAAAATAAAGGAAGAAAACCCCAAATGCTAGATCCCCGATCGTCCCAACTTGACACGACTACTGATCAACCGGAAAAGACACATAACAACAATCAAGATCTTCATCGAGCTCCCACTTGAGCTCGGTTGCGTCACCTGCACTGGTATCATCGGCACCTGCAACTGTTTGGAAGTATCTGTGAGTCACGAGGACTAAGTAATCTCACACCTGCGAGATCAAGACTATTTAAGCTTATGGGTAGGATAAGGTAATGGGGTGGAGCTGCAGCAAGCACTAAGAAAATATGGTGGCTAGCATACGCAAATGCGAGTGAGAAGATAAGCAACGCAACATTCGTGAAGCTAGAAGTGATCAAGAAGTGATCCTGAAACAACTTACGCACAACCATAACACAAGAACCATGCTCACTTCCCGGACTCCGCCGGAAAGAGACCATCACGGCTACACATGCGGTTGATGCATTTTAATCAAGTAAAGTGTCAAGTTCTCTACAACCGGACATTAACAAATTCCCATATGCCACATAACCGCGGGCACTGCTCTCGAAAGTTTATACCCTGCAGGGGTGTCCCAACTTAGCCCATCACAAGCTCTCCCGGTCAATGAAGGATATTCCTTCTCCCGGAAAGACCCGATCAGTCTCGGAATCCCGGTTACAAGACATTTCGACAATAGTAAAACAAGACCACCAAGACCACCCGATGTGCCAACAATCCCGATAGGAACTGCACATATCTCGTTCTCAGGGCAACACCAGATGAGCACTCCATAGAACTAAAACCAGCCCTCAAGTTTCCCTGAGGTGGCGCTGCAAAGGACTCTAGTTCGGACCAACACTTAGACAAGCACTGGCCCGGGGGTGGGGTGGGGGGGTTAAAATAAAGATGACCCTCGGGTTGGCCGACCCAAGGGGAAGGTAATAGGTTGTTAGGCAAATGTAAAACCAAGGTTGGACCTTCCTGGAGAAGTTTTATTCAAAGTGAACTGTCAAGGGGTTCCCGTAACACCGAACCTCATAAGGAACGCAAAATCAAGGAACCTAACACCGGTATGATGGAAACTAAGGCGGCAAGGGTGGAACAAAACACCAGGCATAAGGCCGAGCCTTCCACCCTTTACCAAGTATATAGATGCATTTTTAAAATAAGAGATATTGTGATATCCCAAACATATCCATGTTCCAACATGGAACAAAATTCAACTTCACCTGCAGCTAGCAACGCTATAAGAGGGGCTGAGGAAAGCGGTAACATAGCCAAACAACAGTTTGCTAGGAAGGTGGGTTAGAGGATTGACATGGTAAAAGGGGAGGCATGATATAATAAGTGGTAGGTAGCGTGACATAGCGGTAGAATGAACAACTAGCAAGAAAAGATAGAAGTGATTTCGAGGGTATGGTCATCTTGCCTGAAATCCAACAAGGAAGAAGAACGAGTCCAAGAAGTAGACAAACAGACGTAGTCGAACGGATCCTCACAACTCCGGAACGAAACCAAAGCTAACGAGAGAAGCAACCCGGAAACAAGCAAGCAACATAGTAAACAACCATCACATAAACATGGCAGGATGCACAACCAAGTATGATGCATGTCCGGTTTAATGAGGCATGGCATGGAAAAGTGCACAAACAATACTACAAATTAAGTGGAGCTCAATATGCAATGAGTTGCGTATTGACGAAACACCACATCAATTATTTAGTTCTCTCTCGTTTATGTACCCAACAATATTAAATGTTAATAAACATGGCAAGGGGTGAAGCAAATGAAAACTACCAATCTAGGCAAGTTTAAATGTGGCCGGAACAACAAACAACAATTCCGGAAAATCCTCATGTGCATATTTTGAAGTTGGTACTGTTCTATCCTAAACCATATTTTAGAGTTGTTAAACATGCAAAGTACTGCCACCATGTTAAACTAGGTATTTTTCCACCCCATTTACATATAAAGTTTATTTACAATGGAGCTACGGTTATTTAGTTATGAAATAAAACATTTTAGCAAGACATTTTAGAAAATTAATGCAAACAACAAGTTAAACATTTTAAACATAGATGAAAGCAACATATTATGAAACTAGATGAAATCCTAAGCATTTTCCATATATAACTTGTTTTAATTCGATGCATGGTTGTGAAGTTATTAAATGCATGAAGTGCAAGGACATTTCTGCAAAACTGCAGTCTCCGGATTAAATACAAAAACGACCTGGCAAGGAAAAAACATAATGGGCCGAAACCATGCACTGGGCTGCAACAGAACATGGGAGATGGGGGGATTTCTCACCATGGGCCATGGCCCAGTCGGTGAGGATGAGGTCGGCTGGCACTGGTTGGATCAAGCGAGGGAGGGGGCGCGATCAACGCTCGAACGACTCGAGGCAGAGGCAGGGACGTCCTCCTCCTGCTCGATGTAGAAGCAGAGGAACAAGGCACGGCAGCGCAGAAGCTTGGCGAACCGAGGCGAGCGACGTTGGGCGTTAGGAGGTGCAGGGAAGGCCGGGACGGTCCCGATCTGGGAGGACCCAAGGCGAACGAGCGGTTGCTGGTGGTGACTTGAGCATCTGGAGGCCATGGAGCTCCATGTGCCCGTGTTCCCTAAGAGAAAGAGGAAGCAGGGAGATGAGAGGGAGAGGGAGAAAGCAAATGGAAGGGAGAAGAGGCAAGGGCGCGGGGTGAGGGGGCCGGCCTGGAGCTGCTGCTGCGGTGGCGCTCGATGGCGGCGGAAGGGCGTCTGCGCTCTGGTGGTTTGGACGCCGGTGACGTGACAATGGGCGAGGACGATGGGGGACGAGGCAGGGCTCGGGAAGGAGAAGCCCTCCTGCTCGAGGGGCTTGGCCTCAAGCATGATGGGGCGGTAGCGAGGTCTCTGGCGAGGGGTGCCGACGATCAGCAGGCAGCAGCTGTAGAAGATGGTGGTGACGGGACCTTGAGGATGAGCCTAGGCCATGGTGGCTTCCTTTGGCTCCCTATCCAAAACGAGACAGAGAGAGTTCAAGAATGGGGAAGGGAAAGAAAGCAGAGAGAGAAAAGGGAGCACGAGGTGCGAGGGAGGAGGTCTTCACCGGCAACGGGGCTCCGGTCTGGTGGCTGCGCTGGTTGGGTGGACGAGGGATCCAGGGGAGGCACTGGTTGGTTGGGCGTGGAAACTGAGGAGGAGTGGGGGCGACTGTGGTTGGGCGGTGGCGCAAATCGAGGGAGATGGTTGGATGGTGGTTGGTTGGATCGGGAGGGGATCCCGAGGGAGATGGTAGAGAGTGGCGGCGGCGGGGATGGGACAAGGGGAGAATTTTTAGGGTTGTTGAGGGAGTCCAGGATTAGGGGGTCTTTGGACAGCCGGACTATCTCCATTGGACGGACTGTTAGACTATGAAGATACAAGATTGAAGACTTCATCTCGTGTCCGGATGGGACTCTACTTGGCATGGAAGGCAAGCTAGGCAATACGGATATGGATATCTCCTCCTGTGTAACCGACCTTGTGTAACCCTAACCCTCTCCGGTGTCTATATAAACCGAAGGGTTTTAGTCCGTAGGACAATAACCACAACAGACAATCATACCATATGCTAGCTTCTAGGGTTTAGCCTCTCTTATCTCGCGGTAGATCTACTCTTGTACTACCCATATCATCAATATTAATCAAGCAGGACGTAGGGTTTTACCTCCATCAAGAGGGCCCGAACCTGGGTAAAACATTGTGTCCCCTGCCTCCTGTTACCATCCGGCCTAGACGCATAGTTCGGGACCCCCTACCCGAGATCCGCCGGTTTTGACACCGACATTGGTGCTTTCATTGAGAGTTCCTCTGTGTCGTCGCCGTTAGGCTTGATGGCTCCTACTATCATCGATAGTGATGCGGTCCAGGGTGAGACTTTTCTCCCCGGGCAGATCTTCGTGCTCGGCGGCTTTGCACTACGGGCCAATTCGCTTGACCATCTGGAGCAGATGGAAAGTTACGCCCCTGGCCACCTGGTCAAGTTTGGAAGCTTAAACTACACGGCGGATATCCGTGGAGATTTGATCTTCGATGAATTCGAGTCTCTGCCTTGTGCGCCACGCGGTCACGATGAGCATGACTTAGCTCTCCCATCGGACAGTGTTAAGGAGATCGCACCGGTAGCCTCTCCGACCCTCAATTTGGAGCTAGTCGCGCCTTCCGCGGATGGGTGGATGGACCCTGCCACGGAGGCCTTATCCTCAGCGGCGATCAAGCCGAACATCGACCTTGCCTTGCACGAGAACCGTGTTGTTAAACTGCTGGATCCTTCTCTGGCCACGGACTCCGGACCGCCTGCGCCCATTCCTATCGAATCCGATTGGGCGCCGATCATGGAGTTTACCTCCGCGGATATTTTTCAGCACTCGCCCTTTGGCGACATACTGAACTCATTAAGGTCTCTCTCCTTGTCAGGAGAATCCTGGCCGAACTATGTCCGGCAGGACTGGGATGCGGACGATGAAGAAATTTGAGGCCCACCCACCACCCACTTGGTAGCCACTGTCGATGACTCAACCGACATGCTTGACTTCGACTCCGAAAACATCGACGGTATGGACGATGATGCGGGAGGCGAAGAAGAACCACCGCCCACAGGACGCTGGACGCCACCTCATCATTTGACGTATACATGGTGGACACACCAAAAGAAGACGACGACGAGGAACGGAAGGACACAACAAAGTCTTGTCCCCTCGAGAAGCAATCAAAGCAGCGGCGTAAGCACCGCCCCAAATCCCGCCTCGACAGAAATAACGATCATACAGACCCAGCGTTGGAGCAGGGCGAACCACTGCCGGACCACGACAATATGGAGAATCAAACCGAACAAACCAATTCTATCAAAGATAATAGTCCGGATGACATAACGCCGGACAGGCACCCGGAGCAGCAGAATGCCCGTCAAAGGCTGGTTGCCACCGCGAGGTGTCTGAAAAAGCAGAAGCAAAGGCTCAAGGCTGCGCAGGACACACTCCAAATCAGATGGAGTAAAGTACTGAACACAACAGCGAAGTATGGTGGTAATCGCCCCACCAAGAGCTACCCAAAGCGGAAGTTGCTACCCGAATTCGATGAGGAGGCCCTAGATCCCCCACAACCAAAAATCAAAACGGCCACCTGGCCGGATAGACGACCTCACGGCCAACATGGAGCGGCAAACAACTCCACTCACAACCCAATAAGCGATCCACACGAGGGTTCGCACCAAAAGGACAGCGCAACCAGATCCATCTATGGACCACGCAAGCGTGCCCCAGCATATGATGTAACACAACAAACATCAGAACAATGTGGTACACCCAGATACAGGGGTTCCGCACACCCCCTATGTTTCACCGATGAGGTGCTGGACCATGAATTTCCAGAGGGATTCAAACCCGTAAACACAGAGGCATACGACGGAACAACAGACCCTGGGGTCTGGATTGAGGACTATATCCTCCATATCCATATGGCTCGAGGAGATGATCTCCACGCCATCAAGTACTTACCCCTCAAGCTCAAAGGGCCAGCTCAGCACTGGCTTAAAAGCCTCACCGAAAACTCCATTGGAAGCTGGGAAGAGCTCGAAGACGCTTTTCGGGCAAATTTTCAAGGGACTTATGTCCGACCCTCGGATGTGGATGATCTGAGTCATATAACTCAACAGCTCGGAGAGTCAGCTCGAAAGCTTTGGAACATGTTTCTTATTAAGAAGAACCAAATAGTTGACTGCCCGGACGCCGAAGCCTTGGCAGCTTTTAAGCATAGCGTCTGCGACGAATGGCTTGCCAGACACCTCGGCCAAGAAAAGCAAAGAACAATGGCAGCATTAACAAGCCTCATGACCCGCTTTTGCACGGGTGAGGACAGCTGGCTAGCCAGATGCAACACCAGCGACCCAAGCACATCCGAAGTTAAAGATGAAAACGGGAAATCCCGACGCAGCAAAAATAATAAGCGTCGGAATAAAGAAGACAGCCCGAGGAGCACGGCGGTACATGCTGGATTCTGAAGGCCTCGACCAGGTCAGCAAAAGCCGCCCTTTAAAGGCGCTAGAGATGAACTGTCCAGCCTGAACAAAATTCTGGACCAAGTATGTCAGATCCATAGCACCCCTAGTAAACCTGCTAATCATACCCACAAAGAATGTTGGGTCTTCAAGCAGTCCGGCAAGCTCAACGCCGTACACAAGGGGGAGGATACACCAAGCGAAGAAGAGGATGAGCCTCTCAAGCAAGACACTGGGGAACAAAAGAAGTTTCCATCAGAAGTCAAAACAGTCAACGTATTACACGTGATCAAGGGAAGCAAAGCGGCCCTCCCAGATAAATATGCCCAAGGGCCTATCACCATGAAACCCTACCACTGGTCGTATCAACCGGTCACTTTCGACCATCGTGATTACTCAGCAAGTATCCGGCGAGCAGGATGGGCTCCCCTGGTATTAGACCCAATAATTGACGGATACCAATTTGCACGAGTCCTGATGG
Organism: Triticum urartu; assembly: GCF_056163025.1. NCBI lineage: Eukaryota > Viridiplantae > Streptophyta > Magnoliopsida > Poales > Poaceae > Triticum > Triticum urartu. The sequence goes on from NC_141878.1 coordinate 226,610,404, forward strand.
ACGGTGGCAGCAGTTTAAACCTGATATACCAGGATACAATCCGCGAAATGGGGATAGACCCAACGAAAAATTGCCATAGCAACACTACCTTTAAAGGAGTTACGCCAGGCCCAGGGGCTCACTGCGCGGGCTCCCTGCTACTAAAGGTTATATTCTGCTTCCCCGATAACTCCCGTAGCGAACATTTAACCTTCCACATTGCTCCATTCCAATGCGGTTATCAAGCACTACTTGGACGTGAAGCTTTTGCTCGCTTTAATGCAATACCGCATTACGCTTCCCTCACGCTCAAGATGCCCGGTCCACATGGCATCATTACAGTGAATGGAAGTATTAAGCGATCTTTGCGTGCCGAAGAGAATGCGACTGCCCTGGCAACCGCACACTAAAAACGGCCTCACCAACTAAAGCATTTGATAGGTCGTCAAGACCACAGACGCGGTTAGACGAGTCTGGCGCTGCTATATGTAATTTGTACCGGATTGATGGCCACACCCCTATTACAAATACAAGGGGCTCAACGCGGGCAGACAAGTGGCAATTTCTACTCATTTCTAGTTATACATGGTTTCTTTAAAAAACCAACTTTTTGCACGACAACTTTTTCACCTAAGTTCCTCTCTTTTACAGATGACCATCGTGCTACACCCGTCCAGGATACGGCACAACGGAGACACAGGCGCAGACGTGCAGCAGGGACCCGCTCCAAGGATTATTTTTAGATTAAGACCCTACGTAAACCTTTTTTACTGTCTCTTGTTGATACACATCCATCGAATTCTCAGCACAATTGAGAAGGATGCTGACGTCTTGGCATGTGGCCACGTCAGAACAATGCACGTACCTGGACACAAGGGGCTTCTTACAAAGGGCACTATTTAGGCCCAGTTTATACCATAAAGACCTAATACCTTAGGAAGTGTTCGGCGTCGCGAGTTTGGCCTTATATGCATCAGCTCCGAATCATTGTCTTTGGTCAAATGTTGGGTTTGTCCGGCTCCTGTGTTTTGGTGCCTTACGTTCCGCTTTATCGGCTAAGGCAGCACCAGGAGAACTACTGCGATTGTGCCCTGGTTCATCCGGACGAGCACCTCAGTAGAGAAAGCCGAAAACTGACTGTCATGATATAGCGTGAGACTGTTCAACCACTCGATGACCTATCGGAATGTTAGAATTCCTCCGCCTTAACGAAGGGCCGTTTTTCGGCCAGGCATGTACGCACCCCGAGATCGGGAGATTGCGGAGCCACCAGGGGCTATCTAGTAGCCCCACTGTCAAACTCCTATGGCTAAGTGAAAGTGTTAAAGCATTATAGTCCGGTTGCCTCGTTCGCTGCGCTATCACCTCCTTAATAGGACCAAGACGTTGGGTTCAGTGTGAACACGTGTTTTTTGTGAGCACCTTCGCATTATATGCTTGGCGGCTAAAGCCGACGACTGCAATCTTTCAGGTTATACACACGTATACATAAACGGCCGTACAGGAGGCATCATATTACTTTCAGGCAAAAGTATAAACACAACCTTATAAAAATTCATAAAAACATTGTGTTTACAATGGGAATACATATCACTCAGACATAACATTCTTCGAGCACTGGGCCTCTATCAAACGAGCACCCTCGAGAACCTCCTCGAAATAGTGCTCGACAGCCACTCGGCCTATGGCCGAACCCTGCGCCGCAACAGTGGTAGTGTCCATCTCCGCCCACTATGCTTTAACACAGGCAAGGGCCATCCACGAGCCTTCTATGCACGCCGACCTCTTCATCGCATTAATGCGTGGCACCGCACCAAGGAACTGCTGCACTAAGCTGAAATAGTTGTTCGACTTTGGCTTTTCCGGCCATAGCTGATCCACGACTGACCTCATGGCGAGTCTGGACAACCTATTTAGTTTGGCCCATTCGGCTAGCTGATCAGTCAATGGAAGCGGATGCTCTGGAACGTTGAATTGCGACCAGAATAGCTTGTCCACCTCACGATCTGTTTGAGCTTGGAAGTATTTGGCCGCATCGGCAGCGCTCGCCGCCAAGTCCATATATGCATCTGCCGAACTCCACAGCCGATCCAGAGGGGCATACCATGGATCTCCGAATTTCCTCCGTAGCATGAAGGGCTTCCCAGCCGCAATATTCCCGGCTTCTCACAGCTCCTCCTTCTTCGCTCTCATAGCAGAGCGGGTGTATTTGTCCGCCATCGTGGCCTTCTCAAGGTCAGTTGCCTTCGCTCGGTTTTCTTTTTCAAGGATACGGCAACGGTCGGCGGTGTCTTTTAATTCTACTGCCATATTGGCCATCCTCTCTTTGCTCTCGCAATGTGCGGCCTTCTAGGCTTTCAACTCTTCGGCCGCCTTCAAAGTAGCCGCATTACTAATCCTCGCTTGTTCCTTGGCTCGGGCAAGTTCTGCCCGCAAGGTTTCCACGGTGGCAGCTCCATCTGTAGTCATAACATATTAAAGATACTGGCATCATGCTGCTCTTACTACGTGGCATTCACCAGAAAATAACACTTACCATGTGCCTCGTCAAGCCTCTTGTTAACAAGCTTGATGTCGGCGTCTGTCGCATCCAGTTGCCGTTTTAATTCAGCAAACTCACTAGTACGGCTAGCCACCGGAGCTTCCACCACCTGCACATAAAGGCAGTCTGGTTATCGCCTGGGACTATGATCCTCTGTTCTCTGCCGTTCTCGACGACAATCAGAGTCTCAGGGGATACTATCTACACAGGGCACACCTAACATGTGCGATACTATCACATATTATCTCACGTACCTCAAAGTCTGTCAGTAGACTCATAAAGGCTTCATGTAATCCACTTTCGGTGGACGAAATTCTCTCCATCACCGTACCCATCAGCGTACGGTGTTGTTCTGAGATGACTGCTCGCCCCACCAGCTCCCTCAGAACGTCCGACCGCATACCAGACGGTGCCAGACTCTTTTTGCTCTCTTCTAGAGCCGGACGCTGGGGACTTCGGGGGTCTATGGGATTATCTTCTGGCCTCACCGGATCCGGAGAAGCCCTCTATGACGACACTTCGAGGTCGCCCGCTTCTTGAGCGGAGGAGTCCGGGGGAGGCATTTCGCTCTCCATCATCTCTAGAAGAAGATCCCCCGAAGACGAGCGTAGCTGAGAGGGGCTAAGGCCCGAACTGCAAGATATATGCGGCGGTCATTTTCTCAGAAGAAAGATAGTATACCTTCACTATTAAAGCATTTATTGGATCACTTACGACTCGTTGGAGGGCTGATCCCCTCGCGGACTTTGTGCGGCAAGAGCACCCCCCGAGGCAGGACCCTCTGTTGGAGACTTCTTCTCCCGTTTGGAGGCCTCGGCTTCCGGATCCTCAGAAGTAGTCCTTTTCCTCCCCCGGTTATCCTCCTTCATGGAGGCTCTTATTCCCTCGGTAGGAACTGGCAGTGATGGGGGCCCGCGTCTGCCCATATTATTCCCCCTTGTATCTTCCTTCGAGGGCTCCGGGCAAGGTGCGAGCTCGAGCATCTTTTCCAATACCGGATTTTCCAAACCCTCAGGGAGAGGGGCAAACACCGAATCATCTTCGCCTTTGTTAGACAGTCCTGGTCAAAGAGCGAACTCTCAGAAATAACTTCATGATGAATAAAAGACGGTGTGTTCGGCTAGAGGATTTCTTACTTGTTTAGCGGCGCGATTACTGCTCAGGCCCACGTCCTCCGTAGTATCCGGACACTCTATTTGAGGTCCGAAGAATGACTTGTACATCTCCTCGTGCGTCAGGATGAGGAAACTTTGAATGGCACGCGGTCCTTCTGGGTTGAACTCCCACAAGCGAAGGGGCCGGCGTTTGCAAGGCTGGACTTGACGAGCCAGCATAACATGCATTACCACAACCAAATTAAAATCTCCCTCGAAGAGATCTTGAATGCGGTTTTGCAGTATAGGCACGTCCTTGGCTGGACCCCAGCTCAGACCTCTGCTAATCCATGACATCAGTTGTGGTGGGGGGCCCGAGCGGAAAGCTGGGGCAGCCGCCCACTTGGCACTTCTGGGAGCCGTGACGTAAAACCACTCCCGTTGCCAAAATTCGGACACCTCTGGAAAGGAACCTTTCGGCCATGGAGCTCCTGCCATCTTGCCTATTGATGCGCCTCCGCACCCTGGATGTTGCCCCTCGATCATCTTCGGCTTCACTTCAAAGGTCTTGAGCCACATGACGAAGTGAGGGGTAATGGGGAGGAAGGCCTCACACACGACAATAAATGTCGAGATGTGGAGAAAGGAGTCCGGAGCTAGATCGTGGAAATCTAGCCCGTAATAGAACATCAAAACCCTGACGAAGGGATCCAGAGTGAGGCCTAGGCCTCGGAGGAAGTGGGAGACGAACACGATGTTCTCGTCGGGTTCGGGAGTAGGGACGACCTGCCCTCGAGCAGGCAGCCGATGCAAAACCTCGGCGGTCAGGTATATGGCCTCCCTCAACTTCTTGATATCCTCTTCCGTAACGGAGGAGGGCATCCATCGGCCTTGAAGGCTGGATCCGGACATGATTGAAGATCCGGAGCACTTGACCTGGGCTTTGGGTGTTAGAACTCGAGGCGGGGGAGGGGTTCGATTGAGCACGAGAGGGAAAAAGCGAAAACCTTGTCCCTTTATAAAGAGGATGAATATCAAGCGTCCTCTCCGTAGCCGTTTGGGACTTTCCTATAATCTAGGAGTCCTAGACATGGTTGGGTTACCCACGACCGTATTAATGAGAATCCCGTAATTGGGGGAACACGATCTCTGCTTTGACAAGACGTGTCAAGAAACCGCCTCACGTTATGTGTGGAGCTAGTTAAAGGAAACGGTTCAGATAATCACCGGGCCATGACATAACGTCATACTGTCAAAACAAGTCAGCAAATTAGATTTGCGAAAATATTATACTCTCTACGATGGTATGTGGAACTTATTTTGCAGGGTCGGACACTATCCTCGTATTCAAATTCTTCTGGGATGTATTCGGAGAAGGAACCCGCCTTGCAATGCCGAAGACAATACTGCGCGCCGGACTCATCGTCATTGAAGCTTGGTTAAGGGGCTACTGAGGGAGTCCAGGATTAGGGGGTGTCCGGACAGCCGGACTATCTTCATTGGCCGGACTGTTAGACTATGAAGATACAAGATTGAAGACTTCGTCTCGTGTCCGGATGGGACTCTACTTGGCGTGGAAGGCAAGCTAGGCAATACAGATATGGATATCTCCTGATTTGTAGCCGACCTTGTGTAACCCTAACCCTCTCCGGTGTCTATATAAACCGAAGGGTTTTAGTCCGTAGGACAATAACCACAACAGACAATCATACCATAGGCTAGCTTCTAGGGTTTAGCCTCTCTGATCTCGCGGTAGATCTACTCTTGTACTACCCATATCATCAATATTAATCAAGCAGGACGTAGGGTTTTACCTCAATCAAGAGAGCCCGAACCTGGGTAAAACATTGTGTCCCCTGCCTCCTGTTACCATCCGACCTAGATGCACAGTTCGGGACCCCTACCCGAGATCCGCCGGTTTTGACACCGACAGTTGTCCAAAAAGCACTAGGAGTGGTCGAATATATACATCACATATTAGGTTAGGGGCTACCTCATCCTTCCGATCGCAATAGGATGGTCAAGAAAAAAATAGGTGGGGAGTCCAAATAAGAAAATGGAGATGTTTTATAGATTTTTGGGGATGATCTGGACCCATCGGTGACGACTAAGTGGGTCGGGTTCGAGGAAGTTTTCGGACGCGCGTGAGGGGTCGATGCACTGTGTAAGGAGGGGTTAGGTGGCCTGGCGGTTGGTAGTGGACTGTGTAGATGGTCTAGGGAGGAAAGAGGGGGAAAGCCCGGCAACAGTTTTCGGAGACCGAAAACATCCGACGTTTAACCGGCTATAATGCCGCTATAGTTATCCGTTGGGGCTTCAAACAAACTCCGAACGCGTTGAAACTTGGCAGGCGGCCTACCTACAACATAACAACACCGCATGCCAACTTTCAACCCATTCCGAGAACATTTTCCGACCACTTATAAAATACTATTTCAGACATGCCGCGGGCGCATGCAAGTGTGTCTGTGCTCAAAAGGACAATGGAAAGAACTAGGAGACCCGGACGAATGCAAGTTTTCAAAACATGCCGATGCAATGAGGATGATGAAATGGCAAGATGCAACACGCAAGAAAATGACAAGGCAACAACAGCGAATAACTGGAAGACACCCGGCGCGTCGGACTTGGGGCGTCACAACACTCCACCACTACAACAGGATCTCGTCGCGAGATCTAGGATTGCACCGGAGAGAAGCGGAAGAGCAAGAGAGGAGGTAAAACTAAGTTGCTTCTTTGACAAATGAGTGAAACGAAAGAACCTTGCGAGGTTGAAACAAATTGAAAGAAAGAATACAACGAATATGAACAAAGTTGAAAACACTCTATTAGAAAAGAGGAACAAGGAACATTACTAGAACCTTGCGAGGTTGAAAGACATAAGAAAAAGGGTTGCAATGGCCAGGAAGTACATGCAAGCACTCCGGGTGAAACGAGATGTACAAGGAACGATAAAGATCAATCACGACAACACTTCGGTTGGAAATGAAGGAAATAATATGAACTTGGTAAAACGAAAGCACTTGGGTGAGACTCCGGTTAGAAGATGAATGATAGCCACAACACTCCAGTTAAAAACAAGATAGAGAGGGAATAAGAATGATATAATTTGGAAAGCACTCCGACTATAAATGGAAGGACTTGAACATGTGTAACACCCCGAATGTAATTTGCCATATTTGTAACTCCCACTCTTGCCATTTTAGGCTTTAAGTTATGAGATTCCCTTCGTGGTTGGGTTTTGTCTTCGTTTTGCATTTTGTTCATGTCATGCATATCATATCATCATATGCATCGCATTTGCAATCGCGTTCGTCTCATGCATCCGAGCATTTTCCCAGTTGTCCGTTTTGCAATCCGACACTCCCATGTGCACCGGCGCACCCCTCTTGTCTCTTTTCGTGAGGGGGTGTTAAACGTCCTCGGAATGGACCGAGATTTGCCAACTAGCCTTGGTACACCACCGGTAGACCGCCTGTCAAATTTCGTTCCATTTGGAGTTCGTTTGATGCTCCAACGGTTAACCGGGTAACCACAAAGGCCTTTTGTGTGTTGCAGCCCAACACCCCCCCAAATGGTCCAATAACCCATCCAAACCTCTTCCATGCCCTCCGTCGTTGGATCACGACCGTGTGGGAAAAAACTACACTCCATTTGGACACTCCTACCTCCTCCTACCTATATATAGGTGCTCCCCTCCGAAATTCTCGCGCAGATAAACCCTAGGTCCACCCTCCTCTGCCACCGGACACGTCCGACCCGAGCCAGACGAAATCGTCGCCGTGCCCGAACGAATCACGTGACGCCACGTGGTGCCCCGCCGCCTCCCACCGCCGCAGGCCCACCTGGGCCCGAGTGCCCCCGCCGCCACCACGCCTCCCCGCGCCGCCCCTCTCCCTCGCCGGTGCACCGCCGCGTCCGCTCCCCGCCGCCCTAGTGCTGCCGCCGCCGCCTGCTCCGCCGACCGGCGTCGCCTCCGCGCCGCCGCCCTCCACCGGCCTCTTCTCCGGCCGGATCCGGCGACCACGACCACCGGTGACTCCCTCCTCCGCTCCGGCCGCCGTCCTCTCCCTCCCCGACGAGTTCTCCGGCGAGATCCAGTCGCGCCTCGGAATCTGTGCGAACTCTAGATCTGAGAGGTTGACCCCGTTTTCCCTCTATGTCTTTTTCCCTGTAACTTTTTCATGCTTTGTTCATTGCCTCATATCTCCGTGATAGTTTCTCAGTTTCATGCATATGATATATCAAAATGTTCATTGTGAGATTCTCTTCATTTCATTCCATTATGGCATGCTTGTTTGAGTTCATCTTGATGCCCTAACCATTGATGAAAGAGTGCTATAAAATGTTTACTGATGCTACTTATCATTTTATGGCGATTTGTCATTTTTGTCACGTTTGATGTGTGCATCATATGGGCAAGAGCTCTACATGAGTTTTGAACTATGTCATGCCATCTTTACAGAGGTGCTTGTCTTATATTTTTGTGATCTATGTGGTTACTAGCACAAGCATGAAAATTAGCCTCCGCAATATTGTTGTTTTCAGTGACTTAGGATTTTGCAAAGTCCTTATCCTCCTGTTATTTTGATTCCATCTAAACTTGATGCTAAAGTGAGATCCATGCGCGTGTTGAGTATCTTCAGTAAGGGTGTTTTGGGCATATGATTATGCTCTATCCATCCATGCCCCTATTTGAAATTATGAAGTGCCCTATCATGTCTTGTTCTTGCTCTACTTTTGCTATAAAATGTTCCTGGCAGATCGTTTACATGTTAATCAATTTTTCCATGGTTGTTGCTAGTGATCCTTGCATGATATGAACTTGATCTTGCCATGGTTAGCTTCATGAACATGTCATCTTGCTGTAGGTATGCTTGTTTTGTCATTCAAGGCTTTGTGATGAGTGGTTTGAGCTCGCAAATATGCCTTCATAATTCTGTTTATGCCATGCTCTGTTTGTTTGCTAAGTCTGAAACTGTTAATAAAACTTGCTATGTTTACATGGGTTCCATCATATCTTCCGTGCCTTTTTGGCTCATGATCAGTAAGGGACTTTTGATCATGCCATGCCTTTGTTTGCTATGATATGTTCCTGTAGCATGTTGTCTGCTAGCTCTAAACATTGTTTCCTGATGCTGTTTATGCCATGTGAGTATTTTCACAAAGTCTGTGAAGCTGATATCTTTTGCACTTTTGCCATGCTTGTTTGAACCTGCTCTTGTGTGATTTAGCCATAGCTCAGTGTTTATGTTCGTTCAAGCATCTTGTGTACATCACTACCATATGGCTTGTTGATATGCTGGAGTGCACTAGCTTAGTTTTTGTCTAAGTGTAATCGTGCTGTTAATCGCAGAATTGTGCCATCCTTGTTTTGCTTGCCATTTGCAAACCGTGCATCCATTTCCGGTGATCTTTATATCGATTTCAACCGAAATCATCTGATCTTTCCAACGACACACTTGGTTTGCCAAGTTGATGCCTTGATCATTATTTTCCTTCCGGAGCATGCATACGCATTCCATATCACATCTCGCATATTATGCCATGTTTTGCATCATGTTGCTTGTGCATTGCACCATGATTGATTGTTGGTCCTTTGCTTGTGTTCTTGCTTTGGGTAGAGCCGGGAGACGAGTACGTTACCGAGGAGCCTGTTGACAACGGTTACGAGGATCAAGCTTTCGACAACTCTGAGAACTTTGTAGGCAAGATGACCATACCCTTGAAATCACTTCTATCTTTGCATGCTAGTTGTTCGCTCTATTGATATGCCGCACTACCTACAAGTTGCTATATCATGCCTCCCATATTGCCATGTCAAGCCTCTAACCCACCTTTCCTAGCAAACCTTTGTTCGGCTATGTTACCGCTTTTGCTCAACCCCTCTTATAGCGTTGCTAGTTGCAGGTGAAGTTGAAGCTTGTTCCATGTTGGAACATGGATATTGTTGGGATATCATTATTATATCTTATTTACTTTAATGCATCTATATACTTGGTAAAGGGTGGAAGGCTCGGCCTTATGCCTGGTGTTTTGTTCCACTCTTGCCGCCCTAGATTCCGTCATACCGGTGTTATGTTCCCTGATTTTTGCGTTCCTTACGCGGTTGGGTGTTATGGGAACCCCTTGACAGTTCGCCTTGAATAAGTCTCCTCCAGCAAGGCCCAACCTTGGTTTTACCATTTGCCTACCTACCACCATATACCTTTCCCTTGGGTTCTACAGACTCCAAGGTCATCTTTATTTTAAACCCCCCCCCCCCGAGCCAGTGCTCCTCTGAGTGTTGGTCTGAAATGGGCAACCTCCGGGCCACCTCGGGGCAACTCGAGGGTTATTTTTACTCATAGCTTGACCTATCCGGTGTGCCCTGAGAACGAGATACATGCGACTCCTATCGGGATTGGTCGGCACATCGGGTGGCTTTGCTGGTCTTGTTTTACCATTGTTGAAATGTCTTATAACCGGGATTCCAAGACTGATCGGGTCTTCCCAGGAGAAGGAGTATCCTTCGTTAATCATGAGAGCTTGTGATGGGCTAAGTTGGGACACCCCTGCAGGGTATAAACTTTCAAGAGCCGTGCCCGTGGTTATGTGGCAGATGGGAATTTGTTAATATCCAGTTGTAGAGAACTTGACACTTAACTTAACTAAAATGAATCAACCGCGTGTGTAGCCGTGATGGTCTCTTTTCTGAGGAGTCCGGGAAGAGAACATGGTCTGGTGTTATGCTAGAACGTAAGTAGCTTCAGGATCACTTCTTGATCACTATTAGCTTCTCGACCGTGCGTTACTTCTCTTCTCGCTCTCTTTTGCGTAAGTTAGCCACCATATAAGCTAGTACTTGCTGCAGCTCCACCTCACTACCCTTTCCTACCCCTTAAGCTTAAAGAGTATTGATCTCACGGGTGTGAGATTGCTGAGTCCTCTGACTCACGGTTATTCCCAAATAGGTGCAGGTGCCGATGATGCCAGTGCAGGGGACGCTACCTAACTCAAGTGGGAGTTCGACGAGGATTCAGGCCGTTACTATGTTTCTTTTCCGGATGATCAGTAGAGGAGCCCAGTTAGGGCGATCGGGGATCTAGCATTTGGGGTTGTCTTTCTTTATTTTGGTTCTGTAGTTGGACCTTTGTTTGTACCTTGGATGATGTATGGATTATTTATGTATTGTGTGAAGTGGCGATTGTAAGCCAACTCTTTATCCCTTTCTTATTCAGTACATGGGATGTGTAAAGATTACCCCTCTTGCGACAAGCCTACCATGCGGCTATGCTTCTAAGTCGTGCCCCGACACGTGGGAGATATAGCCACATTGTGGGTGTTACAAGTTGGTAATCAGAGCCTTCCCCGACTTAGGAGCCCCCTGCTTGATCGAATCGCTGACGTTGTTGAGTCTAGAACAAAATGTTTTGAGTCTTATGATTATATATATCCGAGAGTAGGATTCTTTTTACTCCTCAGTCCCTTCGTCACTCTGGTGAGGTCTACTAACATAGAGTTTTGACTCTTGTGTCCTCAAATTTCATGATGTTTTAAGGATCACGCGGGTATCTTGTAATTGTTCCGATGGTTTTGTGACGAGAACATTGTTCTTGGTGCCTCCTGACATTTAGGGGTTGTGGCAGTGTCCTGGGGAGTTGAGCTCCGAGGTGTTGTCGTCACAATTTTATCGTTGCGGTTCTGGAATACCTGAGTTCGCCAACATCGAAAATCTCTTTTATGCAGTTGTTGGTGAGATAACCTCGACGCCACCCAGTACTAGGGTGGGAGTTCAAGAGTATTTCCATAACTCGTATAACGGATGCTTTTCGAAGGTTGAGGTAAATCATTTCCGAAAGTTTCTTGGTTATGTGTTGAAGGATGGATACAGCTGGATGTAGGATTTGCTAGTTTTGGGTGAGATATTATGCTTCCCCTGTATCCCCATCACCTGATTGCATAACCAGAAAGTTTCGGGAGTTTTATAGGTGGGAATTCAAGTAGCTCTAGTATTTCTTCCCGCAGATATTTGGTTTGTGATTGGGTAATCCTTACCACTTATTTGTTCATATCCGTACCTTGTTTCTTTATTCATCTACCTTTATCTAAGTGGCTTCTCAACCTTTATGGAAGTGTGATGACTTACTTTGGAATTCATTTGTTCATCCTTGTTCGATTGTTTATTGTGAAGACTTTATGTTGCAATTTCGATCCATTGATTCAGCTTGAATACCTGTCTTTCAAGATGCTAACGGATGTCTACATCTTTAGGATGGCTCCTCCAATGTGTCAGAATCCTGACCGCAATGATGGGGATCAGTCGAACCCTCGGCCACCACCTCCACCTCCAGAGGCATGGCAAGCTATCATGTCAGCCACCAACGCCAACACTCAGATGCTTTTGCAACTCTTGCAAGAGTGCAACCAAGGGCAAGGCAACCAAGGAAATCAAGGCCAAGGCAATAATCAGCATCAGTTTGCTACCCTCAACTAGTTCCTCGCAAACTAGCCGAAGTCCTTCAGCAACTGTGTCAAGGCCACAGACGCCGATGACTGGCTCATGGATATTTGCAAACATTTTGAGTGTAGCAATGTCAGGCCTGAGGACTTTATCAAGTTTGCTTCGTTTCAATTCAAGGACCAAGCTGCTGAGTGGTATCAACAATACAAAGATTCTAGAGGAGGTCATGTGATTACCTGGGATGATTTCCGCCGAGACTTCAAAGCTCATCACATCCCACAAAGTGTTGCTGAGAGCAAGCATGAGGTGTTGCACAGTCTCAAGGAAGGCAACATGTCTGTGTATCAATACAATATCCAGTTTCAGAAACTTGCTTGCTTTGCTAAACAAGACGTCCCTGATGAAAAGAGTATGATTTATCAATTCAGAGGTGGTCTCAGAGAGGATCTGCAGTTAGCTCTCGTGCTTCTTGAGCCGACCGAGTTCGATCAATTCTACAACATGGCACTAAAGCAAGAAGCTACTCAGCTCAAGTGTGAGGCATCTAAGAAAGGAGTCAGGGATGCATTTCAATCTTCTTCTTCATCACAAGTGGCAGCTAAGCAACGGAAGTTCTGGTTGCCTCCTCCTCCTCCGTTTCCCAGCCTTAGCAGCAGAAGAGCAAAGGTGGCAATGGATCTTCCCACCCACCCAACCCAGGCTATCGGAACAAAGCTCAGTCTCATACTCCAAGGTCAAGTTCTCCTTATCACCGTTCGCTCTCAGAGGTTACTTGCAACAAGTGTCAGCAGAAAGGGCACTATGCAAACAAATGCTTCAACCAAAGGCGCCTTCTGTCTCCTCCTCCTGTGAGATCTGCCAGCAATGCAGTGGTCAAGCACAATCCCAAGCATACTAAGGTCAACATGATGAACGCAGCTCAGGCAGAGGATTCTTCAGAAGTGATCATGGGCAACCTTCCAGTTAACTCTATTCCGGCAAAAGTTCTTTTTGACATTGGTGCATCGCATTGTTTCATGTCAAGACCGTTTTTTGCCAAGCATGACTTCACTACTTCACGTTTGGTTAAACCCATGGCTGTCATTTCTCCAGGTAAACGTTTGAGCTCTAGTTTGATAGCTCCTGATGTGTCAATCGAGATGGGCAATTATAAATTTCTGTCTTCTCCAATTGTTCTTGGTGACTCGGATATTGATCTAATTCTCGGCATGGACTAGCTTTCTAAGCACAAGGCTCAGCTTGATTGTGCTGCCAGGCAGATTCAATTGACACACTCTTCTGACGATGTGATCATCTATGCCGCTCGTGATGATACCATTTGACTGTTTTCTCTCAATAAGAAGGGCGAGTTGAATGCCATCTCCCAGATTCCAGTCATTTGTGAATATCAAGACGTCTTTCCAGAAGAGCTTCCGGGAATGCCTCCTGAAACGACTAGTTGAATTCGCTATCGATCTTGAGCCTGGCACGGAACCTGTTTGCAAGCGTCCTTACAGGCTTGGACCAGAGGAGTTGAAGGAGTTGAACAAACAACTCGATGAACAAGAATGCATGGGTCTGATCTGACCGAGTTCATCTCCATGGGGTTGTGGTGTTCTTTTTGTCAAGAAGAAGGATGGAACGGAACGACTCTGTGTTGACTACCGTCCATTGAACAAGAATACAATAAAGAACAAGTATCCACTTCCCAACATCAATGAGCTATTCGAGCAACTTAAAGGTGCCCAAGTTTTCTCCAAGCTTGACCTTCGTATGGGTTATCATCAGATTTGCATTCATGAACAAGATATCCCCAAGACAACATTCAGAACAAGCTATGGTTCTTATGAATATACTGTCATGTCTTTCGGCCTTGTCAATGCTCCTGCAACGTTCTCTCGCATGATGAACTTCATCTTCAAACCTTACACAAATGATTTCTTCTTGGTGTATCTCGATGATATTTTGGTCTTTTCCAAGAGTAAGGAGGATCATGCCAAGCATTTGAGATTGGTACTCGACAAACTCAAAGAGCATCAATTGTATGCGAAGTTTTCCAAGTGTGAGTTCTGGCTTGACGAAGTTCTTTACCTTGGTCATATCATCTCCGCCAAAGGCATCACTGTTAATCCTGAGAAGGTATCTGCAATTTTGAATTGGGAACCTCCTCAGAATGTCAAGCAGTTCTGCAGTTTTCTTGGGCTTGCAAGCTATTGTCGAAGATTCATTGAGAATTTCTCTAAGATTGCAAAGCCTCTTTCCAACTAATTCCGGAAGCATGTCAAGTATGTCTGTACGCCTGAATGTGACGTTGCTGTCAACACCCTCAAAGAGAAGCTGGTCACAACTCCTGTCTTGACTCCTCCTGATGAATCCAAGCCATTCGAAGTTTTCTGTGATGCCTCCTTACAAGGTCTCGGTGCTGTGTTAATGCAAGAGAAGAAAGTTGTGGCTTATACCTCTCTCCAGTTGAAGCCCAATGAAAGGAACTAACCCACTCATGACCTTGAGTTGGCGGCAGTTTTCCATGCATTATTAACATGGAGACATCTCTTGTTGGGAAGGAAAGTGGACATCTTCACATATCATAAGAGCCTCAAGTACATCTTCTTTCAACCCAACCTCAACCTCAGGCAGACTCATTGGGTCGAAATGATTCATGAATACAATCCGATTATTGAATATACTCCAGGCAAGGCCAATGTCATTGCAGATGCTTTGAGCAGGAAGACTTACTAGAACAACTTAATTCTCAAGCCCTTCCAACCGGACCTTTGTGAAGCTTTCTGCAAACTAAATCTCCAAGTTGTTCCTCAAGGCTTGTCGGGGGTTGGGTGCGACATATGCCAAAGGATGGCTTATCATGGTGGGGGCGAGTAGAGCGTCGCCGGTGCCTGGAAACGGGATGAGGCGAAGACATGCACGTCGGCGAATCTTACCCAGCTTCAGGGCTCTCTGGGGAGATAATACCCCTACTGCTGCTCTGTGGGGTCTCCGCATGATCACTATGGCAAAGTGTTTACACGATCGCTCCTTGAGCTGTTTCCTAAAGGTAGGAGAAGGCAAGGCTAGCTCTCTCCTTCCTATATGATCTGGTCTAGTGCTAATGGATTCCAACCCTCTGCATGGGTGCCCTGGAGGTTTATATAGGCCTACCCCCCAGGGGTACAATGGTAATCCGGCTGGATGCGGGCCCAGCCGCCATTCTCCCTGGCCGCTGTCTTATCCGCCGACTCCTGGGGCCCGCCGACTGGTGGGCCCCGCCGACTGGCTCGGTACGGAGCCGACAGGCCGCGTCCGCCGCGGGCGGGTCTTGCCGGCTGCTGATTACTGTAGCCGTGCTTCTAATGACGCGGGCTTGGTCATGGAGTCGTGGCAATAGCCTCGCCGCCTGGCGGGCGATCACTATTGCCACTCTTCGTCACATCTGGTTAATGGCGCATGGGCCCCGGGGGAGGAGCTGGCCGACTCTCGAGGGCCGACTCCCAACGGGTCCGACTGGTAGCGCACTTGCCGTCTTCTGGGATCCCGCTGGCCGGTGGGACCTGCCGCCCAAAGGTCGTACAGACAAGCCGTTGTGGGCGCAGGATTCGGTCCACCGGTGCTGATGTCAGTGCCAGCATGGCAACAGTGCCACACCCCACGGAGATCTCTGCGGGTACGGCGTACTGTGGCCATGCCTGCCCTTGGAAAGGGGTGGGAGCAGTCTTCACTGTAGCCACTCCCCTGTCCTGTCCCTCTTGATGAGGACATGGGGTTTTGCTGGAGTCGCGGGCTGACTCCCCAAGGCCGGCTTCTCGGGAAGTCGTCAGTCAGGACTCGGCTTATCCTGAAGTCGTTCCTGGGACTCGGCCGCGAGTGGCCAGCCGGTTGCCTCGCCGCCGACTTCTCAGAAGGCGGCTCTTTGTCCTGTGGTCTTGAGGGGCGCAGCCTGCCCCGATGTCTTGAAAGGTTCTGGGACTCGGGTTAGCCTACCTGTGGCCCATTACTCCGACAGTAGTCCCCGAAGTTGATGAGGCGCCGCGGACGATCGACCAAGGAGCCTCATCAGTTTCTCTTTCTGGGTGCCCGAGACATGGATCTTGCTTGACTTCTGCCGGGCCAGCGAGAAGGAGTCGGACTCGCCCAACTCTGACTCGCACAATATTTCGAACATCGCGGCGGGATCCAAGTAGCGTGCTGGCTAAGCTTCCAGGCCACCGCCCATTCCGGGCCTGTCACGTGATAACACGCGGCCGGGCCAGTTTGCCAGCCTATGCGCGTGATGGGACATGCCCGTAGGCGGGGCCCGCCATTACCGTGCCTCGGCGCTCGAGCGGATCCGCCGTGGCCCGAGTGGACGGTTAGGATTCCCGTGAAGTTACTGCGCGCAGTAACTTTAGTCATGAAAACGTGGGGGTCGTGGGGGCGTGGGCGCAGTAAATCCCACGACCACCCCCTCGGCTTCGAGGCCCATGAGGCTATAAGTAGGGGGAGGAGGGGGGCGCGGCGGAGCACGCGCGCCCCTTCTCCACGCTACTCCTTGCTCTTCTTCTTCTTCTTCTTCTTCTTCTTCTTCTTCTTCTTCTTCCTAGCACCGCCGCACGCCCAAGCTTTGCCGAACGCCGCGGCGATCCGCTCACGATGAGTTCTTCTTCTGCCGTCGCGCCTCCCTCGGTGCATTCCGGCATCTGGGATGGCTCAGAAGTCCATGACGACCACATCGAGTTCCTCCGCAAGACTCGTCGGCTTCCCGGCGAAGATTACGTGCGGGTACGCCTTGCGCCGAGGGGGGAGATCTCTCCGGCGCCGGAGGAGGGCGAGCGGGTTATCTTTCGCTCGCACTGCATGCGCGGATTGGGGCTGCCGGCGAGCGGCTTCTTCCGCTCCTTTCTGGAGTTCTACGGCCTCCAGCCGCACCACCTCACGCCCAACACGGTGGTGCTGCTGTCCGCCTTCGTGGCCTTGTGCGAAGGCTTCCTCTGAGTCCTCCCCACCCTCGAGCTCTGGGGGGAGTTCTTCTACTCCAAGCTCGGCATCCAGGCTGCAGGCGTGCCGGCTCAGTGCGGCGCATTCATCGCCGTGCGGAGGTCGGGGGCCGACAACCCCTTCCCCACTATCAAGCTGATAAAGTCGGTGAAGATGTGGCAGTGATCGTACTTTTACATGAAGAGCGTTTTCGCGGGGGACGATTGGGTCAACCTGCCGGCTTTCGAAGCCGGCCCGCCGGTTGGGTGACTGCCCAACTGGTCGTTCCGGGCCAAGTCGTTGATGCTTGTGGGAGCCGGCGCCGTCGCGTGACTCTGAGTGCTGACGCAGTCGGAGGGCCTGACTGGTCCGGACCTGCTAGCCGCCTTCGTGGCGCGCCGAGTTCTCCCGCTCCAAGGCCGCCCCCACATGATATGCCAAATGAGCGGGCGCCGTGACCTGAGTCAGATGTGCACCAATGACATGCCTCACGAGGAGGTGGCCTACATGGTGAACTACCTCTCGGATAGCAAGCTCCTGGAGGACTGGCAGTTCGGCAAGGAGCCGTACCCCCGCGCCAACCCCCCACCCATAGTGAGTTGCCCTTTCTTTCTTTCTTTGAATTGTCTTCTTTCTTGCCGAGTTTGTTTGTGCGACCTGACCAGTCGGCTTTGGTCAGAATCCCCTCCTCCATCCACCAGCCGGCACCACGGGGCCGGCTCGCGAGTTCCTTGCCGACCAGGCGGAGAGCGACGTCGATGACCCCGATCTGGGGGCGGCGGCTTTGGAAGACGACGCCGAGGGAGGAGGCGGCCCGCGGCTCGGGGCCAGTCCAGAGGACTGGCCTGATGATGAGGAGGGGGTCGCCCCCCGCCACCAGCCAGGAGCCAGCCATCCCGGCGCGGGCTCTTCTGCCGCGCCGGGTGCTCCAGGTGGCGGGAAGAAGCGTAGGGCCGTGCCGACCTTGTTCGGCAGTCGGCCGAAGAAGCCCAAGAGTTCGGCTGCGGCGACCAAGCGGGACGAGGCGGCCGCGAAGGCCATCCGCTTCCGCAAGGAAGTAAAGAAGCCGCCACTGGTCTCCGCGTGAGTATTCCGTCATAACGCTTTATTCTTTCTTTGTAGCTTTTGTCTGAGTCTTTTACTTGCTTCCCTCGCTTCAGGGCTCCCCTCACTCTTGAGAGGGTTGTCGCCGCCTCCATCATGGGGTCAGCGGAGACGTCCGCCACCACTTGGCGGATTGACCCCGCTGCCGACCTCCAGGAGGCGACACAATGGAACGCGCAGGAGAAGCACAATGAGGAAGAGGCCTCCTGCCTGGAGAAGGTGGAGGCCGATAAGGCGGAGGCCTCCGCCAGTGGAGGCCGATAAGGCGGAGGCCTCCGCCAAGAAGAAACTGGCGGAGGCCGAAGCCGTCGCCGCGACGAAGCGGCAGGCTGAGGAGGCTGTGCACCGCCAATCGGCGGTGTTCGTCACCGCGTTGAACTCTATGCCGCCGCCTCCGGAGTTCACGGGGCAGACTGGGGAAGCCGGCGGTGAGAACCCCGTCATGGAGAGGGAAGGCGGCGACTCCTCCACGCCGGACGTGATCGTTCCGCCGCCGCCTCCGCCGCTATCTGGGAGCGCGCAAGGCAAACAGCCAGCGGACACTCCGGTGCCGCCGACTGAAGACGAGGCCGTGGCGAGGCTACTCCTTCAAGTCGGCTCGCCAACGCGCCGCCGTCTTGAGAAGGCGACCTCGGTGCCACACCCCCTGGAGACCGGCACCGCCAGCTCGGCGATCCCGGATGCCGAAGCGACGAGCGCCGCGCCCATTGGGTGGGTGCGAGGAGGCGGCACTGGGCCGCTGAACCAGGTGCTTCTGGACGTCCAAACGAAGCTTCGAGCTGAGGGCGACGCCATCCAGAACTGCACCAAGGCGTACCTGGCATCGCGGGCAGCCGTCCGGGTATGTTTTCTCTTTGGTCCTTGCTTTCTAGTTCCTCTCTGTGGGGGCGCGCCAGCGCACCCACTGGGTGTAGTCCCCGAGTCTCGGGACAGCTGCTGAGCAGGCGGCCCAGAACTCCAATTGGTGAGTTCCGGGTAGTAACTTTTGTCTGAAATACTTGTCGCAGGACTACCACAACCTCCGTGTCACTGCCTTCAACCGCAACATTGAAGAGCTGGGCAAGCGGACCGCCGACTTGTCGGAGAGCCGGAGTGAGTCCTTTTTCTTCTTTGTGGGGGCGCGCTGGCGCACCCATGGGCTGTAGTCCCCGAGATTCGGGCCGACTGCTGAGCAGTCGGGCCAGATCTCCCCGACGACCTTCTTTATTGATGACTTAACGCCTTCAGAGGCCAACATTGTTCTTCAACAGCAGCTCAGCGAAGCCAACTCCGCGTTGCGCACCAAGGGGGAGGAGTGCAGCAAGCTCGCCACGGAGTGTGATCTGCTGGCCACACAATTGGCAGAGCAGAGGGAGCTGCTTACGAAGACGCAGAAGGAGGCGGAAGAGGCAGAAGTCGCCCTCCTGGCCGAGTTCGTGAGCGAGCGCTCCTCCTGGACTGACAAAGAGGCAATGCCGGCCTCCGGCTTCCATGAGATTGAAGACATTGTTGATGGTGAGTTTCTTTACTTTCTTTCTTCGAGCTGTCGATTATAAGTCATGCCTACTCCTGGTTTTGACTTGCTTTTTCGTTTCTTCCGTCTAGGCACACTTCTTTCTCGGGCATTCGCAGGCTGCCATCCAAGCCATCGAGGCTGACCGTGAAGGTCGGAGGGCGGAAGGCGCAGAGATCGCCGCCGACGCTCCCCGAACCCTTGATGAGCATATCTTGAGCATCAAGGCTCGCCTTCGGTCGACTCACCGGATGCTTTGTCGGCTTCAACGTGTCGGCGCCCAGGCGATTGCTGCCCTGTGGCCGGACATGCAGGCTTCGCGCACCCCCAGTCGGACTGCCGACTGGTTGGAGGTCGCAGCTGGTCGTCTTGAGGCCTGGAAAGGTTCCTCGGCCCGAGCTGGAGCGTGCCGGGCCTTGGAGTTCGTCAAGGCGTGGTATCCGGGGCTGGACCTAGACCGGCTGGCCACACTCCGGTCAGAGGCCCAACCGGAGCTGGCAGCCGTGGAAGACGCCCTCGTCAAGCGTGCCGCGGCGATCGCCGAGTACACCGACACCAGCATCTTCATCCCCGAGCGGTCTGAAGACGACGAGGAGGTACCGCCGGAGTGGTTTGGGATGAACCCAGACTACGGCGAGGACTCGGCGGAGGTGATTGGCTCCAGCGTCGAGGAGGAAGGCGATGCGGAGGACGGAGGCGAGATGGAAGCACCAGAAGACGGAGCAGACGGCCAGCCTCAGCTCGACCACGCCTCCAGCAACGAGCCGCGTGCGACCGAGCCGACTGCCGCCGGAGGCGATCAAGCCAAGACTGGCCAGCCGGCCGCCCCAATGCCTGACGCTGCCGCCTCCTCCGACCCTCTGAATCCGTTTGCCGCTTCCTAAGCTGCCGCCTTATCTTTATTTTATCTGCTTTAGTAGTCTTTGAAGAACTTGCTAATTCGCACAATTCCACCCGCGGGATGTATTTTGAACTTCTGCTCAAAGATTCGGCCAAGGGCCTATGTTATGTAAATATTTATACGAATTCTATCATTTCTTGCTCATTGCTCTTTTTGGCTTTTTCCTTTACCGCTTTCCCTTAGTTGCCTGTCTTGCCAGTCGGACAGCCGCTCTGCGGACTGCCGTTGGATCAAATGCTTGGCTTCTTTGGGAAGGCAAGTACTTAGCTGTTTTAGAGTTTTTGAGCAAGTTGAATAGAAGGCGGCAAGCCGACTATTCAAGAGTCGGTTTGCGAAAAAAAGGCTGGAAGCCGACTTAAGCAATGTTTTATGCTTTGAGTCCGTAGCCATTTTTCATGCGAACGCCCATTCTACCTTACTCCTGCCCACCGTACAGTCGCTCTGTGAGCTGCGGCTTCTGACAGGAGATGGCTTAGGCACCACACACTACTTGTCCGGCTGCAGGAAGCATTTCATAGTGCAAGGCGGCAAGTCCCCGGGCCGACCTGTCGAGCCCGGTGCCAAGCAGCATAACAAAGAGTAACATACTCGTAGGCATAATTTTTATCATATAGACAAAAGAGGGAAGTCCCCGAGCTCGTCTAGGGGCCCCAAAGTCTTGGTACTTTAATACAAAAGGTAATGTGGTACATACTGCATCAGCTATAAAATCTTCGAAGGAGATTTGCATTCCATGGCCGCTCCGTCTCTTTGCTGGAGTCGTCCCTCTTGCGTGCTCGGGGCTTCTGAGCGTCAATCAGGTAGTAGGAGTCGTTGCCCAGTACTTTGCTAATGATGAAAGGGCCTTACCAAGGCGCCGACAGCTTGTGCTGGCCTGCTGTTCGCTGGATCAGTCGGAGCACGAGGTCGCCCTCTTGGAAAGATCTCGGCTTGACCTTCCTGTTGTAGTATCGGTGCAGGCTCTGCTGGTAGATACTGGACCGGCTGAGTGCCAACAGCCAGCCCTCTTCTAGCAGATCGACACCGTCTGGACGTGCTTCTTCTGCTTCCTCCTCGGTGTACATGGTGACTCGCGGGGAGTCGAACTCTATGTTCGTTGGGATGACGGCTTCAACACCGTAGACGAGGAAGAAAGGCGTGAAGCCAGTTGACTTGTTTGGAGTCGTGCGCAGACTCCAGAGGACGGCTGGCAACTCGTCAAGCCAGCAGCAGCCGAGCGCTCCAAAGGCTCGATCAGTCGAGGCTTGATGCCGGACAGGATGATGCCGTTTTCCCGCTCCACCTGGCCGTTTGACTGTGGATGGGCGACGGATGCTAGGTCCAGTCGGATGCCCAGTGTCGCACAGAAATGGGCCAAGGTGCCTTTGGCAAAATTCGTGCCATTGTCGTGATGATGCTGTGTGGTATGCCGTACCGAATTGTGATATCAGAGATGAAAGTCACGGCAGTCGGACCGTTCAGTTTCTTGATTGGCTTCGCTTCTATCCACTTGGTGAATTTGTCTACTGCGACAAGTAAGTGAGTTAAGCCACCTCGTGCCATCTTGAATGGTCCCACCATGTCTAGACCCCAAACTGCGAAAGGCCAGGCAATGGGGATGGTCTTGAGTGCAGAAGCCGGCTGATGCGGCTTGGAGCGGAACTTTTGGCACCCTTTGCATTTTTGGACCAATTCCTTGGCCTCTTCTAAGGCCGTTGGCCAAAAGAAGCCGTGTCGGAAAGCTTTGGCGACGAGTGCTCTTGAAGCCGCATGGTGGCCCACTCGCCTTGGTGGATGTCTTTGAGAATTGCTTGGCCTTGCTCTGGCTCTATGCAGCGCTGGTAGACACTAGCGACGCTGTGCCTGACAAGCTCTTTGTTGACTATGGTGTAGGCTGCCGTTCGACGTTGTACCTGCCGAGCTAAGGTCTCATCAGTTGGCAGCCCTTTGCTCAAAATTTGAGGATGGGCTGGGCCCATGAGGGTGCTGCTATTTCTTCGACTGCCAGAACTGCGACTTGGACAAGGGCGGCTGGGCTGGGAGGCGGCGGGGTGGAGTCAACAACCGCTTGCTGGGTTAATGAAGTCCCCGAGCCGACTGGCGCGGCTCTCGGGCCAAGTTCTGGAGTCTTCGAGCCCGCCGCCGCAGTCCCCGGGCCGGGTTCTGCAGTCCCTGGGCCGGCCTCGACTGTGGCGGCTTTGGAACCATCTGCCGAAATCCCCGTACCGTCTGTCGGGGCTCTAGAGTCGGATCCGACTTCTTCGGGAGGAGCCGGTACGAAGATGGAGTCTGATTCTGGTGAAGGCTTGACAGACGTCTTGAGGAGGCGTTGAAGGGCGATGCCGGATGGTATTGCTTGGCGGGTAGAGCCTATTCGTGCCAAGGCGTCTGCTTGGTCGTTGTCGTTTCTTGGCACATGGAGGAATTCGCACCCCTCGAAATACCCACTGAGTTGCTGCATGAGGAAGCGGTAACTCGCCATGTTTGCATCTTTGGCGTCCCAGTCGCTAGACGACGGCTGGACCACTAAGTCTGAGTCTCCATAACACAGGATCCGGCGAATGCCGAGTTCTTTGCCAAGCGGGAGCCTGTGAATGAGCGCCTCGTACTCGGCGACGTTGTTGGAGGCGGCAAAATGGATTTGCAGTGCGTATTTGAGCTTGTCGCTTTTAGGATAAGTGAGGATAACGCCGGCTCCCAAGCCGGTGCGCATCTTGGAGCCGTCGAAATGCAGCCGCCAATGGGTGGAGTCGGGCGCTGGAGGTAGGTACTGGGTCTCGGCCCAGTCGACGAGAAATTCGGCTAGTGCTTGTGACTTGATGGCGGTGCGGGGCTGGTAGTGGATGGTGTAGGGAGCCAGCTCTATGGCCCACTTGGCCACTCGGCCAGAAGCATCTCGGCTCCCGATGATCTCGGCAAGTGGGGCCGTGCAGACCCCGGTGATTGGATTCTCTTGAAAGTAAGGCTTCAATTTCTTGGCGGTAAAGTGCACGCCATAGCACATCTTCTGTTAGTGGGGGTAGTTCTTCTTGGAGGCTGACAGTACTTCGCTCAGGTAATATACCGGTCTCTGGACAGGTAATGCCGTGCCTTCCTCCTTGCGTTCCACTACAATGACCGTGCTGACTACCCGGCTGGTGGCGGCGATATACAGGAGCATAGGTTCCTTAGGAGTCGGAGCTGCCAGAACGGGTGGAGTAGTCAGCATCTTTTTCAAATGGAGAAAAGCTTCGTCCGCCTTGTGGTTCCACTCGAAAAAAGTGGTCTTCTTCATGAGTTGGTATAAGGGGAGAGCTTTCTCGCCCAGCCGACTGATGAATCAGCTGATGGACGCCAAGCAGCCGGTGAACTTTTGCATGTCCAGCAGTTGGCTGGGTACCTCCATCCTCTCGACGGCCTTGATCTTTATAGGGTTGCACTCTATGCCACGTTCAGAGACCAGGAAGCCAAGGAGTTGGCCGGCTGGTACTCCGAAGACGCACTTCTCGGGGTTGAGCTTGATCTGGAATCGGCACAGGTTCTCAAAGGTCTCCTTGAGGTCTTCCAGCAGTGTTCCACGCTTTTCCGTATTCACCACCACATCGTCCACGTAGACGTGGGCGTTTCTCCCGAGTTGCTTGAGGAGGCACTTCTGCATGCAACGCTGAAAGGTGGCGCCGGCATTCCTCAAGCCGAACGTCATGGTGAGGTAGCAGAAGGCTCCAAACGGCGTGATGAAGGCGGTCTTCAGTCTGTCAGCCGGGTTCAGCTTGATCTAGTGATATCCTGAATATGCATCCAAACAGCTCAACAGCTCGCATCCGGCGGTGGAGTCTATCACCTGATCAATTCTTGGCAGAGCAAACGGGTCCTTGGGGCAGGCCTTGTTGAGGCTCGTGTAGTCAATACACATTCGCCACTGCTTGTTCTTCTTCAATACCAGGGCCGGATTGGCTAGCCACTCTGGAAAGAATACTTCCATAATGAAGCCGGCTGCTAGGAGTCAGGCTATCTCTTCTCCGACGACTCTTCTCTTCTCTTCTGATAGGCGGCGCAGGGGTTGCCTGACCGGCTTTGCGTCAGACCGGACATGTAACTTGTGCTCGGCGAATTCCGTTGGTACACCTGGCATGTCTTTAGGCGACCATGCGAAGATGTCCCAATTCTCAGGAGGAAATGGACGAGCTCGCCTTCCTATTTGCTGTCGAGGTTTGCACCTACGACAGCGTACCTCTCTGGGTGCTCCGGATCCAAGGGTATCTTCTTTGTCTCCTTGGCTGGCTTGAACGAACCCTCAGCCTCGGACTCCTTCGGGTTAGGCGACACCTCTGGCTGCTTGCCGGCCATTGCCACAACCCGTTCAAGGAGCCGCTTCTCGGCTGCGATCACCAGGGACTCGGCTAGCCGGCTGCTCTTAGCTGCATAGGCAGACGACTTCCGGTAGTCGCCGGCTACGGTCAGAATTCCCCTGGAACTGGGCATCTTCATTTTGAGGTAGGCGTAGTGGGGGACCGCCATGAACTTGGCCAGGGCGGGTCGGCCAAGTAGTGCATGGTATGGGCTCTCGAGATCCACCACCTCAAATCAAACTGACTCTCGGCGGAAGTGATCTTTGTCTCCAAAGAGGACGTCCATCAGGATCTTGCCGATTGGTGAGCAGGAAAGCCTAGGAATAATGCCGTGGAACACAGTCCGGCTGTTCTGAAGCTGTCTTTGCTTGATTCCTAATTTCTCCATGGTGTCCTTGTACAGGATGTTGATGCTGCTACCTCCGTCTATCAGAACTCATGAGAAACGAGCGGCTCGTCTATCCGTGGCAAAGGTGGCATCCAAGACCAAGGCATAGGAGCCTGGACTCGGCATCACCTCTGGGTGATCATCCCTGCTCTAGCTGATAGGCTTCTCGGACCAGTGCATGAACTCTGGCGTCTCTGATGCTACTGCATTCACCTCTTGTCGCTGCAGCCGCCTGCTGCGTCGATCATCAGCCATACTGGTAAACACCACGTAGGCTCCGTGCTCTTCGGGGTATTTGTCTTGTACTATGCCGACTGGCCTGACAGCCGACTACTGGGGTGGAGGCGGTAGCGGCTGCCCAGCAGGCGGGGGAGGTAGGAGGCCATCTCCCTTGGTGATCCTGGTGAGCCAGTGGTACTTCCGGGTGGTGTGATTTGACGGCTTCGCGCCACTATGGAATTTGCAAGGACCATCCAGAGTCTGCTCGTAGGAGAAGGCCGGCAACCAGTTGGGCTTGCCACCTTTCTGTCCCTTGGGTGGAGGCTGTCCATCCGGCTGCTGGGCTTCAACTGTCGCGACCTGCCGGCTGCTGGAAGCCGGCTGCGGGGCCTTGCGCTTGTGTTCGCTCTACTGTTGCCGCCGACTGGCGTCTCCCGCCGGAGTTCTTGGAGCCTGAGGGGCCACTTTGCCAGTTGCGCTAACTTGAATCTCCGCCTTCATGGAGGAGTCGGCCGTGGCGTACTTATCCGCTATGATCAGCAGCTCATCGAGGGTTCCTGGCTCGTCGCAGAGGAGCTTGTGCTTGAGAAGGGTGCCTTCTCTGCACCCGGCGGTGAAGTACTCGATAGCCTGCACCTCGTGCACGCCCTCGCAGGAGTTCCGAAGCTCGGCCCAACGCGTGAGGTAGTCGCGAGTCGACTCGTCGGGACCTTGCATGCACAAGGAAAGCTGACGAGGCTTGGGAGGACGCTTGTACGTGCTGGTGAAGTTGCGGACGAATGCCTCGGTGAAGTCGACCCAGCTATTGATGCTGTGGGGCTTCAAGATGTTCAGCCATGTCCGGGCCATGCCTTGGAGCATGAGCAGAACATACTTTATGGCGACACGCTTGTTGCCATTCGCTATGCTGACAGCCGTGGAGTAGTCGACCAGCCAGTCTTCCGGCTTCACGGAGCCGGTGTACTTGGGCGTGTCTCTTGGGAGCGTGAACCCTTCGGGAAAGGGCTCGTCTCGAATGTGGGGCCCGAAACAAGGCGGACCCAACTCATCTTCTTCTTCCAGCGTCAGGGATCAGTGAAGTCGGTCGATCTGGTGGCGGGCGTCGTTTTCTCCGACTCCCTCTCGGCGGCCAAGGCGGTCGCCGAGAGTCATATGGTAAACAGGCGGCGGGGATACTCGCCTTTCCTTGTGAGGAGGAGGAGGCAGACAGTCGTCCCGTCGTTCCACTGCTCTCGGGCGGCCATCTCGGTCGCGCTCTATGGTAATGTGAGTCCGACTGTGGCTGACAGTCGGATCCTTGTCTCTTCTTCCTCGGGCGCCGTAGTCGGCGTCCGAGACGTCGCGCCTTGATCTCGGCGAAGGTCGTCGTTTTGCCACTGAGGCGCCTCCGTGCGGCGGCCGGCCTCGTTTTGCGCGGCAGCCGTGTCGAGGAGCCGCTGGACTCACTCCATCATCAGGCGGCGTTCTTCACCCTCGAAATTGTCCAGCTCGTCCGCCGCCGCCTGGGCGACTCAAATGTTCTCCGCAGGGGTAGCGTACACAGGGCGGCTTGCCCCGAACAGGTTGGCGATGGCTACGCCGCGCTGCTGGACCGTGCCAAGGCGGCTGGGCCCCGCTGGGGCCAGCGAGCCGCCAACAGCACGATCCATCTCTCACTGGTAGGCTTCTGACAAGCGTCTCATGCTAGCCAGCTTCTTCGCGCCTTCGACGAGCTGAAGGCGGCGCGCCTCCAACGTCTCCGCGTCAGCATCTTCCAGAATGGGCACAGTCAGGTCTTGTAGCGCCGCGCCGAGTGGGTCATGCGCTCCTCCACCGGGAGGCTCGTCATGACTGATGACGAGCACCTCGGTGATGGTGCTTCTGCCGCACTCCGCATGAGGGAGAGGCTCGTCGTAGACCACCACATTAGTGGGGAACGCGTCGAGCGACCCGGTGTCGGAGTCGACCAGCATTGGTTCGGTGGAACCTACAGACTCCAAGTCCACGGCAGGCTCGCCGGAGACGTGGAGTTGATCGAGGAGGCCCTCAAGGAGGCTCTCGGAGCCGCCCGTGCCTGCGTTGGATGCAGGTTCGTTAGAGAGGCAAACCTCGCCGACAAGTGCGGCGAGGCAGCTGGCTGCGCAGGCGATCTCAACGCCGCGCAGCGCGTCAGCGCTGACTCCGTCTGGCGTGCCTGGCTGGCTGCGCTCACCAGGGAGGAAAAGGGTTCCCGTCCAGAGCAGGTCTCCGGACGGTGGTGCACCAGGCCCCACGGTGGGCGCCGAATGTCAGGGGTTGGGTGCGACATATGCCAAAGGATGGCATATCATGGTGGGGGCGAGTAGAACGTCGCCGGTGCCTGGAAACGGGATGAGGCGAAGACATGCACGCCGGCGAATCTTACCCAGCTTCAGGGCTCTCCGAGGAGATAATACCCCTACTGCTGCTCTGCAGGGTCTCCGCATGATCACTATGGCAAAGTGTTTACATGATCGCTCCTTGAGCTGTTAACTAAAGGTAGGAGAAGGCAAGGCTAGCTCTCTCCTTCCTATATGATCTAGTCTAGTGCTAATGGATTCCAACCCTCTGCATGGGTGCCCTGGGGGGTTTATATAGGCCTACCCCCCCAGGGGTACAATGGTAATCCGGCTGGACGTGGGCCCAGCCGCCAGTCTCCCTGGTCGCCGTCTTATCCGCCAACTCCTGGGGCCCGCCGACTGGTGGGCCCCGTCGACTGGCTCGGTACGGAGCCGACAGGCCGCGTCCGCCGCGGGCGGGTCTTGCCGGCTGCTGATTACTGTAGCCGTGCTTCTAATGACACGGGCTTGGTCATGGAGTCATGGCAACAGCCCCGCCGCCTGGCGGGCGATCACTATTGCCACTCTCCGTCACATTTGATTAATGGCGCATGGGCCCCGGGGGAGGAGCCGGCCGACTCCCAACGGGTCCGAATGGTGGTGCACTTGCCGTCTTCTGGGATCCCGCTGGCCGGTGGGACCCGCCGCCCAAAGGTCGTACAGACAAGCCGTCGTGGGCGTAGGATTCGGTCCACCGGTGCTGATGTCAGGGCCAGCATGGCAACAGTGCCACGCCCCACGGAGATCTCCGCGGGTACGGCGTACTGTGGCCATGCCTGCCCTTGGAAAGGGGTGGGAGCAGTCTTCACTGTAGCCACTCCCCTGTCCTATCCCTCTTGATGAGGAAATGGGGTTTTGCTGGAGTCGCAGGCCGACTCCCCAAGGCCGGCTTCTCGGGAAGTCGTCAGTCAGGAGTCGGCTTATCCTGAAGTCGTTCCTGGGACTCGGCCGCGAGTGGCCAGCCGGTTGCCTCGCCGTC
This sequence comes from Triticum urartu, assembly GCF_056163025.1. Classification (NCBI taxonomy): domain Eukaryota; kingdom Viridiplantae; phylum Streptophyta; class Magnoliopsida; order Poales; family Poaceae; genus Triticum; species Triticum urartu. The sequence goes on from NC_141878.1 coordinate 226,639,114, forward strand.
GACTTCTCAAAAGGTGGCTCTTTGTCCTGGGGTCTTGAGGGGCGCAGCCTGCCCCGATGTCTTGAAAGGTTCTAGGACTCGGGTTAGCCTACCCGTGGCCCATTACTCCGACAAGGCTTTCTTGCCAACCTCCAAGTCTCTCCTACTTTGGAAGATCAAATTTGTGAGGCACAACTTCTTGATTCCATGGTGAAGAAGGTGAAACATGGGATTGCCAAGAGCCAACCCAAATACAAGTGTTATCGCATTGATGACAAGGACACTCTTTTCTTCGAGGATCGAATTGTGGTTCCTAAAGGTGATCTAAGGAAAGTCATTATGAACGAGGCGCACAATTCCCTTCTATCCATTCATCCTAGAAGTACGAAGATGTACCATGACCTCAAGTAGTCATATTGGTGGACTCGAATGAAGCGAGAAATTGCTCAATTTGTGAATGAATGTGATGTCTGCAGAAGAGTGAAAGCAGAACACCAACAGCTAGCTGGCCTCCTCCAACCTCTTGCTATTCCAGAATGGAAGTTTGATCATATCGAGATGGACTTCGTGACTGGATTTCCCAAGTCCAAGCATGGAAATGATGCTAGTTTCATTGTCATCGACAAGCTTACTAAAGTGGCTCATTTCCTTCCTATCAAAGAATCTACCATAGCAGCTCAGCTGGCAGAGCTATACACCTCCAGGATTGTCTCTTTTCACGGCATTCCACAATTGATATCTTCATATCGTGGAAGCATTTTCACCTCCAAGTTCTGGGACTGCTTCCAGAAGGCCATGGCCACGAACATTCACTTTAGCACAACCTTCCATCCACAAACTAGTGGCCAAGTCGAGCTAGTCAATCAAATCCTTGAAGATATGCTCAGATCATATGTCATTTCCTTCGGTATGAAGTGGGAAGATTGTCTTCCATATGCTGAGTTCTCCTACAACAACAACTTCCAAGCGAGTTCGGGCAAGGCCCCATTTGAAATTCTCCATGGCAGAAAGTGCTGTACTCCTCTCAATTGGTCAGAGACTGGTGAACGCCAACTTCTTGGCAATGACTAAATCACAGAAGCTGAAGAAATGTGTAAAGTCATTCATGAAAATCTCAAAGCCGCGCAATCGCACCAGAACAGTTACTATGATTGCAACCACCATGACTTGGCTTTCGAGATCGGAGACCATGTCTACCTCCGCATCTCTCCAATGAAAGTTACTCGTCACTTCAGTATCAAAGGGAAGCTTGCCCCTAGATATGTGGGTCCTTTCAAGATCATTGGCAAAAGAGGCGACCTCGCCTATCAACTTGAGCTTCCATCCAACTTCGCAAATGTGCACGATGTGTTTCACGTGTCACAGCTTCGCAAGTGCTTCAAGACTCCTGGGCGCACCAGAGATTTATATCCAAGAAGACAGGTCTTTTCATGAGCATCCCGTTGCTATTCTTGAAGAAACTGAGCGCAAGACTCGCTACAAGTCTATCAAATTCCTGAAAGTGAAGTGGTCACACCATTCCTACCGAGAAGCCACTTGGGAATGCGAGGATCACCTCCGTTCTGAATATCCGGAGTTATTTTAGTCCTAGATCTCGAGACGAGATCCTCTCGGGACTAGATCTAGGGAATAATAATGATATAATTTGGAAAGCACTCCCACTGTAAATGGAAGGACTTGAACATGTGTAACACCCCGGATGTAACTTGCCATATTTGTAACTCCGACTCTTGCCATTTTCGGCTTTAAGTTATGAGATTCCCTTCGTGGTTGGGTTTTGTCTTTGTTTTGCATTTTGTTCATGTCATGCATATCATATCATGTCATCATGTGCATCACATTTGCATTCGTGTTCGTCTCATGCATCTGAGCATTTTCCCCGTTGTCCATTTTGCAATCCCACATTCCCACGTGCACTGGCGCACCCCTCTTCTCTCTTTTTGTGAGCGGGTGTTAAACATTCTCAGAATGGACCGAGATTTGCCAAGTGGCCTTGGTACACCACCAGTAGACCGCTTATCAAATTTCGTTCCATTTGGAGTTCGTTTGATACTCCAACGGTTAACTGGGTAACCGCAAAGGCCTTTTGTGTGTTGCAGCCTAACAACCCACCAAAATGGCCCAATAAACCATTGAAACCTCTTCCATGCCCTCCATCGTTGGATCACGTTCGTGTGGGCGAAAACTACACTCCATTCGGACACTCCTACCTCCTCCTACCTATATATAGGTGCTCCCCTCCGAAATTCTCGCGCAGATAAACCCTAGCTCCACCCTCCACCGCTGCCGGACGAAATTGCCGCCGCACCCGGACGAATCGCGTGACGCCATGTGGCGCCCCGCCGCCTCCCACTACCGCCAGCCCACCTGGCCCAGGGCAAGCCCGCGCCGCCCGCCCTGGGCCCGAGCGCCCCCGCCGCCGCCACGCCTCCCCGTGCCGCCCGCAGTGCCGCCCCGCGCGCCGCCCCTGTCCCGCACCAACACACAGTCGCGTCCGCTCCCCGCCGTCCTAGCGCTGCCGCCGCCGCCCGCTCCGCCGACCGGCGTCGCCTCCGCGCCGCCGCCCAACGCCGCTTCGCCGCCCTCCACCGGCCTCTTCTCCGATCGGATCCGGCAACCATGACCGCTGACGACTCCCTCCTCCGCTCCGGCCGCCGTTCTCTCCCTCCCCGGCGAGATCCAGTCGCGCCTCGAAATCTGTGCGAACCCTAGATCTGAGAGGTTGACCCCGTTTTCCCTCTAAGTCTTTTTACCTGTAACGTTTTCATGCCCTGTTAATTGCCTCATATCTCCTTGACCGTAGCTCCGTTTCATGCATACGATATATCAAAATGTTCATTGTGAGATGCTCTTCATTTCATTCCATTGTGGCATGCTTGTTTGAGTTCATCTTGATTCCCTAATCATTGATGCAAGAGTGCTATAAAATGTTTACTGCTGCTACTTATCAGTTTATGGTGATTTGTCATTTTCGTCACATTTGATGTGTGCATCATATGGGCAGGAGCTCTACATGTGTTTTGAACTATGTCATGCCATCTTTATAGAGGTGCTTGTCTTGTATTTTTGTGATCTATGTGGTGACTAGCAAAAGCATGCAAAGTAGCCTCCGCAATATTGTTGTCCTTATCCTGCTATTATTTTGATGCCATGTAAACTTGATGCTACAGTAAGATCCATGCTTGTGTTGAGTATCTTCACTAAGGGTGTTTTGGACATATAGTTATGCTCTATCCATCCATGCCCCTATTTGATATTATGGAGTGCACTAGCATGTCTTGTTCTTGCTCTACTTTTGCTATAAAATGTTTCTCGCAGATTGTTTACATGTTAATCAATTTTGCCATGGTTGTTGCTAGTGATCCTTGCATGCTATGAACTTGATCTTGCCATGGTTAGCTTCATGAACATGTCATCTTGCTGTGGGTATGCTCATTTTTTCATCCAAGGCTTTGTGATGAGTGGTTCGAGCTCGCAAAGAGGCCTTCATAATTCTATTTATGCCATGCTCTGTTTGTCTGCCAAGTCTGAAACTGTTAATAAAACTTGCTATGTTTACATGGGTTCCATCATATCTTCTGTGCCTTTTTGGCTCATGATCAGTAAGGTACTTTTGATCTACACTACTACAAAAACAGCTATAGCCAATATGGACACTAATGGCGCACTGTACATGTGGTGCGCCATTACTAAATACTAACAGCGCACCATGTGTTGGTGCGCCATTAGTGTGCAAATACTAATGGCGCACCACATCCACGGTGCGCCATTAGTAATTTTTTTAATTTTTTCAAAACTACTAATGGCGCACCGTGGGAGTGGTGCGCCATTACTAGTTCTAGCAATGGCGCACCACTCCTACGGTGCGCCATTAGTAATTATGTTTCAAAAAAAATTCAATTTTTTTATTTTATTTTCAAAACTACTAATGGTGCACCGTGGGATGGTGCGCCATTACTAGTCGGTGCACCATTACTAGTTGAATAATGGTGCACCATCCCACAGTGCGCCATTAGTACTTTGGCCCAAACATTCCCCCGAATGCAACCCCCCCTATAGACCGCCTTTTCAGTTTCAAAAAAATAAAAGAAAATGATAGAACTGTCAAAAAAATAAAAGAAAATAAGATTCCCATGTGATATGTGGTCTAGTTGTTAGCAAAACTTACAAACATGAATTTTCAACTTTTTTGCAAAATCTCTTGAGAATTTGTAAAAATGGGCATAACTTTTGCATACGAACTCGGATGAAAAAGTTTTTTATATGAAAAATCATCTACTCGAAAAGTTACATCCGTTAAACATTTTCAAAATCCTCAAAAACCTAACAGAAAAAAGATACGGGGCTTTTAAGATCTGGAGAGGTAAAAAAATTCAAAAAAAATCAAACTTACTAATGGCGCACCTTCGGATGGTGCGCCATTACTATCTTCCCGCCTTCAAAATTCAAAATAAATCAAAAAAAATAAAAAAAGTTACTAATGGCACACCTGCCCATGGTGCGCCATTAGTATCTTCCCGCCTTCAAAATTCAAAATAAATAAAAAAATAAAAAAATAGTAATGGCGCACCTGCCCACGGTGCGCCATTACTATGCCGTATATATGGCTGGGTGTGTCCTCTCCTCCTTACCTCTTCATTCTTCTCCTCCACTCCACCTCTCCTCCACTCCATCTCCTCCTCTCCTCCACTCCATCTTCCCTTCTCTCCTCCACCGTACTACCCTCCTCCTCTCCGGCGACCTCCTCCTCTTCCTCTCCGGCGACCTCCTCCTCTCCGGCGACCTCCTCCTCCCTCCTCTCCTCCCCTCCCCTCCCCTCACGGTTTCTCCTTCCTCCTCTCCGGTGAGCTCCTCCTCCCTCCTCTCCGGTGAGCTCCTCCTCCCTCCTCTCCTCCCATCCCCTCATGGTTTCTCCTTCCTCCTCTCCGATGCTCCGGTGAACTCCTCTCCGGCGACCTCCTCCTCCTCCTCTCCGGCGATGTAGGCGAGCGCCTCTCCGGTCACCTCCTCCTCCTCTCCGGCGAAATCCTCTCCGGGAAAAGAACACGGCAAAAGAACGTACATGATCCAAAAATGGGAACAAAATTTGAAATAATATCGTGCAAAAAACGGGCAAAAAAAACGCGCAAAAAATGGGCAAAAAATCGCGATCCAGATCCAAATTCAAAATTCAAAAATAGCAATGGCGCACGGTGGGGGTTAGACGGTGCGCCACTACTATTTTCCCGCCTTCAAAATTCAAAAATACTAATGGCGCACCATGGTCTATACTAATGGCGCACCAGTGGCCTATACTAAAAGCGCACCAGTGGCCTATACTAATGGCGCACCAGTGGTGCGCCATTAGTATACCAGATACTAATGGCGCACCACTGGTTCGCCATTAGTAAAAAATACTAGTGGCATGGTACTAGTGGCGCACCAGTAGTGCGCCATTAGTAGGCAAAACTGGTGCGCCACTAGTAGGCCTTTTCCTAGTAGTGCTATGCATTTAGTGGAATCATGCCATGCCTTTGTTTGCTATGATATGTTCCTGTAGGATGTTGTTTGCTAGCTCTAAACATTGCTTCCTGATGTTGTTTATGCCATGTTAGTATTTTCACTAAGTCTGCGAAGCTGATATCTTTTGCACTTTTGCCATGCTTGTTTTAACCTGCTCTTATGTGATTTAGCCGTAGCTTAGTGTTCATGTTTTGTCAAGCATCTTGTGTACATCACTGCCATATGCCTTCTTGATATGTTGGAGTGCATTAGCTTAGTTTCTTTTTGCATGCTAAGTGGCATCGTGCTGGTAATCGCAAAATTTTGCCATCCTTGTGTTTGCTTGCCATTTGCAAAACGTGCATCCTTTTCCGGTGATCTTTATATCGATTTCAACTAAAATCATCTCATCTTTCCAGCGGCACACTTGGTTTGCCATGTTGATGCCTTGATCATTATTTTCCTTCCGGAGCACGCATACGCATTGCATATCACATCTCGCATATTATGCCATGTTTTGCATCATGTTGCATGTGCATTGCACTGTGATTGATTATTGGTCCTTTGCTTGTGTTCTTGCTTTGGGTAGAGCCGGGAGACGAGTACATGACCGAGGAACATGTTGAGAAAGCTTAAGAGGATCAAGCTTTCGACAACTCTGAGAACTTAGCAGGCAAGATGACCATACCATCGAAATCACTTCTATCTTTGCTTGCTAGTTGTTAGCTCTATTGCTATGTCGCGCTACCCACAACTTGCTATATCATGCCTCCCATGTTGCCATGTCAAGCCTCTAACCCATCTTTCCTAGCAAACCGTTGTTTGTCTATGTTACCGCTTTTGCTTAGCCCCTCTTATCGCGTTGCTAGTTGCAGGTGAAGTTGAAGCTTGTTCCATGTTGGAACATGGATATTGTTAGGATATCGTTATTATATCTTATTTACTTTAATGCATCTATATACTTGGTAAAGGGTGGAAGGCTCGGCCTTATGCCTGGTGTTTTCTTCCACTCTTTCCACCCTAGATTCCCTCATACCAGTGTTATATTCCCTGATTTTTGGGTGTTATGGGAACCCCTTGACAGTTCGCCTTGAATAAATCTCCTCCAGCAAGGCCCAACCTTGGTTTTACCATTTGCCTACATACCACCATATACCTTTCCCTTGGGTTCTGCAGACTCAAGGGTCATCTTTATTTTAAACCCCCCCGGGCCAGTGCTCCTCTGAGTGTTGGTCCGAAACGGGCAACCTGCGGGGCCACCTCGGGGCAACTCGAGGATTGGTTTTACTCGTAGCATGACCTATCCGGTGTGTTCTGAGAACGAGATATGTGCGACTCCTATCGGGATTTGTCGGCACATCAGGTGGCTTTGCTGGTCTTGTTTTATCATTGTCAAAATATCTTGTAACAGGGATTCCGAGACTTATCGGGTCTTACCGGGAGAAGGAATATCCTTCATTGATCGAGAGAGCTTGCGATGGGCCAAGTTGGGACACCCCTGTAGGGTATAAACTTTCGAGAGCCGTGCCCGCGGTTATGTGGTAGATGGGAATTTGTTAATATCCGGTTGTAGAGAACTTGACACTTAACTTAACTAAAATGAATCAACCGCGTGTGTAGCTGTGATGGTCTCTTTTCGACAGAGTCCGGGAGGAGAACACGGTCTGGTGTTATGCTTGAATGTAAGTAGCTTCTGGATCACTTCTTGATCACTATTAGCTTCTCGACCGTGTGTTGCTTCTCTTCTCGCTCTCTTTTGTGTAAGTTAGCCACCATATAAGCTAGTGCTTGCTGCAGCTCCACCTCACTACCTTTTCCTACCCCTTAAGCTTAAATAGTATTGATCTCGTGGGTGTGAGATTGCTGAGTCCTCGTGACTCATGGTTACTTCCAAACAGGTGCAGGTGCCGATGATGCCAGTACAGGGGACACTACCGAACTCAAGTGGGAGTTCGACGAGGATTCAGGCCGTTACTATGTTTCTTTTCCGGATGATCAGTAGAGGAGCCCAAGTTGGGGCGATCGGGGATCTAGCATTTGGGGTTGTCTTTCTTTATTTTGGTTCCGTAGTCGGACCTTTGTTTGTACCTTGGATGATGGATGGATTATTTATGTATTGTGTGAAGTGGCGATTGTAAGCCAACTCTTTATCCTTTTCTTATTCAGTACATGGGATGTGTAAAGATTACCCCTCTTGCGACAAGCCTACCATGGGCTATGCCTCTAAGTCGTGCCCCGACACGTGGGAGATATAGCCGCATTATGGGTGTTAAAACATGATCTTGACAAAACAAGATGATGGGTCGAAGAGAGCAACGTCACAATGCCTCCGGAAGAAAGAATAGAAGATATACCATTGCAATAACAGAATGGGGAAGAAAATGCCAACTTGTACCACTAATGAGTTTGGAAAGCACCCTTCCAAGAAGGTTATAATGGAATTGTTGGAGAACCAAGAATGAAACAAATAAGCTTGTAGTGGGCTTATGGAAGCTTCTCAAAATTATGAGGTGAAATTCTACCACTAATGGAAACAATAGATTGGATTGATATCAAAAAGGGGACGAGAAACTTATTTCATTGGGAGGATAAATGAAGAACTTGGGTCATTTATAAGCACCATAAATAGCAACAATCCTTAGGGAAAGCTTTAGGTGAAATATAACCCAAGATAACTCCAATGAAGAGCTTGATGGGTTGCAAAGGATCTCATGAAGAATTGAAAATGATGGGTTTAAAATATGTCATTCCGGACAACTTGTGAATCATGAAACACGAAGGGAAATTATCAGCAATGACATAACACCACCTCGAAAGATAAAGTAGAACGAATTGCATTTCGGAATGCAAGATGCAGAATACTTGAACTTCTCCAACAAAATCTTGATGAAGACTTCGAGAATTAATGAAATCTTTGCTCAACCACCATGATTTGTTGAGGAACTCCGAAATAATGAAGAATATAAATGTTGAATCAACAATGAAAAGAATTTGAAAGATCTTGGGGAAAGACATTTGACTGATGACAATTCATTCTTACGTCACACTTTCAAAGGATTTGAGTATAACTCTAGAAAAAGAAGAGTCAGGTAAGATCCTGGAAAAAGACCTGTAGGTTAGGGCCCACTCAAAAGATACACCGTTGAAGGATTTAAAAGAAAGATTGCACCGGTTGAATTAAATGGGTCAAAAGAGATAAAAACCTCGAGAGAGCTTGAACGAATGCAGAGTGGAAATACGATTCTTCGAGATATCTTCAGCACTCCGGAACAATTGAATAGCAAGCGGGGAATGATTATGAGGTGCACCAGCATGGAAAAACATGTGAAACAAGGAAAGGAGTGTGATCAACACTGAAGGCTTGAATTTAGTCCACCGGGGAAGAAAAGAGGACGAAGAAGGAAAGAATGATGAACTTGTAGCTCGTGAGCATCTCCATGATAAATCACCGGTTAAGAACATTGAAGGAAAGGAATGAAGAGTCTTCACATGAATAAAATTGATACTTGATTAAGATATCTGAGTCCTTGAATAAAAGGGTGGGAGGGCGGGAAAACAAAGGCAACTTGGGCAGATGGAATGGATACCATCGAGAAAACTTAGAGTTGATCTTGCGGATGTTGAAATGATCAGATCCACTTGAAGAGAAACACGCCGGTTGAAAAGGATTGACATGACAATATCAATTATCATGAAGGATTAGTATTCACATAGAAATATGAGAACACCGCTAAGGAAAGGTATGGAATCAACACTTGACATTGAAGAAACTCGAATACCACAACTCAAAACAAAACAAAGGATTGGCTTGCAGAATAAGCCGGAAACAAACATATGATAGAGATTCCGTCCGAAGTTTTCCTGGTGGGGCCCACACGGGCTCGACCGTACAGTACCATAATGTACAAGGCAGTGCACATGACATATGAAGCGTCCCCGAGTCAGCATAGCCAAGGACTTTTTAAGACACAACGAGACCACTTTAAGACCAACCGTGGATAGACGGACCACTAGACGTCGAACCCCAATCTCATATCATGCATCTGTCGGAAAGATATCCTAGGAGCTACTTGAATCCTGACCTATAAACTCCTGAAACTTTATGGTTATGCAATCAGGTGTTGGGGATACAGGGGAAGCATAATATATCACCCAAACTAACAATACCTACATCCAGCTGTGTCCATCCTTCAACACATAACCAAGAAACCTTCTGAAATCGTGTACCTCAACCTTCGAAAAGCATCCGTTATACGAGTTATGGCAATACTCCCGAACTCCCGCCCCATTACTGGGTGGCGTCGAGGTTATCTCACCAACAACTGCATAAAAGAGATTTTCAATGTCGGCGAAACTCGGGTATTCCAGAACTTCAACGATAAAATTATGACGACAACACCTCTGAGCTCAACTCCCCAGGACACTGGCACAACCCCTAAATGTCAGGAGGCACCGAGAACAATGTTCTCGTCACAAGACTATCGAAACGATTCCAAGATACCCGCGTGATCGTAATTTTTTTTTTGTGAAATTTGAGGAGAGGAAAGTCAAAACTTCTACATCAGGAGGCCTCACCAGAGCGACGAAGGGACTGAGGAGTAAAAAGAATCCTACTCTTCGATATATATATATATATAATCCTAAGACTCAAAACATTTTGTTCTAGACTCAACAACGTCAACGATTCGATCAAGCAGGGGCTCCTAAGTCGGGGATTTCTCTGATTACCAACTTGTAACACCCACTGAGGGAGTCCTGGATTAGGGGGTCTCCGGACAGCCCGACTATATCCTTCGCCTGGACTATTGGACTATGAAGATACAAGATTGAAGATTTCGTCTCGTGTCCGGATGGGACTCTACTTGGCGTGGAAGGCAAGCTAGGCAATATGGATTTGGATATCTCCTCCTTTGTAACCAACCTCGTGTAACCCTAGCCCCCTTCGGTGTCTATATAAACCAGAGGGTTTTAGTCCGTAGGACAACAGACAATCATACCATACGCTAGCTTCTAGGGTTTAGCCTCTCTGATCTCGTGGTAGATCAACTCTTGTAATACCCATATCATCAATATTAATCAAGCAGGACGTAGGGTTTTACCTCCATCGAGAGGTCCCGAACCTGGGTAAAACATCGTGTCCCCTGCCTCCTGTTACCATCTGCCTAGACGCATAGTTCGGGACCCCCTACCCAAGATCCGCCGGTTTTGACACCGACATTGGTGCTTTCATTGAGAGTTCCACTGTGCCGTCGCCAGAAGGAAGGATGTCTCGTCCCATCTTTAAACACGGTACTACTGTTGAGGGAGCTTTGGCTGTCGGCCAAACTCTCCGGCTAGGCGGTTTCATCATGACCGCCTGTTCGGCCGCCGCGCCGACGATGACTTCTCGGATCATCAAAAACAGCCTCCACGTCAAATTGGCACTCACCGAATGGATGGATCGAATGGAGATCGCCTCTCTAAACGAGCTCTTGGATCACATTGCCGCCCTGGGAGTCGCTACGGACTATGATCGGATTGGACTTAAACCTGATCAAAGGGAGATTAACTCTCCGCCGGTCACCCATCATATTGCAATGGTGGAGGAACAATGCGGCGACCTCTCCTCCATATTGAGGACCAACTATGTCTGGATTCCCGAGCTCTCCGAGCCGGATACCCATTCACGGGAGGACATCACCCAATCCCTGAACTTAGAGTCAGGCAGCGGGCCAAGATTATCGGGCAACACCCCGGAACCAGAATCTCCAAAATTGGAAATTCCTCGGCCCCTGGATCCCAGATCGGGTAAGGGTTTCGGATTCAAATCTACCCACCCACCCAAACATAAGCGATCTTTCCCACATCAGGCAAGAGCCCCAGGAAATAGTACATCACTATTGGGCCAGATTCCTCCTTGCGACGAACAAGGTTAAGGACTGTCGCGAGGAACACGCAATCTTATTTTTCTGCAATAACTGCATGGACAAGGGAATCCTTAACGCCATAAATGGCCGTGAGATATCACGTTTCACCGGCTTGACGTCCATAGTACGAAAGTACTGCGCGATGGAAAGTGCCTGGAAAACCGAAACAAACTTTTGGGATAATCTGGCCCTAAATACGAACCCAGTCCGAAATAAAAGGGTGCATTATCAAAAGACACCCGGGTCAACTACCAAAAAGCAAAAACCCTCTATAGGGCATGGAACCATACTGGAGGGATGGCTCAATCGCCCCTGCAAAATTCATAGTACAGCGGATTCAATACCAACGCACAACCTTAGAGCATGTTGGATACTGCGGCAGGTGGCCAAAAGTGGTGAGGATCTTCTTATCCCAAATGCCACAGAGCACCATCCCGTGGATAACAATACGGTGTTAACAGTCTTTGAGACATTTGCGTCAAATAATAGGCGCAAGCGAACACTCCGCAGCATGGCCGGAATCTGCCACATAGCAGCAATAAATCCATGGAGTGACACGGCTATTACCTTCAATGCCAGTGATGAACCTAAATTCCGAACAGCCCGAGCACCAGCCGCACTGGTCCTCAGTCCAATTGTGGACGGCTTTCAACTCACCAAGGTACTCATGGACGGCGGCAGTGGATTAAACCTCATTTATGAGGAAACCCTTCAAAAAATGGAAATAGACTGGAACCGCATCGAGCGAAACAGCACAACCTTTAGAGGAATAATCCCAAGTCGGGAAGTGCGTTGTACAGGCAAAATCACACTAGATGTGATGTTCGGCACGCCGGAGAATTATAGGTCCGAAGAGATTACGTTCCAAGTGGCCCCGTTCAGTAGCGGTTACCACGCCCTGTTAGGGCGGGAGGCGTTCACAATCTTCCAAGCCATACCCCATTACGGGTACATGAAGCTCAAAATGCCCGGGCCCAATGGAATTATCACTCTTGCTAGTGATTCGGACACAGCACTCCGCGCCGAAAACAAGACAGCCGCACTAGCCCTCGAGGCATTATCCGAAGCCCTAGCGGCTGAGGAATTAACCACGCTACGCTCCATAGTGGATAGGGACGACGTGATACTCGATAAGAGATCCAAGTCCACCTCTTTCAAACCAACGGATGAAATATTCAAATTCCAAGTCCACCCAATGGACCCTACAAAAACAGCCTCCATCGGGGCACAGTTAAACCCCGCCGTGGACGCTGCACTACGAGAGTTCCTGCGCGAGAATTGGGACATGTTCGCCTGGCATCCCTCAGATATGCCAGGAATCCCACGCAGGCTGGCCGAGCATATCCTCAATATCCTAAAGGGATTCAAGCCGGTAAAGCAAACTCTTCGGCATTTCTCCGAACCTAAGAGACAGGCCATGGGAGAGGAACTAGCCAAGTTATTGGAGGCCGGATTCATCAGAGAAATAAAACACCCGGACTGGCTAGCAAACCTGGTGATGGTACAAAAGAAGGATAAATCCTGGCGCCTTTGTGTCGACTTCAAGGACCTCAATAAATCTTGCCCAAAGGATCCTTCCCCCTCCCCCGCATCGATCAAATTATTGATGCTACCGCAGGACACGAGTCATTGTGTTTCCTCAACGCATACTCCAGTTACCACCAAATCAAGATGGCGGAGTCCGACCAAGCCGCAATGGCATTCATCACACAATACGGTCCCTTCTGTTTGAACACAATGCCTTTTGGGCTCAAAAACGCCGGCGCAACATATCATCGCATGATTCAGACATGTATGGAGAAACAAATCAGCAAAAGAGTAGAGGCATACGTAGACGATGTGGTCATCAAAACCAAACATGTCGACTCTTTGACAGACGACTTGAGGCTCACATTCGACAACCTCCGAACATACGACATCAAGCTCAATCCGGAAAAATGCGTTTTCAGCGTACCAGCCGGAAAGCTCCTGGGTTTCATTGTCTCTAGTAGAGGTATTGAAGCTAATCCAGCCAAAATCCGAGCTTTGTCACAGTTGGCTACCCCGACAGACCTCAAACAAATCCAGAAGTTAACTGGATGTGTGGCGGCTCTAAACCACTTTATCTCCCGCTTAGGAGAAAAGGCTTTACCCCTTTATCGCCTCCTTCGGCGCACTGAACACTTTGAGTGGACGGACGCGGCCACAGCTGGATTGGAAGAAATAAAGGCCATTTTGGCAACTAACCCAATCCTGGCCGTGCCAAACATCGGCGAACCAATGCTGTTGTACATTGCGGCAACTCATCAAGTTGTCAGCACAGTGCTCGTTGTCGAATGGGAAGTGGACGGACATAAATTCCCTCTTCAAAAGCCGATATACTATGTATCCACTGTCCTCACTCCATGCAAATCACGGTACCCACATTATCAAAAGATATCCTATGCGGTATTCATGGCATCCCGGAAGCCGTGACACTACTTTCAAGAGTGTTCGATTACAATAGCCTCGGAAGTGCCACTTAATGATATTATAAACAACCGCGACGCTACGGGCCAGATTGCCAAATGGGCCATCGAGCTCCTCCCATTCGACATAACATACAAACCACGGCGAGCCATTAAGTCACAAGTACTGGCCGACTTTGTCACCGAATGGAAAAAAGCCAAACTCCCTAAGGAGTACGGCGCGTATTCCAACTGGATCATGCACTTCGATAGCTCCAAAATGTTGGCTGGTCTGGGGGCTGGCGTCGTTTTGACATCCCCAACCGGAGATACAGTTCAATACGTACTCCAGATAATGTATACGGACTCCAACAATGCAGCCGAATACGAGGCCCTTTTACATGGTCTCCGGATGGCAGTATCCATGGGCATTCAACGCCTAGAGGTGCGAGGAGATTCGAACCTTGCAATATCCCAAATAAATGGAGACTTTGATGCCAAGGATCCTAAAATGGCGGCCTATCGCAATGCCATCCTAAAAATGTCAGCTCGGTTCGAGGGGCTCGAATTTCACCATGTAGCCTAGGAAAACAATCAGGCGGCAGATGTCCTCGCACGCATCGGTGCAAGACGTGATGCAGTCCCCCCCAACATCTTTTTGGAGAGGTTGTTCAAGCCATCCGTAGCATGGGAAGGGGAACCCAGCAATAACAGCCCGGACCCAACCGCAATGCCCGATACCGAACACTCTGACGTAATCGGAAGCTCTGCCACCGAAATAACATCTTCAGCCCATGTTCTAATGGCCGTCATCGCCCCGTGTACAGAATCATTCCTGGCCTACCTAACTAGGCAGGAACTCCCCGAGGACCAAAATGAGGCACGCTGCATAGTGTGGCGATCTAAAGCCTATAAGGTCCATGAGGGAGAGCTTTATAAGAAAAGCACCACCGGAGTCCTTCAAAGGTGCATCTCTGAAGAGGAAGGGCGAAAGCTCCTGGCTGAAATTCACGCCAGACTCGGCGGTCACCATGCCGCAGCCCGGGCTCTTGTAAGCAAGGCCTTCCGTACATGATTCTATTGGCCAACGGCCCGGGCACATGCACAGGACCTGGTCCAACGTTGCGCCGGTTGCCAGCTCTTTTCAAATCAAAGCGACATGCCACCCGCCGCCCTCCAAACAATCCCCATTACATGGCCCTTTGCGGTCTGTGGGCTTGACATGGTTGGAACCCTTAAAGGGGGAACCCACAAGAAAAAATACTTACTGGTCATGGTGAATAAATTCACCAAATGGATAGAGGCTAAACCTGTTACAACAGCCGAATCCGGACCGGTGATAGACTTTATATTTGGGGTCGTACACCATTATGGCATCCCCTACAGAATCATCACTGACAACGGCACGAACTTCACAGCCGATGCGGTAAAACTATGGTGCAGCAAAATGGGCATCAAGCTCGATTATGCTTCAGTCTATCACCCACAAACCAATGGTCAAGTCAAGCGAGCAAACGGCCTTATAATGAGTGGCATTAAACCCAGATTAGTGCGTTCCTTAACAGAGTCTAACACGCACTGGGTAGAGGAGCTCGACTCCGTACTCTGGGGGCTGCGGACCACGCCGAATCGTAGTACCTGATATACACCCTTCTTCATGGTGTATGGCGCAGAGGCAGTCTTGCCCTGTGACATAATTCATGACTCACCTCGAGTGTGCATGTATGAAGAAAGAGAAGCCGAGCTCGATCGGCAGGACAATCTGGGCACCCTGGAGGAGGAGCGCAACGTAGCAAAAGCCCGTTCCGCATTTTATCAGCAACAGGCTCGCAGATACCAAAGCAGAGAAGTATGGGCCAAAACTTATAACATTGGTGAACTAGTTCTACGCCTGCCGGATAAGAAGAAGCACAAGCTCGAGCCCAAATGGGAAGGTCCCTTCATTATTGACCAAGTTCTGACCGGTGGAGCGTACCGACTGCGGGATGCATCGACTAATCGACTCGAGCCGAACCCAAGGAACGTGGCCAGGCTCCAAAGATTCTACGCCTAAGTGCCGGACCTTGTGTTCGTCCCCTTCCTCTGTCCATTTTTATTTATTCTCTATCATGTTTTTATTTCTTTCTTTTATTCTTTCTCCAGGCCTTCAAAGGCCAACTTGCGCCTCGTTTGCACATTACATATGCGCTAGCCGCACTCATCATACCTGGGGGCTTCTTTCACAGAAGCTTGATTATTTATTTGGGCCTCGTGCCCCGCACATGTGTTATGCTTCCACATGTACCTTTTTTCGCCATTATATGCATCGATATGACTTAAGTTTTGGCCAAGCTGGGTTGCCTGGCTCTTGTATTTATGCCCTACGTTCCCGTTAATTCGGCTAGGGCACAAGGGGAGCACCTCTGTGATTGTTACTGCCGGGTCAGCCAGATGTGTACCTCAGACTGGGTGAAGCCGAAAGCTAGCATTCTTAAGGGAATATTCGGTCGCCAAACAAAAGATGATTTTTTTTACTTATTTTCCATATCTGCCCCCAGATGTTTTTCCTGCGTTTCCTATCGCAGTCCGGACATGCACTTTAGGGCATGCTTACCCAGGGAAAGGAACCCTTAACGGAACTATTCTCCCTGGAAGATATTTCTTACTACCCATGTAATATAACATAACTAGTTTGGCACTTGTCTTTTCAAGCACCAATGACCCCTATGCCTAGTCTCCACGCATACCCCGGTTCTTATATAACTGAGCGGGTATTTGGATACACTCTGGACTATCGGGTCCCGAGGTTGAAGCGAAAAGGTCCGCCATGACAAATGATCTACAATCCGGCTAGAAGGCATTATACATGTCACTTTAATTACATACTCATGCAGACTGACTAAATTCCTCCTCTATATCATCCAACAGGCGGTCTAGCCTACAGTCCTGCTGGGAATACTTTGCGGCTAATTCTACTTGCCCATAAACTAAGCTAACGGGGATCTCTTTTCCGTCGGGCCCCATAGATCCGACCTCGGCCATGTGATTTGGGTCTGCCTTGGTATACCGCGTCTTCACCATGGCCCATGCTTCTCTGGCACCCTGTCGGCAGGCTGATATCTTCCATAATTGGAAGCGCCGTCGTGCTCCCTTGAGCTTCTCCACAAGCTCTGCAACGCCCTCTGGCAGGGAGACGGACGGCCACAAGGCCTGGGCAACACCCTGCATCACCTACCGAACTTGTTCGTGTAGATGTGACAGCTCGGATAGAAGATCACCCGCAGACCCGGGCATTTCCTCCGCGGGACGACCCGTCAGCATACCTACAGACATAACGCTGTTAGTTGGCTTCTTCGCCGAACTCCTTTAAAAGGATTTGTTCAAGCACTTACTGAAAATGCCGCGCTGAAGCCGCTTATTCTCCTTCTCGGAGTCTGCAAGCTGGCCCCGAACGTCTTTTAGTTTCACGATCAGCTTAATATTGGCGTCTTGGAGATTGTTTTTCTCCCGCCTAACCTCAGTCAGCACACGTTTGCCAGCCTCTAGCTATCGCATAACATGCTGGTCCTCCAGATTTTCTCCGGATTCATCTGCAACATCTATAGTTAGATCTGCAGCCACGCCACACACTATATGGTAACCATCATTCTTTAAAGTAAATGTTACCAGCGGGAGGCTTTTTTGATTCCCGCAATGCGGCAATAGCGGCCCGCAGTTGGGTCTTGCACTCCTCCAGCTCCTGGGACAGCCTAGTATTCTTCTCTGTAAGAATCTGCTTAATAAAGATGATCCTTAAATCAGTTCTGCTAACTGTTTCAAGTCTCAGGGGCTACTGATACATATAAATTGCCAGATTTACTTACCCGTACATCCTTTACATACTGACCCGTGGCTCTGGCTAGACCATCTTGAGTAGCACGGAGGTACGCCTCTCTGGAATTAAAGGCATCAAATGCCTCTGGTGAGAAACAAGCGTCCCGGAGTACGGCGCGGCGGCGCCTATGATTCATTGTGCTTTCCACTTCTGAGTTAGTAGTGGATAATCTATCCGCATCCTCTATAGGGGGATTATCCAGCGTCTGCCCCATATCGGCTTCCGCCTCTATGTCCGGTCCTGGCGCCCGGCTAGTGGAAGCATGATTAGTAACATCGCCGGACATATTCCGGCGAGTGTTTTTTCTGTTAAAGAAACACGGACGTCATTATATTTTGAGAAAGACGACAACCACGGAGCGGGGTTTGTTATACCTTTGCGCCGGCGTCTCCGTCCTGACCGCCTTCCTTTTTGGCCTACCCGGCCTCGGTGCCTCCTGTTGGCGCGTTGCTGCGGGTTCGGCAGGGCGTCCTGAATGCCTTCCCTATAAAATACCATGTGTATATGGTGGGTGAAGTGTCTAAAAGGGGATCCTAGTTTTGGAGTTGGGATTTTTGTTTTTTCTTACATGCGATGCAGGGAGCGGTCCGGGATAGTTGACCGTAATGGCCACCATGGCATCGTCGCAGCTTAACTGATAGAACTGCCGGTATATCAGCTCCACGGATACAACCGAATCTTCTTCGAGTCCAGAGTCGAGGACCCGGTCAGGGTCCTTTGGTTGTGGAGAAGGGCTGCCGACCTCCTTTATGGCTTTTCGCAGTTCCTGCCGCAAAGTGGCAAGGTGAATACTTACGACAAAGAATGCGGGAAAAATGGGAGCAGGGAGATATAACTTACCCAACTTGGAGGATTGTACATGGAGAATCCATGCCCTAGCTTGATGCGGGTGAACTCCTCTTCCTCACCCTTGAACAGTTCAGACAGAATTTTCGCTAAAGCGGCAGCATTGTCCGGACCCTTATGCCCGCAGCAGGTGGCGTCATCCGCCCCGTTATAACACCACAAGGCATGCCCATGATATTGAAGTGGTTGCACTCCCCGCATTATGAAAATCGACATAACTTCGATAATTGTCAATCCTGATTGGGCCAGAGCTTTGATCCGGTTCATCAGATAGAGGACTTCTCTGTTGTCTTCCACCTGGGGGCTCCGTGGGCGCCAACATCGGTGTTTCTTCAGAGGAGCATTGTTGAACTCGGGAAGACCCCGCCGAACAGGGTCCGGAAGGGGAACGTCCTCCATATAAAACCATTCTGAAGGCCAATCTTCGGGCGACTTCTTCGGAGTGCCGGATAGGTATCCGGTATCGGCGATGCGCCATATTTCGGCTCCGCCCACTTGATAAAGTGACCCCCTCTGTGTGCGAGGGACGAGGCAAAAAAGCCTTTCCCATAGCTCGAAGTGAGCCTCACAGCCCAGGAACAACTCGCAGAGAGCCACATAGCCGGCGATATGTAGGATGGAGGCGGGGTGTAGTTGTGTAATTGGGGGGAGTAGAACTCTAGGAGCCCGCAGAGGAACGAATGAATTGGAAATCCGAGTCCCCTTAATAGATAGGGGACAAGGCAGACCCGTTCCCCCATAGAGGGACAGGGAAAGCTCTCCGCTTGCTCCCCGCCATTATAGGTGGCGAGCCCGTCTCGAACGGGCACCATGTACGCCGGAGGGAGAAATACCTTAGTCTGCAGTTCGACTAAACGACTGTGTGGGACTGAACACCTCTCCCAATCACCGGGCTTAGGGCTTCGGGGGCGGGAGGAGGAGCCGTGGAGGTCGGCCATGCTGGAATGGATCTTTCTGGAACGCGCTCTGATAGACTCTTGCTGGGGGAGGATGGTATGGATCGGATCTAAGGATCCCCATCCCTTTAATAGACAATTCATTTATCTGGCTAGGGGGGCGAATGTAAAAATGCCCTGGCGCCTCGTATTCATCCGACGCGTGGGAGAAAGCCCTTACTGGGCACAGAAGCCAAGAGGTCCAAACATTCATGGGACCGGACATTGCTTTACAAACATTCGAAAGATGGAGAAGAACCCGCCTTGCAATGCCGAAAACAATACTGCGCGCCGGACTCATCATCATTGAAGCCTGGTTCAGGGGCTACTGAGGGAGTCCTGGATTAGGGGGTCTCCGGACAGCCGGACTATATCCTTTGCCCGGACTGTTGGACTATGAAGATACAAGATTGAAGACTTCGTCTCGTGTCCGGATGGGACACTACTTGGCGTGGAAGGCAAGCTAGGCAATACAGATTTGGATATCTCCTCCTTTTTAACTGACCTCGTGTAACCCTAGCCCCCTCCGGTGTCTATATAAACCGGAGGGTTTTAGTCCGTAGGACAACAGACAATCATACCATAGGCTAGCTTCTAGGGTTTAGCCTCTCTGATCTCGTGGTAGATCAACTCTTGTAATACCCATATCATCAATATTAATCAAGCAGGACGTAGGGTTTTACCTCCATCGAGAGGGCCCGAACTTGGGTAAAACATCGTGTTCCCTGCCTCCTGTTACCATCCGCCTAGATGCACAGTTCGGGACCCCCTACCCGAGATCCGCCGGTTTTGACATCGACACCCACAATGCGGCTATATCTCCCACGTGTCGGGGCACGACTTAGAGGCATAGCCGCATGGTAGGTTTGTCGCAAGAGGGGTAATCTTCACACAATCCGATGTACTGAATAAGAAAGGGATAAAGAGTTGGCTTACAATTGCCACTTCACACAAATAACAAGTTAAACATACATCATCCAGAATACAATCAAGTTCCGACTACGGAACCAAAATAAAGAAGAAAACCCCAAATGCTAGATCCCCGATCGTCCCTACTTGGCACCACTATTGATCACCCGGAAAAAGACACATAACAACAATCAAGATATTCATCGAGCTCCCACTTGAGCTTGGTTGCGTCACCTGCACTGGTATCATCGGCACCTACAACTGTTTGGAAGTATCTGTGAGTCACGAGGACTCAGGAATCTCACACCCGCGAGATCAAGACTATTTACGCTTATGGGTAGGATAGAGGTAATGAGGTGGAGCTATAGCAAGCACTAAGCAAATATGGTGGCTAACATACGCAAATGAGAGCGAGAAGAGAAGCAACGCAATGGTCGTGAAGCTAGAAGTGATCAAGAAGTGATCCTGAAACTACTTACGCACAACCATAACACAAGAACCGTGTTCACTTCCCGGACTCCGCCGAAAAGAGACCATCACGGCTACATACGTTGTTGGTGCATTTTAATTAAGACAAGTGTCAAGTTCTCTACAACCACACATTAACAAATTCCCATCTGCCACATAACTGCGGGCATGGCTCTTGAAAGTGTATGCCCTGCAGGGGTGTCCCAACTTAGCCCATCACAAGCTCTCACGGTCAATGAAGGATATTCCTTCTCCCGGAAAGACCCGATCAGTCTCGGAATCCCGGTTACAAGACATTTCGACAATAGTAAAACAAGACCAGCAAGACCGCCCGATGTGCCGACAATCCCGATAGGAGCTGCACATATCTCGTTCTCAGGGCAACACCGGATGAGCACTCCATACAACTAAAACCAGCCCTCAAGTTTACCCGAGGTGGCGCTACAAAGGACTCTAGTTCGGACCAACACTTAGACAAGCACTGACCCGGGTGGTTAAAATAAAGATGACCCTCGGGTTGGCCGACCCAAGGGAAGGGTAATAGGTTGTTAGGCAAATGTAAAACCAAGGTTGGGCCTTGTTAGAGGAGTTTTATTCAAAGCGAACTGTTAAGGGGTTCCCATAACACCCAACCGCGTAAGGAACGCAAAATCAAGGAACCTAACACCGGTATGACGGAAACTAAGGCGGCAAGAGTGGAACAAAACACCAGGCATAAGGCCGAGCCTTCCACCCTTTACCAAGTATATAGATGCATTATTAAAATAAGAAATATTGTGATTTCCCAAACATATCCATGTTCCAACATGGAACAAACTTCAACTTCACCTGCAACTAGCAACGCTATAAGAGGGGTTGAGCAAAGCGGTAACATAGCCAAACAACGGTTTGCTAGGAAGGTGGGTTAGAGGCATGGCATGGCAAAATGGGAGGCATGATATAACAAGTGGTAGGTAGCGCGACATAGCGGTAGAACAAACAACTAGGAAGCAAAGATAGAAGTGATTTCGAGGGTATGGTCATCTTGCTTGAAATCCCGCAAGGAAGAAGAATGAGTCCAAGAAGTAGACGAACGGACGTACTCGAACGGATCCTCACAACTCCAGAACGAAACCGAAGCTAACGAGAGAAGCAACCCGGAAAGAAGAAAGCAACATAGTAAACAACCATCACATAAACATGGCGTGATGCACAACCAAGTATGATGCATGTCCGGTTTAATGAGGCGTGGCATGGCAAAGTGCACACACAATACTACAAATTAAGTAGAGCTCAATATGCAACGAGTTGCGTATTGACGAAACACCACATCAATTATTTACTTCTCTCTTGTTTATGTACCCAACAATATTAAATGTTAATAAACATGGCAAAGGGTGAAGCAAATGAAAACTATCTATCTAGGCAAGTTTAAATGAGGCCGGAACAACAAACAATAATTCCGGAAAATCCTCATGTGCATATTTTAAAGTTGGTACTGTTCTGCCCTAAACGATACTTTAGAGTTGTTAAACATGTAAAGTACTGCCACCATGTTAAACTATGCATTTTTCCACCCCATTTACATATAAAGTTTATTTACAATGGAGTTACGGTTATTTAGTTATGAAATAAAACATTTTAGCATGACATTTTAGCAAATTAATGCAAAGAGCAAGTTAAACATTTTAAACATAGATAAAAGCGACATATTATGAAACTAGATGAAATCCTAAGCATTTTCCATATATAACTTGTTTTAATCCGATGCATGGCTGTGAAGTTATTAAATGCATGAAGTGCAAGGACTATTCCGCAAAATAGCAGTCTCTGAATTAAATACAAAAACGTCCTGGCAAGGAAAAAAACATAATGGGCCGAAACCATGCACTGGGCTGAAACAGAACATGGGAGATGTGGGATTTCTCACCATGGGCCATGGCTAGTCGGTGAGGATGAGGTCGGCTGGCGCTGGATGGATCGAACGAGGGAGGGGGCGCGGTCAACGCTCGGACGACTCGAGGCAGAGGCAGGGACGTCCTCCTCCAGCTCGATGCAGAAGCAGAGGAACAAGACACGGTGGCGCAGAAGCTTGGTGGACCGAGGCGAGCGATGCTGGGCGTCAGGAGGTGCGGGGAAGGCTGGGACGGTCCAGATCTGGGAGGACCCGAGGCAGACGGATGATTGCTGGTGGTGACTTGAGCATCTGGCGGACATTGAGCTCCATGTGCCCGTGTTCCCTGCGAGAGAGAGGAAGAAGGGTGATGAGAGGGAGAGAGAAAGCGAAGGGAAGGGAGAAGAGGCAAGGGCGTGGGGTGAGGGGGCAGGCCTGGAGCTACTGCTGCAGTGGCACTCAACGGCGGCGGAACTGCGGCTGCGCTCCGCTGGTTTGGACGCCGGTGACGTGACGACGGGCGAGGACGATGGGCGACGAGGCAGGGCTTTGCAGGAGAAGCCCTCCTGCTCGAGGGGCTTGGCCGCAGGCGCGATGGGGCGGTAGCGAGGTCTCTGGCGAGGGGTGCCGACAATCAGCGGGCAGCAGCTGTAGAAGATGGTGGTGACGATCAGCGGGCAGCAGCTTGAGGCCGGGCCCAGGCCATGGCGGCTTCCTCTGGCTCCATGTCCAAAATGAGACAGAGAGAGTTTGAGAATGGGGAAGGGAAAGAAAGCATAGAGAGAAAGGGGAGCACGAGGTGCGAGGGAGGAGGTCTTCACCGGCAACGAGGCTCCGGTCTGGTGGCTGCGCTAGTTGGGTGGACGACGAGATCCAGGGAGGCACTGGTTGGTTTGGCATGGAAACTGAGGAGGAGCGGGGGCGGCTGTGGTTGGGCGGCGGCGCAAATCGATGGAGATGGTCGGATGGTGGTTGGTTGGATCGGGAGGGGATCCCGGGGGAGATGGTAGAGAGTGGCGGCAGCGGGGATGGGACAAGGGGAGAATTTTTAGGGTTGTCCAAAATGGACTAGGAGTGGACGAATATATACATCACAGATTAGGTTAGGGGCTACCTCGTCCCTCCGATCGCAATCAGACGGTCGAGAAAAAATAGGTAGTGAGTCCAAATAAGAAAATGGAGATGTTTTATAGATGTTTGGGGATGATCAGGACCCATCGGTGACAACTGAGTGGGTCGGGTTCGGGGAAGTTTTCGGACGTGTGTGAGGGGTCGATGCACTATGCAAGGAGGGGTTAGTTGGCCTGGCGGTTGCTAGTGGACTGTGTAGATGGTCTAGGGAGGAAAGAGGGGGAAACCCGGCAACAGTTTTCGGAGACCAAAAACATCCGACGTTTAACCAATTATAATGCCGCTATAGTTATCCGTTGGGGCTTCAAATGAACTCCGAACGCGATGAAACTTGGCAGGCGGCCTACTTACAACATAACAACACCGCATTCCAACTTTCAACCCATTCCGAGAACATTTTCCGGCCACTTATAAAATACTATTTCAGACATGTCGCGGGTGCGTGCAAGTGTGTCTGGGCTCAGAACGGATAACGGAAAGAACTAGGACACCCGGACGAATGCAAGTTTTGAAAACATGCCGATGCAATGCAGACGATTACATGGCAAGATGCAACACGGAAGCGAATGACAAGGCAACAATAGCGAATAACTGGAAGACACCTGGTGCATCGGACTCGGGGCGTCACATGAAACTACTTTGGAAGATCATCGAGAACTTTTAAAGACTCATGAGAAGTTACGCTTTGAAAATCTCAACCTTGACCAAGAGCATGAGTTCTTAAAAGCAATCAATGATGATCTTCGCAAGAAAAGTTCTTCTTACATTGCCAAGCGTTTACTATTGTCTACTTATATGCCACAAGTTAAATCTAGCAACAAGAGTAAGAAAGATTCTTCTTCTAGTAGTAACAACAACAATCATGATAAATCCAATATTGTTACTTCTAGTAGTTCTCTTGATTCCACTAACAATTCTTTTAGCCAAGTTACACTTGACCAAGAAAATAGCTTATTGAAGGGAATTATAGAGAAAGGTGTTTACAAGAGCCTTGCCGGGAGTAAGCAATTTGAGGAAGTTGTACACAAGCAAGGAAGGCACCGGAAGAATCAAGGTATTGGTTTTGAACGGAAGTTCAATGCCAATGGAGTTCGGTGGGATGAAGATGAATACCCCAAGACGAAGTTTGTTCCTCAACAAGAGAAGTATGATCCTACCTCTTTCCAAGGGACAGAAGCTCAAGATGATCTTCCACCACAAAGACCACAAGAAAAAGGGCAAGGACAAGCTTCAAGAGGAGATTGATGCATTTGAAGAAGCTCCTAAGGCCTTGGTCAAGTAGGTTCCCAAGACTACATCAAGTTCTACTTCATCAAGTACAACTACAACTCCAAGGATTCCCATCAAGATGATGTGGATCCCGAAGAAGAAGAACTAGAGAGTTCTTGAGGGTGACTCCGCCAACATACTTCACTCATATTATTTTGGCGAGGACAAGTGCAAACAACTTCCACATCTTGCACTAGTTCAAGGAGTCACAAACCCTCTTGTTGGTAGGACAAGGGACAAGGTAACCTAATGCTTTCATGGACATCATATTGTGTGTATATCACTCTCTTTCTAAGGATATCCTTGTTTGTTCCTTGTGGGACTAACCCGTGTAAGTATTGAAAGTGCAACTCACTCCAATGGATTGCTCCGAATGGTCTATATCAACATTGAGCATCCACATCTTCAACATCTACATGAAGTCATCATCGACGAAACCCAAGGTTAGGTCATCCCTCCTAGGGGGGTACCAGCACTACAAGGGAAAACCTTATACATAGAAATTTAGCAACAACACGGGTTAAAAAAGGGCGCTAGTGCTAGATAGCAGTAGCGGTTCAGAATAAACCGCGCTGCAAATACGATTCTAGCAGTAGCGCGTGTGCCCGTAAAAGCGCTACTACTAATATTCCCATTGCTAGAACGATGGGCTACGCATTGCAGTAGCGGCCTTGCAGGAAGCGCGCTATCGCTAGGGCATGAGTAGCAGCGCGTTTCCCTGTAACAGCGCTACTGCTAATGGAAATAAAATAAAATGAAAAACAAATAGAAAAGTAAATGAAAATGAAAGAAACAAAAAAAGGAGAAAGAAAATAAAATAAAATGTAAAGCAAAATAAATGAAAAAGCGAAAAAATAGAGAAAGGCTTAGCTGTAGCGTGTGTTAGTAAGATGCGTTGTAGCTAACGCAGCTGCAGCGCGTTTCCAGGACCCCCGCTATAGAAACAGAAAAGGAAATAAAAAAGAGAGAAAATTACATATGTATAGCAGTAGCGCCTTTTGGAAAGAGCGCTATAGCTACCTTAGCTAAAGCGTGTTCTGTGAAACGCGCTACCCCTACCGCTAGTTTTGACTTAACTAAAAAACCGTTTCCCCCCCGGCCACCACTTGCCCCCCAAATCTCTCGACCCACCCCACCGCCGTCTCCCCGATTCGCCGTCGCCCCACTTCGTCGCCGTCTCCTGCCGACGTCAATGCCCCCGGAGCCACCAGAGCCGTGCGCCGTCGACGCCACCGGAGCCGCCCCCAACGCCACGGAGCCGCGCGGCCTCGTCAACGCCACCGGAGCCGCCGTCGACGCCACCGGATCCTCCCTTGCCACAACTGCCTCCCTCGCCATCACCGGAGACGCCCTTGCCTCCCTCGCCACCACTGCCTCCCTCGCCACCATCGGAGCCATCCTCTGTAAGCCCCCATCCCTCCTCTCTCTCTCATGCATAGGTTAGCTAGTTTAATTATGTTAATTATCTAGGTTAGGGCAAAAATTTAGTTAGGGCTTTGACAGAGAAGTTGTTAGGTTAACTAGTTTAATTAGGTTAATTACCTAGGTTAGTGCAAAAATTTAGTTAGGGCTTTGACAGAGAACTAGTCAGGTTAACTAGTTTAATTAGGTTAATTATCTAGGTTATTTAGGCAAGTTTTATTTTAAAGATGATCCCTTCCTAGACTTCTATTGTTGATTATATCTTTTCATTGAAGTGGTCATGTTGTTTGTGCCCAAGTGGCTTTGTTGTTTGAATGAAGCTGAGTGGCCTATATATGTTTTGCCGGAATGTTGATTCATTTACGTTCTGGCAAATTTCAGGTTCTCAATTTGTCCACTTTTTAGCAAAGGTCATGCTGAAATTTTCCGTGAATTTCGGCATGACTTGTGCTACAAACTAGGACATATCGTGTGCCCAGGATTTGCCACACCAGGAATGAGTCAACGTTCTACAAAACATAGGCCTTTTTTATGTCATTATTCATTTTATTAGGTCTAGAATTAATTTACTAGATTTAATCGTAGGAAAAATGGCTAGCAACGATGAAGGACAGGGTTGAAACGAATCTGATGCGGATGCGGCTCAAATGAGTTAGGGTTCATGTAAGGGTGTGGAAACGAATCAAATTTCTAAGATGAATCATAATTTGACCACTTATTTCACTTTATAGTTGGATAATTGGAATATCCGCTACCACTTTCCACCCCTAGGTTTATCAAATTAGATGGTAATTAGGGTAGTAGTTCCTAGGTACTACTTAGTTAGTAAGAACTTGTTGCTATTTTTATTTATAGTAAGTTTATTTTTAGTAAGAACTAGTTGAATTAATAGAACTAGTTAGTAAGAACTTGTTGCTATTTTTTTAGTTAAAGCAATTTTTCTCGCATCGACGTGGATGATGCCTATCCCGCATCCTCGTTGTCGAGTCGGCGGAGGACGACACCTGCTTGACTAGATGGGCCATGTCCCGGACTGGGCTCCGCCAGGGTGGTACTGGGATGCGCTACCTACCGGGGGGCGCAGGTTGGTGAGGAGCTAGCCTGTCATTGAACCGAACGTTCTTTGGTGGCGGTCGCGTGGGCCAGTGACGGTTCAGAGGCTCGAGGACTCCGCGGAGGTGGTGCGTCACCGTGTCAGTGAGGAGGACGCGCACGTCCGTCGCTACTTATTTGCGTTGGAGCACAGGTTCTCCAATACCTGGCAGGTTCTCCAGGGATCTCACTGGAGCTATGATCCTGTGATGGTTCCTTCTCTGTGGGTGTCCACCGCCCGCGCCGATACCCGTCGTGTGCTAGGGTTTTAGTTGTATTAGTGATGTTATATGTATGACACTATTTGGGATGTATTAGTGATAATATTCGACGATGTACAGACGCATGAGATGATTTACTTTTGCTTATTGAATGCATGCTAATTTGAGTCCTATAAGATATTTTGAAATGTATATCTTGTGTTGCTCAATATCCAAGTGGCCGGTCATGTTTGCAGGTTACACCTCCGAGTGGCCTATGTTTTGCCGGAGTGTTGATTCATTTCCGTTCCGGCAAATTTCAGGCGCTCGATATGTCCTATTTTAGCAAAGGTCAAGCCGGAATTTTCCGTGAATTTTGGCATGACTTGTGCTAGAATATGTAGGAAATATCGAGTGCCCCGGATTTGTGTGTTGAGTATCCTGGTAGTTGTCTTCGATCGATTTTCAATTAATGTTTTAACTATGAACATAGGAAATGTCTGATGACGAAAAGGATTTCGGTATTTGCAAATACTGCGAAGACGAGCGCGGCCTGCGCGACAGAATCTTCCTAGATGAAGATAGGCGCTTCAGCATCAAGCTGGACGAGAACTTCGAAGTGGATACAGTAAGTCACAATGCCAAGTCTTTTTTCGTAATTAAGCATGACATCTGCTTCATTTGCTTCAACTTATATTTTTTTTACTATTGTACTAGCGTATCCCCTGCCATGCAAGAGTTTTTGTATTGGATAAGATAGGTTTCAGTCATACTATGGAGGTAAAGAAAGTTTACTTGAAGACCGAGCATGGTTATATTTTCCACGCAAAATTATACAATTCAGACGACTACACCTATTTTGGATGCAAAACATGGCGAGCACTATGCAAGACTTATGCATTTGAGCCTGATATGGTTATCACCTTTGATATTCGTCTGGAAGATGATATTGAAGGTAATACCGACAGCTGGGTCGATGTGCAGACGCCTCCAGTTATACCATTATGTAAGTTTCTCAACCATATTTATGTCTTTGATATTGTTTATTCAAATATAGTTGACAACTAATTTGTATTGTCAACTTATTTCGGTGCAAGCAAACATGTCCAGAGCTTGGTAGACAGGACCTACTACTGTCCCGAGGCTGAACTCAACTGCGAGGAGCTAAGTCATTATGTTTCATGGCTTGAGGATCTTGATATTGTCAAGACAAATTTTCTTCCTGCATTTAGAAGTGTTAGTACTGAAAACGTGCGACCAATAGTGTTCGTAATGAACTACGGTCACATCTATTTAGGAAGGATGGTAAGATTTTTACTATTTGTCCTCAGTGCATCTTTTCCATACATTATTTTTGAAGCTAAACTTCATTGCTAAGTATAAGGGCACGCGTTACTGCTAAGCAATAACTGTAGCGCCTTATTAGTAGCGCGCCTACCCGCGCTACTAGTGAGCACAAAACCCGCACTGCTGCTAGCCTTTTCCCTAGTAGTGCACATCATCAATTGAGCTAAAGAAACTCTAATGGTATCAACTCAACAATGCTTTATGTAAAAGTGGCAACCCCACTTGTGCTTAAACGATGAGTATGACCTATGATCAGATGCTCTCATTTTGACTCCTAAGTCAATATACTCATATATAGATGACCTAGTCATCGCCAATTGCTTGATAGATGCTAGAGTGTTTATGCATGCTTTGTCACATATTTCATTTGCCATTTTATTGTGTGAGCATGCTGATTGCATATTTTACTCATTCAAGGACATCCATTTGTTGCTTTGATTGTTTGGATTTTTTTTCTTTTGCCAAATGGATATACAAGAATGCCGAAGAACTTCCTCTAGCTATCTATGCTTTTCTCGTCTCAAACTCTATTGATGCTACATCACAAAGTTTGATCAAGTCAGATCCGAACCACTCTGTGTGAGGACCACTCGGAGTCCCCGATTCGTCATAGACTTAAACTTCGAAAACCTCTCTGTGCATTTCGGTCTGACCGACCTATCCACTTCGGTCACACTGAGTCCACTGAGTTGATCTCGGTTTTCAATCTCGGTGCAACCGATTTGAACT
Organism: Triticum urartu; assembly: GCF_056163025.1. NCBI lineage: Eukaryota > Viridiplantae > Streptophyta > Magnoliopsida > Poales > Poaceae > Triticum > Triticum urartu. The sequence goes on from NC_141878.1 coordinate 226,668,980, forward strand.
TTTCGGTCACAGCAAGTTGTAGTAACCGCTTGCGATTCTACATCTCGGTGCCACCGAGTTGTTCCACTCGGTCACACCGACAGGGTCGGGATATATAAATCCATGGGCAAGATTTTGGAAATTTCTTCAAAACTCCTCGGCTCGCGCCTGTCCTGCTTTGCCATCTCGGGTCTCCAGATCGTCTTCTCATCGCCAGTGACCTCCTGCCGCTGGTTTCCTTCACCGTCAACGGGATTCGACCCCTCCGTTGCCGCCGTAGCGAATTCACCGTAGAACTAGGGTATGAGTTCGATCTTTTGTGCTAATTCCTCACTTCGATTCTTAGCACAGTGCAATGCCATGTTCTTTACCACGTATGAAATCAATCTATCCAGAAAAAATGTTCCTTAGATTAGGTTTGATTTGAAAAAATTTAGGGTTAGGTTCCCGCCGTACTCATCTTGGACCGACCGAGTTGTAGAAATCGGTCTCACCGATTTGGCTAAGGCCATGGCACATGCACTTTTCAGTCTGACCGAAAAGTTGCAAATCGGTGCGACCGAGTTCAGTCCTCTATGAAACCCTAGCAATCTCGAAGCCACCAAACTGTGACTCGGTCTGACCGAGTTCACTAGTTTAGACTCCAAAATATGCTTTGGTGTCACTAAGTTTAACAAATCGGTAGCTCCGAAATGCTTTTTGTGGAGAACTAACACTAAGTTTTTGACTCATCTATTTTGCAAAAACTCTGCACTTTGTGATGCTCATCCACTCTACCTCATCTATATCTATTCATAGGGTCTATTGTCAGATTGCTTGCCAGAATGTCTGACTAGAGTGATAGCCAGAAGAAATCAGAAGAGCAAGTGCACATGAGTGAGGGCACTAGTCCCTCAAGCATCTATGATGATGGCAGCAGGAGCACTCCAAGCAATCCGCCCAAGGTAGCCACCAGATCAAGGAAGAAGAAAACCTCAGATTCTAAGGATGAGGACTATGTGGCCACTGAGGAGGAAGTTAGCTCCAAAAATAAAGTGCCGAAGAAGGAATATGGTACTGCTGCTACAACAAAGCCCAGATAGCATAAGAAGGCCCCTGCCAAGAGGGTGCCAACCTTAAAAGCCAGGGTGTCAACTGTTGAAACTTCTAAGCCAACTAAAGAGGCTGGAGGGAGTAAGAAAAGGAAAGAGAGGGTCAAGAAGACCACTGCCAGAGTCATTGGTAGATCCTCTATAATGACAGATCCAGCTGAAGAAGATGAAGAGGAAGAGGATGCCACACCAGCAACCAAATCCCAAAATCTTATGGGGGATGCCATTAAGTCAGGGGCTGCCACTTCAAAGCCCAAGACTTCCCCCAAGGCTGCTTCTCAAGCTCAAAAGACTGCTAAGCCCAAGAGAAGCACTAGGAACATCCCAACTGAAGAGAAGAACAAGGCCCAGTGCCTGAGATGGAAGAAGAAGATGCTTAAGCCCAAGTGCTAAGGAAACTTAAAACCAAATATTCCATATCACAATGGCACCCATCCAGTGGCAGAGGATATGAACATCAGGAAGGATGCAAGTCTGAGACTTTGGAGACAGTCTGATCCCTATGCTGTGAGGAGGAAGACTATTGTGGACTATAGGTTCCACACCAAAGAACAACAAGATTTCTATGAGACCATTTTGCTTAACAAGAAGCCTATAGTCCGTGATATGAAGTGGGTTGATTGGGAGTATATTGATGAGAATGAAGACGATTTTCCCGGTGTACATGAGAGCTTCAGATCATGTGGTGTTGACAAGTTTGTGGGTCAAGAGCTGACAAAATGGAATGATGAACTCATCATGCAATTCTACTCCACTACTCATTTTTATCCAGATGGTAGGATTGTATGGATGTCTGAGGGTACAAGGTACCAGTCAACTGTTGATGAGTGGGCCAGGTTGATAAATGCCCCTGAAGAGCATGAAGATGACTTGGATGTCTATGCCAAGAATAAGAAAGACCACAACTCTATGGCCAATATGTACAAAGAGATCCCAGACAAAGCTTTGGAAACACATAAGCTTGGATCTGTACATTACCTGTTATCTAGTCTAGCTGCAATCAATACTATATTGAGGCATACATTGTTGCCCAAATCTAGAGATCACAAGATAATCAGAGGCCATTCAATCAACTTGCTGCAGATATTTGATGTGCCTCAGAAATTCAAGGTCATGAGTCTAATTGTTGAGACAATCAAGAGGACAGCTGTTGATCAAAATATTTCTTGTGGGTATGATCCACACATTCAGGTGCTCATCAACTCCAAGATGGGCACAGGCACTTATTTGTTGGACAAGGGACACTTACCTTTGAGACCAGAATTTGAAGATAATACAGTTGTGATGAATGAAGATGATCCCACATATGTGCAAGCACAAGAGAAGAAAGCAAAGGAAAAGGCTGAGAAGGGTGCAAAGATGCCAAGTGTTGAGGAAGCACCTCAAGTTTTTCTGAAGTCAAAACAAGATCATCTTGCATAACTAATTCAAGCAACTTTGAGGACTAAGAAGGGCTTGGACACCCTGAAAAAGAATCAGGAGAGCTTGGAGAGGATCATAGAGACCAAATTTTATGATCTTGATCTTAAAGTAATTGTGATGCAGACATCTGTTGAGCAGCTCCAGGAGGAAGCAGAGGAGAAGAAAGGGAAGGCTACTACAGATGCTTTTCAGAGAGTGCCTAGAGGTCAGAGGTCTCCTGCCGTGCCCGTGGCTGACACTAGAGCAACTACTTCAGCACCAGTAGCAACAGCTTCAGTGCTACCTCCAATTGCCACTCCACCAGCTCCAACAACATCTATTGATGCCTTCGTCCTTCGAGTCCTCTATACACCACCTCCAGAAGATCAAGCCTAGAGAGACGCATAGCACTATGCATTTTCTAACTTTTTGGTAACTTGTTGCCAAAGGGGGAGAAATGTATAGATCTTAGGCTTTGAGAGAGAGTGCTTTGCTTCTTTGTCTTTCTTGCTATTTGGTTGATACTTTTGTGTGTGCTCGTTTGATACTTTATGTATGTGTGTGAGATACTTGTATGATCATGTGTTTTATCATATTCAACTTTAATGTTTGCTTGGATGATATTATCTTTGCTATCTCATATATGATCATTCACTTTGCTTGGTGATGAGTGCATGTTTTAATTCCTATCATTTTGGGCGCTCCACCAAGATGTATGTGACATGGAAGAGTAACACATGATCCTAAGAGATTGTGCATTTGCATTCAAACACAAATTTCAAATAATGCACAAATTTATGGGGAGCTCTTGCTTGTCACATAATTCTCAAAGTGACGATGTACTTTAAATTTCATTATCATTTGTCGAAGCTTTGATCTATATGTTGTCATCAATTACCAAAAAGGGGGAGATTGAAAGTGCAACTATCCCTGGGTGGTTTTGGTAATTACAAACAACAAATAGCTCATTGAACTAATGCTATTTCAAGATGACCATTTAAGAAAGTTAAATGATTGACATGGCATGGATTAGTAATGTGGACCTGCTACGTCTTGAGCTTGCGTTGGTTTTCCCCGAAGAGGAAGGGATGATGCAGCAGAGTAGCATAAGTATTTCCCTCAGTTTCTTAGAACCAAGGTATCAATCCAGTAGGAGCCCACGCTAAAGTCCCTCGTACCTGCACAAAGCGATAGCTACTCGCAACCAACGCGATTAGGGGTTGTCAAGCCCATCACGGTCACTTACGAGAGTGAGATCTGATAGATATAATATATTTGGTATTTTTTGTATAAAGATGCAAAGTAAAAAGTAAAGGCAAAGTAAAAAAGCAAAGCAAGATTAAAGTAATGGAGATTAATATGATGAGGATAGACCCGGGGGCCATAGGTTTCATTGGTGGCTTCTCTCAAGAGCATAAGTATTCTACGGTGGGTGAACAAATTACTGTTGAGAAATTGACAGAATTGAGCATAGTTATGAGAATATCTAGGCATGATCATGTATATAGGCATCATGTTCGTGACAAGTAGATCGAAACGATTCTGCATCTACTACTATTACACCACTCATCGACCGCTATCCAGCATGCATCTAGAGTATTAAGTTAAAAACAGAGTAACGCCTTAAGCAAGATGACATGATGTAGAGAGATAAATTCATGCAATATGAAATAAACTCCATCTTGTTATCCTCGATGGCAACGATACAATATGTGCCTTTCTGCCCCTTCTGTCACTGGGTAAGGACACCGCAAGATCGAACCCAAAGCTAAGCACTTCTCCCATGGCAAGAACTACCAATCTAGTTGGCCAAACCAAACGGATAATTTGAAGAGACTTGCAAAGATAACCAATCATACATAAAAGAATTCAGAGAAGATTCAAATATTATTCATAGATAGACTTGATCATAAACCCACAATTCATCGGTCTCAACAAATACAACGCAAAAAGAAGATTACATCGAATAGATCTCCACAAGAGAGGGGGAGAACTTTGTATTGAGATTCAAAGAGAGAGAAGAAGCCATCTAGCTACTAACTATGGACCCGAAGGTCTGAGGTAAACTACTCACACTTCATCGGAGAGGCTATGATGATGTAGAAGCCCTCCGTGATGACGGCCCTCTTCCGGCGGAGCTCCGGAACATAATAGGTTAGTCCCAAAAATAATATAAAAGTGGAAAATAAAGCCCAATATAGTCCAAAACAGTAGATAATATAGCATGGAGCAATCAAAAATTATAGATACGTTGGAGACGTATCAGGCATCCCCAAGCTTAATTCCTGCTCGTCCTCGAGTAGGTAAATGATAAAAAGAGAATTTTTGATGCGGAGTGCTACTTGGCATAATTTCAATGCAAATCTTCTTAATTGTGGTATGAATATTCAGATTAGAAAGATTCAAGACAAAAGTTTATATTGACATAAAAATAATAATACTTCAAGCATACTAACAAAGCAATTATGTCTTCTCAAAATAACATGGCCAAAGAAAGTTATCCCTACAAAATCATATAGTCTGGATATGCTCCATCTTCACCACACAAAGTATTTAAATCATGAACAACCCCAATGACAAGCCAAGCAATTGTTTCATACTCTAACTTTTTCAAAACTTTTTCAATCTTCACGCAATACATGAGCGTGAGCCATGGATATAGCACTATAGGTGGAATAGAATGGTGGTTGTGAAGAAGACAAAAAGGAGAAGATGGTCTCACATCAACTAGGCGTATCAACAGGCTATGGAGATGCCCATCAATAGATATCAATGTGAGTGAGTAGGGATTGCCATGCAACGGATGCACTAGAGCTATAAGTATATGAAAGCTAAAAAAGAAAGTAAGTGGGTGTGCATCCAACTTGCTTGCTCATGAAGACCTAGGGCAATTTTTTGAGGAAGCCCATCATTGGAATATACAAGACAAGTTCTATAATGTAAAATTCCCACTAGTATATGAAAGTGATAACATGAGAGACTCTCTACTATGAAGATCATGGTGCTACTTTGAAGCACAAGTGTGGTAAAAGGATAGTAACATTGTCCCTTCTCTCTTTTTTCTCTTTTTTTATTTTTTTATTTGGGCCTTTTCTCTTTTTTTATGGCCTCTTTTTATATGGGCTTCTTTGGCCTCTTTTTTTTTGTCCGGAGTCTCATCCCGACTTATGGGGGAATCATAGTCTCCATCATTCTTTCCTCAGTGGGACAATGCTCTAATAATGATGATCATCACACTTTTATTTTTCTTATAACTCAACAATTACAACTCGATACCTAGAAAAAAATATGACTCTATGTGAATGCATCTTGCGGTGTACCGGGATATGCAATATGACAATGATGGAGTGTGTCATGATGAACTAGATGGTGGAAAGTTGCATGGAAATATATCTCGGAATGGCTATGGAAATGCCATAATAGGTAGGTATGGTGGCTGTTTTGAGGAAGGTATATGGTAGGTGTATGATACCGGCGAAAGGTGCGTGGTATTAGAGAGGCTAGCAAAGGTGGAAGGGTGAGAGTGCGTATAATCCATGGACTCAACATTAGTCATAAAGAACTCATATACTTATTGCAAAAATCTAGAAGTTATCAAAGCAAAGTATTACGCGCATGCTCCTAGGGGGATAGATTGGTAGGAAAAGACCATCGCTCGTCCCCGACCGCCACTCATAAGGAAGACAATCAATAAACAAATCATGCTCCGACTTCATCACATAACGGTTCACCATACGTGCATGCTACAGGAATCACAAACTCTAACACAAGTATTCTTTAAATTCACAACTACTCAACTAGCATGAATTTAATATTATCACCTCCATATCTCAAAACAATTATCATGCTTCAATCTTTTCTTAGTATTCAACACACTCAAAAGAAAGTTTCACAAATCTTGAATACCAAGCATATTATTATTCAGAAAATTACCATGCTATTAAGAGACTCTCAAAATAATTTAAGTGAAGCATGAGAGATCAATAGTTTCTTTAAAAAAAATCCACCACCATGCTCTAAAAGATTTATGTGAAGCACATAGAGCAAAATTATAACGCTCAAAAGATATAAGTGAAGCACATAAAGCAAAATTATCTTAGCTCAAAAGATATAAGTGAAGCACATAGAGTATTCTATCAAATTTTAATTCATGTACGGCTCTCTCAAAAGGTGTGTACAGCAAGGATGATTGTGGCATACTAAGACACAAATACACAAATAATACAAGGCGCTCCAAGCAAAACACATATCATGCTGGTGAATAAAAATATAGCTCCAAGTAAATTACCGATGGAAGTGGACGAAAGAGGGGATGCCTCCTGGGGCATCCCCAAGCTTTGACTTTTTGGTGTCCTTGGATTATCTTGGGGGTACCATGGGCATCCCCATGCTTAGGCTCTTGCCACTCCTTGTTCCATGATCCGTCAAAAGAATTCACCCAAAACTTAAAAACTTCACAACACAAAACTCAAAATAGAAAACTCGTGAGCTCCATTAGCGAAAGAAAACAAAAGACCACTTCAAGGTACTGTAATGAACTCATTCTTTATTAATATTGGTGTTAAACCTACTGTATTCCAACTTCTCTATGGATTATAAACTATTTTACTAGCCATAGATTCATCAAAAATAAGAAAACAACACACGAAAAACAGAATCTGTCAAAAACAGGACAGTCTGTAGTAATCTGTAGCTAGCGCAAGATCTGGAACCCCACAAATTCTAAAATAAATTGCTGGACGTGAGTAATTTATCTATTAATCATCTGAAAAAAGAATTAACTAAATAGCACTCTCCAAATAAAAATGACAGCAGTTCTTGTTAGCGCTAAAGTTTCTGTTTTTTACAGCAAGTTCAACAAGACTTTCCCCAAGTCTTCCTAACGGTTCTACTTGGCACAAACACTAATTAAACACAAAAAACACAACCAAAACAGAGGCTACATAATTTATTTATTACTAAACAGGAGCAAAAGGCAAGTAATAAAAATAAAATTGGGTTTCCTCCCAACAAGCGCTATCGTTTAACGCCCCTAGCTAGGCATAAAAGCGAGGATAGATCTAGGTATTGCCATCTTTGGTAGGCAATCCATAAGTGGCTCTCATGATAGTTTCATATGGTAATTTTATTATCTTTCTTGGAAAGTGTTCCATGCCCTTTTTAATGGAAATTGAAATCTAATATTCCCTTCCTTCATATCAATAATCGCACCAACCGTTCTAAGGAAAGGTCTACCAAGAATAATAGGGCAAGAAGGATTGCAATCTATATCAAGAACAATGAAATCTACGGGCACATAATTACTATTTGCAACAATAAGAACATCATTAATCCTTCCCATAGGTTTCTTAATAGTGGAATCCACAAGATGCAAGTTTAGAGAGCAATCATCAAAATTACAGAAATCTAGTAAATCACACAAAGTCTTGGGAATAGTAGAGACACTAGCACCCAAATCACACAAGGCATAAAACTCATGATCTTTAATTTTAATTTTAATAGTTGGTTCCCACTCATCATAGAGTTTTCTAGGGATAGAAACTTTCAACTCAAGTTTTTCTTCATAAGATTGCATCAAGGCATCAACAATATGTTCGTTGAAGGGTTTATTTTGACTATAACCATGTGGAGAATTTAGCATGGTTTGCAACAAGGAAATACAATCAATTAAAGAGCAACTTTCATAATTAAATTCCTTGAAATCCAATATAGTGGGTTTAGCAACATCTAGATTTTTATTTCTTCAATTTTTAGAATGCCTTCTAGGTAAAGGAAGATCATATTCAGTTTCATCAAGATTCATATTGCAAAATAAAGATTTAATAGGGGACACATTAATAACTTTTAGATCTTCATATTGATTTTCATAGGTATTGGAAGAACACGCTTTAATAAAGGCATCTTTGGAAGCACGCATCCTAGCGGTTCTTTCCTTGCACTCATCAATGGAAATTCTCTTGGCTTTGAGAGACTCATTGATATCATGCTTAGGAGGAATAGATCTAAGCTTTAAAGAATCAACCTCAAGAGAAATTCTATCAACGTTTCTAGCCAAATCATCAACTTTAAGCAATTTCTCCTCAAGCAAAGCATTAAAATTCTTTTGTGAATTCATAAACTCTTTAACACTATTCTCAAATTCAGAGGGAATCTTATTATAATTTCCATAAGAGTTGTTTTAGGAATTACCATAATTATTAGAAGGATTACTAGGATATGGCCTAGGATTAAAATTCCCTCTATAAGCGTTGTTACCAAAATTATTTATACCAACAAAATCCACATCCATAGATTCATTGTTATTCTCAATCAAAGTAGACAAAGGCATATCATTAGGATCAGAAGAAACACTCTTAGTAGCAAATAATTTGATAAGTTCATCCATCTTTCCACTCAACACATTAATTTCTTCTATCGCATGCACTTTCTTATTAGAAGATCTTTCAGTATGCCATTGAGAATAATTAACCATAACATTATCTAGGAGTTTAGTAGCATCTCCTAAAGTGATTTCCGTAAAAGTGCCTCCCACGGCCGAATCTAAAAGATTTCTAGAAGCAAAATTCAATCGGGCATAAAATTTTTGTATAATCATCCACAAATTCAAGCCATGAGTAGGGCAATTACGTATCATTAATTTCATTCTCTCCCAAGCTTGTGCAACATGTTCATGATCAAGTTGTTTAAAGTTCATAATATCATTTCTAAGAGAGATGATCTTAGCAGGAGGAAAATACTTAGAGATAAAAGCATCTTTGCACTTGTTCCATGAATCAATACTATTCTTAGGCAAAGAAGAAAACCAAGCTTTAGCACGATCTCTAAGCGAAAAAGGAAATAGCTTCAATTTAACGACATCATTATTGACATCTTTTTTCTTTTGCATATCACATAAATCAACGAAGCTATTCACATGAGTAGCGGCATCTTCACTAGGAAGGCCGGCGAATTGATCTTTCATAAACAGATTCAACAAAGCAGTATTAATTTCACAAGATTCAACATCGGTAAGAGGAGCAATCGGAGTGCTAAGGAAATCATTATTGTTGGTATTGGGGAAGTCACACAATTTGGTAGTATCTTGAGCCATCGCGACAAACAAGCGATCTAACACACGAGCAAACAAAAAGCAAACGGGCAAAAAGAGGCAAATAGAGAGGGAGGATAGGGAGAGAGAGGGCGAATAAAACGGCAAGGGTGAATTTGGGGGAGAGGAAAATGAGAGGCAAATGGCAAATAATGTAATGCGAGAGATAGGGATTGTGATGGGTACTTGGTATATTGACTTTTTGCGTAGACTCCCCGGCAACGGCGCCAGAAATCCTTCTTGCTACGTCTTGAGCTTGCGTTGGTTTTCCCCGAAGAGGAAGGGATGATGCAGCAGAGTAGCGTAAGTATTTCACTCAGTTTTTGAGAACCAAGGTATCAATCTAGTAGGAGTCCATGCTCAAGTCCCTCGTACCTGCACAAAGCGATAGCTACTCGCAACCAACGCGATTAGGGGTTGTCAAGCCCTTCACGGTCACTTACGAGAGTGAGATCTGATAGATATAATATTTTTGGTATTTTTTGGTATAAAGATGCAAAGTAAAAAGTAAAGGCAAAGTAAAAAGCAAAGCAAGATTAAAGTAATGGAGATTAATATGATGAGGATAGACCCGGGGGCCATAGGTTTCACTAGTGGCTTCTCTCAAGAGCATAAGTATTCTACGGTGGGTGAACAAATTACTGTTGAGCAATTGACAGAATTGAGCATAGTTATGAGAATATCTAGACATGATCATGTATATAGGCATCATGTCTGTGACAAGTAGATCGAAATGATTCTGCATCTACTACTATTACACCACTCATCGATCGCTATCCAGCATGCATCTAGAGTATTAAGTTAAAAACAGAGTAACGCCTTAAGCAAGATGACATGATGTAGAGAGATAAATTCATGCAATATGAAATAAACCCCATCTTGTTATCCTCGATGGCAACGATACAATACGTGCCTTGCTGCCCCTTCTATCACTGGGTAAGGACACTGCAAGATCGAACCCAAAGCTAAGCACTTCTCCCATGGCAAGAACTACCAATCTAGTTGGCCAAACCAAACGGATAATTCGAAGAGACTTGCAAAGATAACCAATCACACATAAAAGAATTCAGAGAAGATTAAAATATTATTCATAGATAGACTTGATCATAAACCCACAATTCATCGGTCTCAACAAACACTCCGCAATAAGAAGATTACATCGAATAGATCTCCACAAGAGAGGGGGAGAACTTTGTATTGAGATTCAAAGAGAGAGAAGAAGCCATCTAGCTACTAACTATGGACCCGAAGGTCTGAGGTAACCTACTCACACTTCATCGGAGAGGCTATGATGATGTAGAAGCCCTCCGTGATGACGGCCCTCTTCCGGCGGAGCTCCGAAACATAATAGGTTAGTCCCATAAATAATATAAAAGTGGAAAGTAAAGCCCAATATAGTCCAAAATAGTAGATAATATAGCATGGAGCAATCAAAAATTATAGATACGTTGGAGACGTATCAGGACCCCTCAAAAAGCTAAGGACACATATTGGCTCAAGCTCAAGACTCTACATTTTCATTTTAGTGATCCAAGATCACATTGAGTCCATCACTACTAGGAAAAGGGCTATAGATGGAATTGACACTAATGGCGCACCAGACATGTGGTGCGCCATTACTATATACTAATGGCGCACCATGTGTTGGTGCGCCATTAGTGTGCAAATACTAATGGCGCACCACGTCCACGGTGCGCCATTAGTAATTTTTTTTAATTTTTTCAAAACTACTAATGGCGCACCGTGGGAGTGGTGCGCCATTGCTAGTTGAACTAGTAATAGTTGAACTAGTAATGGCACACCACATCCACGGTGCGCCATTAGTAATTTTTTTTTAATTTTTTCAAAACTACTAATGGTGCACCGTGCGAGTGGTGCGCCATTACTAGTTGAACTAGTAATGGCGCACCATGCCACGGTGCGCCATTAGTAACTTGGCCCAAACATTCGCCCGAATGCACACCCCCCCTTGGTGGACCGCCTTTTCAGTTTCAAAAAAAACAAAAGAAAATGATAGAAATGTCAAAAAAATAAAAGAAAATAAGATTCCCATGTGATATGTGGTCTAGTTGTTAGCAAAATTTACAAACATGAATTTTCGACTTTTTTGCAAAATCTCTCGAGAATTTGTAAAAAGGGGCATAACTTTTGCGTACGAACTCGAATGAAAAAGTTTTTTATATGAAAAATCATCTACTCGAAAAGTTACATCCGAATTTAACTAGGGGAACCCCGTTAAACATTTTCAAAATCATCAAAAACCTAACAGAAAAAAAGATACGGGGCTTTTAAGATCTGGAGAGGCAAAAAAATTCAAAAAAAAAATTCAAACTTACTAATGGCGCACCTGCCCATGGTGCGCCATTAGTATCTTCCCGCCTTCAAAATTCAAAATAAGTCAACAAAATAAAAAAAAGTTACTAATGGCGCACCTGCCCATGGTGCGCCATTGGTATCTTCCCGCCTTCAAAATTCAAAATAAGTCAAAAAAATAAAAAAAAGTTACTAATGGCGCACCTGCCCATGGTGCGCCATTAGTATCTTCCCGCCTTCAAAATTCAAAATAAATCAAAAAAATAAAAAAAAGTTAGTAATGGCGCACCTGCCCACGGTGCGCCATTACTATGTCGTATATATGGCTGGGGGCACCTCCTCCACTCCACCTCTCCTCCACTCCATCTCCTCCTCTCCTCTCCTCCACTCCATCTCCTCCTCTCCTCCACTCCATCTTCCCTTCTCTCCTCCACCATACTACCCTCCTCCTCTCCAGCGACCTCCTCCTCCTCTCCTGCGACCTCCTTCTCCTCTCCGGCGACCTCCTCCTCCTCTCCGGCGACCTCCTTCTCCTCTCTGGCGACCTCCTCCTCCTCTCCGGCGACCTCCTCCTCCTCTCCGGCGACCTCCTCCTCTCCGGGAACCTCCTCCTCCGTCCTCTCCTCCCCTCCCCTCCCCTCACGGTTTCTCCTCCGTCCTCTCCGGTGAGCTCTTCCTCCCTCCTCTCCTCCCATTTCCTCATGGTTTCTCCTTCCTCCTCTCCGATGCTTCGGTGAACTCCTCTCCGGCGACCTCCTCCTCCTCTCCGGCGATGTAGGCAAGCGCCTCTCCGACGACCTCCTCCTCCTCCTCTCCGGCGAACTCCTCTCCGGCAAAAGAACACGGCAAAAGAACGTACAAGATCCAAAAACAGGAACAAAATTTGAAATAATATCGTGCCAAAAAACGAGCAAAAAAAACTAGCAAAAAATGGGCAAAAAAATCACGATCCAGATCCAAATTCAAAATTCAAAAATAGCAATGGCGCACGGTGGGGGTTAGACGGTGCGCCACTACCATTTTCCCGCCATCAAAATTCAAAAATACTAATGGCGCACCGTGGCCTATACTAATGGCGTACCAGTGGCCTATACTAATGGCGCACCGTGGCCTATACTAATGGCGCACCAGTGGTGGTGCGCCATTAGTAAAAATTACTAGTGGCGTGCTAGTAATGGCGCACCAGTGATGCGCCATTAGTAGGCAAAACTAGTGCGCCATTAGTAGGCCTTTTCCTAGTAGTGCATAGGAAAAGCCAATACTATTAAAAGGGGATGAGGTGTTGCTTAATGGCTGTCGGATTTCGGGTTTCGGCAACACCTTTGAGGTTCGAACACTGGGTGCGCACGAAGTCTTCCCCCCAGCTAACACTCTCACAACGATCTCAAAACCTAACTCGCCGAACCAGAAGAACAAGGGACACAAGAGTTTATACTGGTTCGGGCCACCGATGTGGTGGAATACCCTACTCTAGTGTGGTGTGGTGGATTGCCTTGTAGGCCGAGGATGAACAAGTACAAGGGAAGAACAACCACCTGAGGAGAGGTGTTCTTAATCTCGGTGAGCTGGTGCGTACGAGGGTAGAATGGATCCGGTCCCAGCTCCCCTCGTCCCTCTTTCCTATGGTGGAGGCGAGTCCTATTTATAGAGGCTCTGGTCCTCTTTCCAAATATCAGGTGGGAAGGGATCCCACAACTGCCAATTTGAAGGGGGGAAACTAGTACAAGCTATCCTGACAAAAGGTGGTCTTCACCTGCCAAAGGCTCTGGTGGTGATGCCGTCGTGGGCTCCGCGATGACCTCCGTCCCGCCGTCCTTCTGGTCTTGGTCTTGTTCCAGCGATATGCAAACCTTTGCCTGATGCCTCGGGACTTCTCGCCTACTCGTGCTCCTTTAGCACCAAAGAGGAAACCAGTGCTCTGCACCCGCTGGCGCCCACCTGGCCTTGGTCGTCATGGCTCACGTCACGGAAACCTCATGAGGTGCCCCTCACCTTGATCTCTCTGCTCCTCGCGAGCCAGCCTAGCGAGGCTGCCCCTGAGGAGGTCTTGTGTTGTCCGCATCGTGAGGCTTGGCCCCTCGCGAGGGTCTTGAGTGTTTGCTGGTGAAGATGGGTCGTACTAGGCCGCTAGAGTAGCCACGCCGTGGGCCACAGGTAGGCAAGTCTGGGGACCCCCGTTCCCAGAACGCCGACAGTAGCCCCCGGGCCCAATGCGCGCTCGGACTTGGCTTTGAGGCGAAGCCAAGGGGCAACTGCGGAGCGCCGCGAGCCCCAATCGTCTACGGCCTTCATTGACGCATGGCGACTGACAGGACGTGGGCGTCTCCACTTCCCCACGCTGTCTCGGCAACTGCCCGACTTGACGAGTCCCTGTTGCATGCAGAAAAGCCATCACTACCTTCGATCGTGGGGGTCGTCGGTTGGCCTTCTCCCGCTATAAATGGGGAGGGGGCGGAGCCCCCGTCGCCCATCTCTTCCCGCTCCGCTTGTTCCTTCTTCCTTGCTTCACTACTAGTAGCGACATCCATGGCGCCGATGAAGAGGTTCTTTGCTGCGGAGAAGGGAAAGGCTCGCCAAGAGGGGCCTGGCTCTCCCACGCCCAAGAGGGGGCGTGGTCACCCTCGCAAGCACGCCTCGACCCCCTCTGCAGTTCCCCGTTTGTCACAGCCTGATTTTTGGCCCTTCCTTTTTCTTTTGTTTTTCTGAGATTTTTTGCTTGAATTTTCTTTTTCCGTGGCTTTGTGCTCTGGAAACGGAAGAAGATGACCTCTTCTTTGCTTCCAAAGTGGCGTGTCAACCTAAAATGCTTCCCTAGACCTTTCCATTTTCATCCTAGCCCAAATCCCAATATTCTTTTTATTGGGAATATATCTTTTCTATTAAAGGAATGACCCTAATTGCCCTAGGTTGTGAAGCAACCTATATTTATGTCACTCCTAAAATTACCAAATAATTCTCATAAATTGTATGGGTAATATATTCCTCAAATGTGGCAAAATATTTAATTTTCCATGTTTCCAATCATCCTCAAATAATTATTTTCCTATTCTGTCCTGAATGGAAGATTGTGAAGCAAGTGCCATTTATCTTTGCCCAATTGACTACAAACTTCTTGGACATCTTTTCATGTCCAAATAATTGCCTCATGACAAATTTCAACTTAATTTGACTAGTAAATATTCTTGAGCAATTTTTCAAAGTTCTCGTGTGAGGGAATTGGTTGTGAAGGAAGTACTAGCTAGGCATATCCAAATGATTTGAAATTTATGCATGACCTCAATATCAAAATACCATAGCCCTCCACCAAAGTTGAGGTCGTGCAATGCATCCATGTGAGCTGAGCATCAATTCTTTGGTTTTGTCCAAATTTTCACTTAGTGAAGCAAGTATATTTTATCTTGCTCCATTATGTCTGAAAATTTTCCTAGGCCTTCTCCTATCCATTTAACCTATCTCCACCAAATTTGGTCATATTTTGTTTAGCCACCTTCCCTTAGGAATTTTCCTAAAATTATGTCCAAAGAGGTGCTGTATGAAGGAAGTACCACTTTGGTTTGGCCAAATGGCATGAAATTTTTACAGAACTCTCATATGCCCAAATCACCCTGCCTTGCCAAGTTTTAGCTCAAGTGGCTTCTCCATTTGGGTGCATCATCATGATCTTCATTCTGGACCAGATTACTTAGTTGTAAAGCAACTATATTAATTAGTGGTTCATTTCCCTCCAAAATTAACAGGATCATAGTCCTTCCTATCATAAACACCCCACACAACTCCATTTGACCCAATCAAGTTCCTGTTGATCAGTAGTGCTTGGACAAGTCTGATACAACAAAGTTTCAGCGATGCCACACACCTCTCCTTGGCACTTTTTCGTGATCCATCACCTCCCTCGGCCTCTACTACGTAGGGACTTGTCGCTAGACATCTCACGACAGCCCTTGGCATATTCTCCTTGCCATCCTTCGCGGTGACCACCGTTTTGGCATGGCGTTTCTCGTGCTCTAGTGCCTCTGTCTCCTTCTCCACGTCTGTGCACTCGTCCATTCCTCGCCTGACCGTGTCCAGCGTGTTCCCCACGTTGTCACCGTCCCTCTGGAGCCCTTTCCCCCTCCGTCGTCTTCCCCGGTGACCCGTCCCCGTCGAGAAACAGAGCACGTCCATGAGCGCACAGTGCCGACAAGGAATTTAAGGCGTTCGGCTTCTTCTCCCCTTGTCCGTGAACTCGGCCTCGTCTCCGTGAGCCCTGCCGTTCGTTCGTTCCTCCTCTCGCCGCCTTCACGAGCCCTTCCCGTGCCTCTGCTCGCACCAGCGCGACGGCACACGCGTCACCGCGGCCGTGCTCATCAAACCGCCTTGCCACGGCTATATAAGCCAGCCCCGACCTCGCTCGACCACACCAGCGGCCTCACCTCACTCCCAGACCCCTCCCTAGCTAGTCTCCCGAGCTCAAAGAGCTGTCTGTTTCCCTCCATGGCCGCCGTGCTCGCATCGGCCTCGGCCTAAATTCGCGCATAACCAAGGTCCCCTCCCTCTCTAGCCTCGGCCTAGACGAAGAAGCAGCCTGCCTCGGCTTTGGGTGTGGCTTCGGGAGGA
This sequence comes from Triticum urartu, assembly GCF_056163025.1. Classification (NCBI taxonomy): domain Eukaryota; kingdom Viridiplantae; phylum Streptophyta; class Magnoliopsida; order Poales; family Poaceae; genus Triticum; species Triticum urartu. The sequence goes on from NC_141878.1 coordinate 226,685,447, forward strand.
GAGGAAGAAGGAGATGGGAGGAAAGAGAAGACGCGGCGGGCCCCACACGTCATTGACCCAGCTGGCCGGCCCCGCCCCTGCTGACGTGGATAAGTGGACACAGCTTTTGTCCGTGTACGCTTTCTTCCAACGAAAGCGCATTTTCCCTCTACTTCAGCTCAAAGTACGCTTTCGTTATTCGGAAAGCGTATTCCTATCTGTTTCAGCCTAGAAAGCATTTTCTTAGTCAGAAAGCGTATTTCTAATTTTGCGCCTCAGTCTAATCCACTCAGGGACCCGGCTGTGAATATTATTTTTACAAAAAAGTCCCTGATGTTCCAACCCTCATATCTCCGCAACCGTAACTCCGAATGAGGTGAATCCAGTGCCCACTTCTTCATCTCGTCGAGCCCGAACTTTTGGTATCATTTTCACTATGGTTTGACATACTGGCAGTGACCATTTTGCCCTTGCCCCTAATCAGCCCCCTTCGAGAGCGAACCCTTTCCGGCGATTCTTTCCGCACTTCTCCCCGGAGCCTTCTTCAACCCCAGGCAAGCCACAAGCACCATTTGCATGATAGCCATGCAGAAGCATTGGTTTTAAACTTGAATCTTTAATAACTGCCTGTTCGTTTTGCTACTGCTATCGGTATTTCGGTGATGCTTATGGATTGGTGTTTACCGTCATGCTATGTTTTCTTGCACTCTGTTGTTATGTTCTTCATGCTAGTATTACTTTAATATTGGCAATGTTTGGTAGTAGTACATGTTGGTGATGGTCTTTGGTGCATGACTATCGTCTGTTCCGAGTACCGCCGTTATGCATGTGTCTTTGCATCCAGTTGGTTAAATGCTTGCATGGTAGTTTATCGTTATGTTATTGCATGGTATTTATTATTGATGCTAGTGGTCATGTTATGCTATGAGTAATGTTCTAGTTGTGATTTTCATGCTCGTTAGTATGCCATGCTCATCTGGATAAATGGTTAAATGTTGTTGGTATGCTCGTTCATTGTGATGCACCTCCATGCTTATTTTGATACCATGTTCATGCATTGTAGTTGCATCATGTTATTTTATCATGGCTCAGCATATTACATTCAAGTTTAACCGGATTAAATTGAACTTGAACAACTTTTGGCTGAGTCATGGCGCCACCATATCGATCTGACCAGTGCAACCACACTTACCCTATGGGGGGGGGTCCTAACTGGGTCTATTGTCATGCCTCTCACCGGTGCCTCTCGTGAGGGAAGGTTATGCGCGGGCGCTACCCTGATCAGGTAGGACGGCATAAGCCTTGTGTGCCCGTTGTTGAGTATGGATCCTTGTCCCCGTTTGGGACCGTTTTCCCATGACAATGGCCGTTGGTGCCTTTGGCAGGCACGGGGCCACCCAGGACTTAGCCGAAAGGGGATTTGGTCGGAGTGGCCGGGAGGGTGTCATGGTCGTAGGACGGTTTTGTCGGAACGCTTTGGTCCACCCGAATGGGAGTGTGAGGCCAGGGTTCCGTGGTGTGGGTAAAGTGTGCTAACCTCTGCAGAGTGTGTGTGTTAAATATATCGATAGCCGCACCCGCAGATAAGGGCCCAGTTCGTAGTTGGTCACACTATGGGTCAATAGTAATAATAATAATTTTCTTAATAACAACCCTGGTTCGATGATGAAAGAAGTTGGTTGATATTTATGTGATCGTGAGAGGATCACTGTAGTATCGTGAATGCAAACTTGTTGGATATTTGTGGTGTTATGCGAGAGTCAAGGGTAAAGGTTAAGCTCCTTGTCGTCATAAATGATTACTACGGTATTGTTAATACCAAGCTTGATTGCATCCTAAGATGATCGTGTGATGTCTGTGATGGTAAGTTTGTGCAGGTGATGGTTACTATGTATCCCGAGCATAGTAAGTTGGTGCATGATAGTTTCATCATGGTGCATGCTAGTATTATCATGTTCATATGTTTATGCCATGCTCGTATTGTTCTAGCTGTATCATCGTGTTCATGCTAGGATTGATCTGATAATATCATGTTAAACCTGGTTAACCTGTAATTGCCATGCTATTGCTTGTCTTGATTGCTTTGGTTGCTATGAGCTTGCAAGTACATTCAATGTACTGACCTGGCGTGTCATGCCAGTTTGCAGGTCATGCCAGATATGATTGCTTGTTTGTCGTGGATCCCTTGTTTGCGCGCTAGGATAAGCGTTCCAGCCAGAGTCCATGCGGAGTGGAGTTCATCACCATCATCGCTGTTCTGCTGCTAGTAGTCATTCCACTGCGTCGAGTTGTTTTGCTGCTTGCATAGAGCAACCGTGGTAGGCATAGTGTCGCCGTGCTTATATAATCCCCTTGTACCACATATAGATTATAATAAAGAGCTGGTTTGTTCTAGGCTAAGCAGTGCCGTATTGCAGAAGACTTCTCCTCGATCTCTGGGCTGGAATACGAGGCATTCCGGTTTCTCTGAGTTGGGGTGCCACACCGTGGTCGTGGATGGATCTCTTCGGGGTCCGGTGCCACTCCGGGCGTCCGAGGCGGCGTTCGTCCTCCTTGTGGAAATTGCTTGGGGCGTGGCTGTCCCATCGATGAGGGGAGGTGCGCCGTGGTCGCCAGGCCTCCCTGACCATGCTTCCACTCGGCGGAGGTGCTGCCGGAGTTTGTTGTGTGGTCGGAGAACCTAGGCGGCACCTGGCTCCAGCTTCCATGCTTCTTTGCCGGCGAGCTGGCTGCTTCGGGGCCCGACGGCCTCTAGCTGCAGGCAGACGGTTGTTGTAGCAAGGCCTCGTGAGTCGCGGTGGAGATCTCCGCCACGGGCAATGTATCCTGGATGGCGGCTGGCAGATGTTTGCCTGCGCGCGCGGCCTGGGCAGGCGGTGCGCCCTCCACTTCAAGTACGACGGTGTAGCGATCCTCTTCGTGAGGGTGTTCGGGGAAGATGGTCGCCGTGCTGGATGCTGCCCTAAAGATGACGACGACGGTGGCAAGGTGCTTGGCCTTGGTGATGGATGCGACGAGCACGAGGGCGACCTTCCCCTCAACGGCGACCATGGTTCACCCAGCTATGGCAGCTCCTCCTTCGGCGAAAGCTCCAGCAGCGGCGGCTACGACTAGCCGCCACGCCATCGGGCCCGCTTCAAGGATGGTGGCGGGTCATCCCGCCGTCGTGCCCTGTTGAAGCGCGAGGAAGGCTCTGGCTATGTCCGGGGCCGACCCTCGTGAGTAGCCGCATTGTAGGAGCCGCTTTTTCTTGTCCTCTCCTTCCCTTTCCCCTGCATTGTCAGAAACGAGTTCGGGGCCCTGCGAGGGCGTGTAATGAACCGTGGTGCTTATGTTGCTTTTATGGTGTGTTTATTGTTTTCGGGTTGTGTTGTGAGATCTATGCCTTATATGGGTGTAGAGGGGGTAACCTAGCTCGATGCGTCCAGGGCAGCTTTGACCTCATGAGGGTGCGCGTCTCTGGGTACCTGGTGGGGCTTCCCCGCTCTTGATTTGGGTGACATCGCAAAGCTGCAAAAATTCGTTAAGAAATCCATAGCCTTTCTTGCGCAAAGCCTCAGGTACGGGATGGTTATGGCCAAACGCAACGCGTCTCCGTACCCGTGGGGCACGGACTAAAAAAGGGGGATGCACCGATCACAAGCTCAGACGAGGACGCCTCATGGAGACCAGGGAACTGCGCCCGTGCATACTGCCTGTCTAGCCCCCCTTGCAGGGCATGCGAGGGAGAGCACTGGGCAACTGCCGCCCTCCCTGGCAAAGAAACAAAGGATCACGGGACGAATCAGAAAGAAGAGGGGATTCAACCAAACCAATGAGAAACGCCAGAACTCCAAATTTCATTGAAGGCAAAAGGGCAAGCCAACTCCAGAAAGCAAATGAACAGCCACGTCCGACACCTAGTCTAGTCTTCTCATCGGCGCGGAGCTAAGTGCTGCCACTAGGATGTGGGAGGGAGCTCTCGAGACCCGAGGGTGGAACTCCCGAGACTCCGGGGCGTATACAAGCCCACTCATTATTACGTGAGAGTGTCACTATCGGTGTCAAAACCGGTGGATCTCGGGTAGTGGGTCCCGAACTATGCGTCTGAGGTTGATGGTAATAGGAGACAAGGAACACAATGTTTACCCAGGTTCGGGCCCTCTCGATGGAGGTAAAACCCTACATCCTGCTAGATTAATATTGATGAGTATGGGGGTTACAAGAGTTGATCTACCACGAGATCGTAATGGCTAAAACCCTAGAAGTCCAGCGTATCTGATTATGATTGTTCTGTGTCTCTACGTACTAAACCCTCTGGTTTATATAGACACCAGAGGGGACCAGGGTTGTACAAAGTCGGTTATAGAAAAATGAATCTTCATATTGGGATGCCAAGCTTGCCTTCCACGCCAAGGAAAGTACCATCCGGACACGGGTGGGAGTCTTCGGTCTTGCATCTTCACAGTCCATCAGTCCGGCCTACGTACCATAGTCCGAACGCCCGAGGACCCCATAATCCAGGACTCCCTCAGTAGCCCCTGAACCAGGCTTGAATGACGAGGTGTCTGGCACGTAAATTTTCTTCGGCATTGCAAGGCGGGTTCCTTCTCCAAACACTCCAACACATTCTTCGGACGCAACGAGCATATCCAGCTCAATGAAACAAATACCACACACCACCACAGAGGAAACAATATTTTGCGAGTCCAATCTGCTGACAATTTTTTCTATGATGTGATATCACGTCACCACCTGGTTATTATATCGAACCGTTTTTTTCTTCGCTCGCCGTTCCACATTCCAAGACGCGGTTTCATTGGCACGTCTTGCCGAAGCAGAGATCATGTCCCCTTATTGCGGGATCCTCATCAACATGGGTGTGGGGATTCCAACTGTGCGGTTGGCATGATTCCTTAAGAGTAGGCAGGTTTCAAGGTCGAGGAGGAGGTGTTTGATATTTATTGCCTTTATAAAGGGACTAGGGCCCACCTGGCTTCTTTATGCCAACCCTTTCCTCATCCTCTCCAACCTCGAGCTCCAGCACACAAGGTTTCGATTGTTTCAAGCTTCTCAGCAATGGCAGGCCCCAATCCTCAAGGTCGGTGGGTGCCCAAAGGATCCTTCCCCCTCCCCCGCATCGATCAAATTATTGATGCTACCGCAGGACACGAGTCATTGTGTTTCCTCAACGCATACTCCAGTTACCACCAAATCAAGATGGCGGAGTCCGACCAAGCCGCAATGGCATTCATCACACAATACGGTCCCTTCTGTTTGAACACAATGCCTTTTGGGCTCAAAAACGCCGGCGCAACATATCATCGCATGATTCAGACATGTATGGAGAAACAAATCAGCAAAAGAGTAGAGGCATACGTAGACGATGTGGTCATCAAAACCAAACATGTCGACTCTTTGACAGACGACTTGAGGCTCACATTCGACAACCTCCGAACATACGACATCAAGCTCAATCCGGAAAAATGCGTTTTCAGCGTACCAGCCGGAAAGCTCCTGGGTTTCATTGTCTCTAGTAGAGGTATTGAAGCTAATCCAGCCAAAATCCGAGCTTTGTCACAGTTGGCTACCCCGACAGACCTCAAACAAATCCAGAAGTTAACTGGATGTGTGGCGGCTCTAAACCACTTTATCTCCCGCTTAGGAGAAAAGGCTTTACCCCTTTATCGCCTCCTTCGGCGCACTGAACACTTTGAGTGGACGGACGCGGCCACAGCTGGATTGGAAGAAATAAAGGCCATTTTGGCAACTAACCCAATCCTGGCCGTGCCAAACATCGGCGAACCAATGCTGTTGTACATTGCGGCAACTCATCAAGTTGTCAGCACAGTGCTCGTTGTCGAATGGGAAGTGGACGGACATAAATTCCCTCTTCAAAAGCCGATATACTATGTATCCACTGTCCTCACTCCATGCAAATCACGGTACCCACATTATCAAAAGATATCCTATGCGGTATTCATGGCATCCCGGAAGCCGTGACACTACTTTCAAGAGTGTTCGATTACAATAGCCTCGGAAGTGCCACTTAATGATATTATAAACAACCGCGACGCTACGGGCCAGATTGCCAAATGGGCCATCGAGCTCCTCCCATTCGACATAACATACAAACCACGGCGAGCCATTAAGTCACAAGTACTGGCCGACTTTGTCACCGAATGGAAAAAAGCCAAACTCCCTAAGGAGTACGGCGCGTATTCCAACTGGATCATGCACTTCGACAGCTCCAAAATGTTGGCTGGTCTGGGGGCTGGCGTCGTTTTGACATCCCCAACCGGAGATACAGTTCAATACGTACTCCAGATAATGTATACGGACTCCAACAATGCAGCCGAATACGAGGCCCTTTTACATGGTCTCCGGATGGCAGTATCCATGGGCATTCAACGCCTAGAGGTGCGAGGAGATTCGAACCTTGCAATATCCCAAATAAATGGAGACTTTGATGCCAAGGATCCTAAAATGGCGGCCTATCGCAATGCCATCCTAAAAATGTCAGCTCGGTTCGAGGGGCTCGAATTTCACCATGTAGCCTAGGAAAACAATCAGGCGGCAGATGTCCTCGCACGCATCGGTGCAAGACGTGATGCAGTCCCCCCCAACATCTTTTTGGAGAGGTTGTTCAAGCCATCCGTAGCATGGGAAGGGGAACCCAGCAATAACAGCCCGGACCCAACCGCAATGCCCGATACCGAACACTCTGACGTAATCGGAAGCTCTGCCACCGAAATAACATCTTCAGCCCATGTTCTAATGGCCGTCATCGCCCCGTGTACAGAATCATTCCTGGCCTACCTAACTAGGCAGGAACTCCCCGAGGACCAAAATGAGGCACGCTGCATAGTGTGGCGATCTAAAGCCTATAAGGTCCATGAGGGAGAGCTTTATAAGAAAAGCACCACCGGAGTCCTTCAAAGGTGCATCTCTGAAGAGGAAGGGCGAAAGCTCCTGGCTGAAATTCACGCCAGACTCGGCGGTCACCATGCCGCAGCCCGGGCTCTTGTAAGCAAGGCCTTCCGTACATGATTCTATTGGCCAACGGCCCGGGCAGATGCACAGGACCTGGTCCAACGTTGCGCCGGTTGCCAGCTCTTTTCAAATCAAAGCGACATGCCACCCACCGCCCTCCAAACAATCCCCATTACATGGCCCTTTGCGGTCTGTGGGCTTGACATGGTTGGAACCCTTAAAGGGGGAACCCACAAGAAAAAATACTTACTGGTCATGGTGAATAAATTCACCAAATGGATAGAGGCTAAACCTGTTACAACAGCCGAATCCGGACCGGTGATAGACTTTATATCTGGGGTCGTACACCATTATGGCATCCCCTACAGCATCATCACTGACAACGGCACGAACTTCACAGCCGATGCGGTAAAACTATGGTGCAGCAAAATGGGCATCAAGCTCGATTATGCTTCAGTCTATCACCCACAAACCAATGGTCAAGTCAAGCGAGCAAACGGCCTTATAATGAGTGGCATTAAACCCAGATTAGTGCGTTCCTTAACAGAGTCTAACACGCACTGGGTAGAGGAGCTCGACTCCGTACTCTGGGGGCTGCGGACCACGCCGAATCGTAGTACCTGATATACACCCTTCTTCATGGTGTATGGCGCAGAGGCAGTCTTGCCCTGTGACATAATTCATGACTCACCTCGAGTGTGCATGTATGAAGAAAGAGAAGCCGAGCTCGATCGGCAGGACAATCTGGGCACCCTGGAGGAGGAGCGCAACGTAGCAAAAGCCCGTTCCGCATTTTATCAGCAACAGGCTCGCAGATACCAAAGCAGAGAAGTATGGGCCAAAACTTATAACATTGGTGAACTAGTTCTACGCCTGCCGGATAAGAAGAAGCACAAGCTCGAGCCCAAATGGGAAGGTCCCTTCATTATTGACCAAGTTCTGACCGGTGGAGCGTACCGACTGCGGGATGCATCGACTAATCGACTCGAGCCGAACCCAAGGAACGTGGCCAGGCTCCAAAGATTCTACGCCTAAGTGCCGGACCTTGTGTTCGTCCCCTTCCTCTGTCCATTTTTATTTATTCTCTATCATGTTTTTATTTCTTTCTTTTATTCTTTCTCCAGGCCTTCAAAGGCCAACTTGCGCCTCGTTTGCACATTACATATGCGCTAGCCGCACTCATCATACCTGGGGGCTTCTTTCACAGAAGCTTGATTATTTATTTGGGCCTCGTGCCCCGCACATGTGTTATGCTTCCACATGTACCTTTTTTCGCCATTATATGCATCGATATGACTTAAGTTTTGGCCAAGCTGGGTTGCCTGGCTCTTGTATTTATGCCCTACGTTCCCGTTAATTCGGCTAGGGCACAAGGGGAGCACCTCTGTGATTGTTACTGCCGGGTCAGCCAGATGTGTACCTCAGACTGGGTGAAGCCGAAAGCTAGCATTCTGGAATATTCGGTCGCCAAACAAAAGATGATTTTTTTTACTTATTTTCCATATCTGCCCCCAGATGTTTTTCCTGCGTTTCCTATCGCAGTCCGGACATGCACTTTAGGGCATGCTTACCCAGGGAAAGGAACCCTTAACGGAACTATTCTCCCTGGAAGATATTTCTTACTACCCATGTAATATAACATAACTAGTTTGGCACTTGTCTTTTCAAGCACCAATGACCCCTATGCCTAGTCTCCACGCATACCCCGGTTCTTATATAACTGAGCGGGTATTTGGATACACTCTGGACTATCGGGTCCCGAGGTTGAAGCGAAAAGGTCCGCCATGACAAATGATCTACAATCCGGCTAGAAGGCATTATACATGTCACTTTAATTACATACTCATGCAGACTGACTAAATTCCTCCTCTATATCATCCAACAGGCGGTCTAGCCTACAGTCCTGCTGGGAATACTTTGCGGCTAATTCTACTTGCCCATAAACTAAGCTAACGGGGATCTCTTTTCCGTCGGGCCCCATAGATCCGACCTCGGCCATGTGATTTGGGTCTGCCTTGGTATACCGCGTCTTCACCATGGCCCATGCTTCTCTGGCACCCTGTCGGCAGGCTGATATCTTCCATAATTGGAAGCGCCGTCGTGCTCCCTTGAGCTTCTCCACAAGCTCTGCAACGCCCTCTGGCAGGGAGACGGACGGCCACAAGGCCTGGGCAACACCCTGCATCACCTACCGAACTTGTTCGTGTAGATGTGACAGCTCGGATAGAAGATCACCCGCAGACCCGGGCATTTCCTCCGCGGGACGACCCGTCAGCATACCTACAGACATAACGCTGTTAGTTGGCTTCTTCGCCGAACTCCTTTAAAAGGATTTGTTCAAGCACTTACTGAAAATGCCGCGCTGAAGCCGCTTATTCTCCTTCTCGGAGTCTGCAAGCTGGCCCCGGACGTCTTTTAGTTTCACGATCAGCTTAATATTGGCGTCTTGGAGATTGTTTTTCTCCCGCCTAACCTCAGTCAGCACACGTTTGCCAGCCTCTAGCTATCGCATAACATGCTGGTCCTCCAGATTTTCTCCGGATTCATCTGCAACATCTATAGTTAGATCTGCAGCCACGCCACACACTATATGGTAACCATCATTCTTTAAAGTAAATGTTACCAGCGGGAGGCTTTTTTGATTCCCGCAATGCGGCAATAGCGGCCCGCAGTTGGGTCTTGCACTCCTCCAGCTCCTGGGACAGCCTAGTATTCTTCTCTGTAAGAATCTGCTTAATAAAGATGATCCTTAAATCAGTTCTGCTAACTGTTTCAAGTCTCAGGGGCTACTGATACATATAAATTGCCAGATTTACTTACCCGTACATCCTTTACATACTGACCCGTGGCTCTGGCTAGACCATCTTGAGTAGCACGGAGGTACGCCTCTCTGGAATTAAAGGCATCAAATGCCTCTGGTGAGAAACAAGCGTCCCGGAGTACGGCGCGGCGGCGCCTATGATTCATTGTGCTTTCCACTTCTGAGTTAGTAGTGGATAATCTATCCGCATCCTCTATAGGGGGATTATCCAGCGTCTGCCCCATATCGGCTTCCACCTCTATGTCCGGTCCTGGCGCCCGGCTAGTGGAAGCATGATTAGTAACATCGCCGGACATATTCCGGCGAGTGTTTTTTCTGTTAAAGAAACACGGACGTCATTATATTTTGAGAAAGACGACAACCACGGAGCGGGGTTTGTTATACCTTTGCGCCGGCGTCTCCGTCCTGACCGCCTTCCTTTTTGGCCTACCCGGCCTCGGTGCCTCCTGTTGGCGCGTTGCTGCGGGTTCGGCAGGGCGTCCTGAATGCCTTCCCTATAAAATACCATGTGTATATGGTGGGTGAAGTGTCTAAAAGGGGATCCTAGTTTTGGAGTTGGGATTTTTGTTTTTTCTTACATGCGATGCAGGGAGCGGTCCGGGATAGTTGACCGTAATGGCCACCATGGCATCGTCGCAGCTTAACTGATAGAACTGCCGGTATATCAGCTCCACGGATACAACCGAATCTTCTTCGAGTCCAGAGTCGAGGACCCGGTCAGGGTCCTTTGGTTGTGGAGAAGGGCTGCCGACCTCCTTTATGGCTTTTCGCAGTTCCTGCCGCAAAGTGGCAAGGTGAATACTTACGACAAAGAATGCGGGAAAAATGGGAGCAGGGAGATATAACTTACCCAACTTGGAGGATTGTACATGGAGAATCCATGCCCTAGCTTGATGCGGGTGAACTCCTCTTCCTCACCCTTGAACAGTTCAGACAGAATTTTCGCTAAAGCGGCAGCATTGTCCGGACCCTTATGCCCGCAGCAGGTGGCGTCATCCGCCCCGTTATAACACCACAAGGCGTGCCCATGATATTGAAGTGGTTGCACTCCCCGCATTATGAAAATCGACATAACTTCGATAATTGTCAATCCTGATTGGGCCAGAGCTTTGATCCGGTTCATCAGATAGAGGACTTCTCTGTTGTCTTCCACCTGGGGGCTCCGTGGGCGCCAACATCGGTGTTTCTTCAGAGGAGCATTGTTGAACTCGGGAAGACCCCGCCGAACAGGGTCCGGAAGGGGAACGTCCTCCATATAAAACCATTCTGAAGGCCAATCTTCGGGCGACTTCTTCGGAGTGCCGGATAGGTATCCGGTATCGGCGATGCGCCATATTTCGGCTCCGCCCACTTGATAAAGTGACCCCCTCTGTGTGCGAGGGACGAGGCAAAAAAGCCTTTCCCATAGCTCGAAGTGAGCCTCACAGCCCAGGAACAACTCGCAGAGAGCCACATAGCCGGCGATATGTAGGATGGAGGCGGGGTGTAGTTGTGTAATTGGGGGGAGTAGAACTCTAGGAGCCCGCAGAGGAACGAATGAATTGGAAATCCGAGTCCCCTTAATAGATAGGGGACAAGGCAGACCCGTTCCCCCATAGAGGGACAGGGAAAGCTCTCCGCTTTCTCCCCGCCATTATAGGTGGCGAGCCCGTCTCGAACGGGCACCATGTACGCCGGAGGGAGAAATACCTTAGTCTGCAGTTCGACTAAACGACTGTGTGGGACTGAACACCTCTCCCAATCACCGGGCTTAGGGCTTCGGGGGCGGGAGGAGGAGCCGTGGAGGTCGGCCATGCTGGAATGGATCTTTCTGGAACGCGCTCTGATAGACTCTTGCTGGGGGAGGATGGTATGGATCGGATCTAAGGATCCCCATCCCTTTAATAGACAATTCATTTATCTGGCTAGGGGGGCGAATGTAAAAATGCCCTGGCGCCTCGTATTCATCCGACGCGTGGGAGAAAGCCCTTACTGGGCACAGAAGCCAAGAGGTCCAAACATTCATGGGACCGGACATTGCTTTACAAACATTCGAAAGATGGAGAAGAACCCGCCTTGCAATGCCGAAAACAATACTGCGCGCCGGACTCATCATCATTGAAGCCTGGTTCAGGGGCTACTGAGGGAGTCCTGGATTAGGGGGTCTCCGGACAGCCGGACTATATCCTTTGCCCGGACTGTTGGACTATGAAGATACAAGATTGAAGACTTCGTCTCGTGTCCGGATGGGACACTACTTGGCGTGGAAGGCAAGCTAGGCAATACAGATTTGGATATCTCCTCCTTTTTAACTGACCTCGTGTAACCCTAGCCCCCTCCGGTGTCTATATAAACCGGAGGGTTTTAGTCCGTAGGACAACAGACAATCATACCATAGGCTAGCTTCTAGGGTTTAGCCTCTCTGATCTCGTGGTAGATCAACTCTTGTAATACCCATATCATCAATATTAATCAAGCAGGACGTAGGGTTTTACCTCCATCGAGAGGGCCCGAACTTGGGTAAAACATCGTGTTCCCTGCCTCCTGTTACCATCCGCCTAGATGCACAGTTCGGGACCCCCTACCCGAGATCCGCCGGTTTTGACATCGACACCCACAATGCGGCTATATCTCCCACGTGTCGGGGCACGACTTAGAGGCATAGCCGCATGGTAGGTTTGTCGCAAGAGGGGTAATCTTCACACAATCCGATGTACTGAATAAGAAAGGGATAAAGAGTTGGCTTACAATTGCCACTTCACACAAATAACAAGTTAAACATACATCATCCAGAATACAATCAAGTTCCGACTACGGAACCAAAATAAAGAAGAAAACCCCAAATGCTAGATCCCCGATCGTCCCTACTTGGCACCACTATTGATCACCCGGAAAAAGACACATAACAACAATCAAGATATTCATCGAGCTCCCACTTGAGCTTGGTTGCGTCACCTGCACTGGTATCATCGGCACCTACAACTGTTTGGAAGTATCTGTGAGTCACGAGGACTCAGGAATCTCACACCCGCGAGATCAAGACTATTTACGCTTATGGGTAGGATAGAGGTAATGAGGTGGAGCTATAGCAAGCACTAAGCAAATATGGTGGCTAACATACGCAAATGAGAGCGAGAAGAGAAGCAACGCAATGGTCGTGAAGCTAGAAGTGATCAAGAAGTGATCCTGAAACTACTTACGCACAACCATAACACAAGAACCGTGTTCACTTCCTGGACTCCGCCGAAAAGAGACCATCACGGCTACATACGTTGTTGGTGCATTTTAATTAAGACAAGTGTCAAGTTCTCTACAACCACACATTAACAAATTCCCATCTGCCACATAACTGCGGGCATGGCTCTTGAAAGTGTATGCCCTGCAGGGGTGTCCCAACTTAGCCCATCACAAGCTCTCACGGTCAATGAAGGATATTCCTTCTCCCGGAAAGACCCGATCAGTCTCGGAATCCCGGTTACAAGACATTTCGACAATAGTAAAACAAGACCAGCAAGACCGCCCGATGTGCCGACAATCCCGATAGGAGCTGCACATATCTCGTTCTCAGGGCAACACCAGATGAGCACTCCATACAACTAAAACCAGCCCTCAAGTTTACCCGAGGTGGCGCTACAAAGGACTCTAGTTCGGACCAACACTTAGACAAGCACTGACCCGGGTGGTTAAAATAAAGATGACCCTCGGGTTGGCCGACCCAAGGGAAGGGTAATAGGTTGTTAGGCAAATGTAAAACCAAGGTTGGGCCTTGTTAGAGGAGTTTTATTCAAAGCGAACTGTTAAGGGGTTCCCATAACACCCAACCGCGTAAGGAACGCAAAATCAAGGAACCTAACACCGGTATGACGGAAACTAAGGCGGCAAGAGTGGAACAAAACACCAGGCATAAGGCCGAGCCTTCCACCCTTTACCAAGTATATAGATGCATTATTAAAATAAGAAATATTGTGATTTCCCAAACATATCCATGTTCCAACATGGAACAAACTTCAACTTCACCTGCAACTAGCAACGCTATAAGAGGGGTTGAGCAAAGCGGTAACATAGCCAAACAACGGTTTGCTAGGAAGGTGGGTTAGAGGCATGGCATGGCAAAATGGGAGGCATGATATAACAAGTGGTAGGTAGCGCGACATAGCGGTAGAACAAACAACTAGGAAGCAAAGATAGAAGTGATTTCGAGGGTATGGTCATCTTGCTTGAAATCCCGCAAGGAAGAAGAATGAGTCCAAGAAGTAGACGAACGGACGTACTCGAACGGATCCTCACAACTCCAGAACGAAACCGAAGCTAACGAGAGAAGCAACCCGGAAAGAAGAAAGCAACATAGTAAACAACCATCACATAAACATGGCGTGATGCACAACCAAGTATGATGCATGTCCGGTTTAATGAGGCGTGGCATGGCAAAGTGCACACACAATACTACAAATTAAGTAGAGCTCAATATGCAACGAGTTGCGTATTGATGAAACACCACATCAATTATTTACTTCTCTCTTGTTTATGTACCCAACAATATTAAATGTTAATAAACATGGCAAAGGGTGAAGCAAATGAAAACTATCTATCTAGGCAAGTTTAAATGAGGCCGGAACAACAAACAATAATTCCGGAAAATCCTCATGTGCATATTTTAAAGTTGGTACTGTTCTGCCCTAAACGATACTTTAGAGTTGTTAAACATGTAAAGTACTGCCACCATGTTAAACTATGCATTTTTCCACCCCATTTACATATAAAGTTTATTTACAATGGAGTTACGGTTATTTAGTTATGAAATAAAACATTTTAGCATGACATTTTAGCAAATTAATGCAAAGAGAAAGTTAAACATTTTAAACATAGATAAAAGCGACATATTATGAAACTAGATGAAATCCTAAGCATTTTCCATATATAACTTGTTTTAATCCGATGCATGGCTGTGAAGTTATTAAATGCATGAAGTGCAAGGACTATTCCGCAAAATAGCAGTCTCTGAATTAAATACAAAAACGTCCTGGCAAGGAAAAAAACATAATGGGCCGAAACCATGCACTGGGCTGAAACAGAACATGGGAGATGTGGGATTTCTCACCATGGGCCATGGCTAGTCGGTGAGGATGAGGTCGGCTGGCGCTGGATGGATCGAACGAGGGAGGGGGCGCGGTCAACGCTCGGACGACTCGAGGCAGAGGCAGGGACGTCCTCCTCCAGCTCGATGCAGAAGCAGAGGAACAAGACACGGTGGCGCAGAAGCTTGGTGGACCGAGGCGAGCGATGCTGGGCGTCAGGAGGTGCGGGGAAGGCTGGGACGGTCCAGATCTGGGAGGACCCGAGGCAGACGGATGATTGCTGGTGGTGACTTGAGCATCTGGCGGACATTGAGCTCCATGTGCCCGTGTTCCCTGCGAGAGAGAGGAAGAAGGGTGATGAGAGGGAGAGAGAAAGCGAAGGGAAGGGAGAAGAGGCAAGGGCGTGGGGTGAGGGGGCAGGCCTGGAGCTACTGCTGCAGTGGCACTCAACGGCGGCGGAACTGCGGCTGCGCTCCGCTGGTTTGGACGCCGGTGACGTGACGACGGGCGAGGACGATGGGCGACGAGGCAGGGCTTTGCAGGAGAAGCCCTCCTGCTCGAGGGGCTTGGCCGCAGGCGCGATGGGGCGGTAGCGAGGTCTCTGGCGAGGGGTGCCGACAATCAGCGGGCAGCAGCTGTAGAAGATGGTGGTGACGATCAGCGGGCAGCAGCTTGAGGCCGGGCCCAGGCCATGGCGGCTTCCTCTGGCTCCATGTCCAAAATGAGACAGAGAGAGTTTGAGAATGGGGAAGGGAAAGAAAGCATAGAGAGAAAGGGGAGCACGAGGTGCGAGGGAGGAGGTCTTCACCGGCAACGAGGCTCCGGTCTGGTGGCTGCGCTGGTTGGGTGGACGACGAGATCCAGGGAGGCACTGGTTGGTTTGGCATGGAAACTGAGGAGGAGCGGGGGCGGCTGTGGTTGGGCGGCGGCGCAAATCGATGGAGATGGTCGGATGGTGGTTGGTTGGATCAGGAGGGGATCCCGGGGGAGATGGTAGAGAGTGGCGGCAGCGGGGATGGGACAAGGGGAGAATTTTTAGGGTTGTCCAAAATGGACTAGGAGTGGACGAATATATACATCACAGATTAGGTTAGGGGCTACCTCGTCCCTCCGATCGCAATCAGACGGTCGAGAAAAAATAGGTAGTGAGTCCAAATAAGAAAATGGAGATGTTTTATGGATGTTTGGGGATGATCAGGACCCATCGGTGACAACTGAGTGGGTCGGGTTCGGGGAAGTTTTCGGACGTGTGTGAGGGGTCGATGCACTATGCAAGGAGGGTAGTTGGCCTGGCGGTTGCTAGTGGACTGTGTAGATGGTCTAGGGAGGAAAGAGGGGGAAACCCGGCAACAGTTTTCGGAGACCGAAAACATCCGACGTTTAACCAATTATAATGCCGCTATAGTTATCCGTTGGGGCTTCAAATGAACTCCGAACGCGATGAAACTTGGCAGGCGGCCTACCTACAACATAACAACACCGCATTCCAACTTTCAACCCATTCTGAGAACATTTTCCGGCCACTTATAAAATACTATTTCAGACATGTCGCGGGTGCGTGCAAGTGTGTCTGGGCTCAGAACGGACAACGGAAAGAACTAGGACACCCGGACGAATGCAAGTTTTGAAAACATGCCGATGCAATGCAGACGATTACATGGCAAGATGCAACACGGAAGCGAATGACAAGGCAACAATAGCGAATAACTGGAAGACACCTGGTGCATCGGACTCGGGGCGTCACATGAAACTACTTTGGAAGATCATCGAGAACTTTTAAAGACTCATGAGAAGTTACGCTTTGAAAATCTCAACCTTGACCAAGAGCATGAGTTCTTAAAAGCAATCAATGATGATCTTCGCAAGAAAAGTTCTTCTTACATTGCCAAGCGTTTACTATTGTCTACTTATATGCCACAAGTTAAATCTAGCAACAAGAGTAAGAAAGATTCTTCTTCTAGTAGTAACAACAACAATCATGATAAATCCAATATTGTTACTTCTAGTAGTTCTCTTGATTCCACTAACTATTCTTTTAGCCAAGTTACACTTGACCAAGAAAATAGCTTATTGAAGGGAATTATAGAGAAAGGTGTTTACAAGAGCCTTGCCGGGAGTAAGCAATTTGAGGAAGTTGTACACAAGCAAGGAAGGCACCGGAAGAATCAAGGTATTGGTTTTGAACGGAAGTTCAATGCCAATGGAGTTCGGTGGGATGAAGATGAATACCCCAAGACGAAGTTTGTTCCTCAACAAGAGAAGTATGATCCTACCTCTTTCCAAGGGACAGAAGCTCAAGATGATCTTCCACCACAAAGACCACAAGAAAAAGGGCAAGGACAAGCTTCAAGAGGAGATTGATGCATTTGAAGAAGCTCCTAAGGCCTTGGTCAAGTAGGTTCCCAAGACTACATCAAGTTCTACTTCATCAAGTACGACTACAACTCCAAGGATTCCCATCAAGATGATGTGGATCCCGAAGAAGAAGAACTAGAGAGTTCTTGAGGGTGACTCCGCCAACATACTTCACTCATATTATTTTGGCGAGGACAAGTGCAAACAACTTCCACATCTTGCACTAGTTCAAGGAGTCACAAACCCTCTTGTTGGTAAGACAAGGGACAAGGTAACCTAATGCTTTCATGGACATCATATTGTGTGTATATCACTCTCTTTCTAAGGATATCCTTGTTTGTTCCTTGTGGGACTAACCCGTGTAAGTATTGAAAGTGCAACTCACTCCAATGGATTGCTCCGAATGGTCTATATCAACATTGAGCATCCACATCTTCAACATCTACATGAAGTCATCATCGACGAAACCCAAGGTTAGGTCATCCCTCCTAGGGGGGTACCAGCACTACAAGGGAAAACCTTATACATAGAAATTTAGCAACAGCACGGGTTAAAAAAGGGCGCTAGTGCTAGATAGCAGTAGCGGTTCAGAATAAACCGCGCTGCAAATACGATTCTAGCAGTAGCGCGTGTGCCCGTAAAAGCGCTACTACTAATATTCCCATTGCTAGAACGATGGGCTACGCATTGCAGTAGCGGCCTTGCAGGAAGCGCGCTATCGCTAGGGCATGAGTAGCAGCGCGTTTCCCTGTAACAGCGCTACTGCTAATGGAAATAAAATAAAATGAAAAACAAATAGAAAAGTAAATGAAAATGAAAGAAACAAAAAAAGGAGAAAGAAAATAAAATAAAATGTAAAGCAAAATAAATGAAAAAGCGAAAAAATAGAGAAAGGCTTAGCTGTAGCGTGTGTTAGTAAGATGCGTTGTAGCTAACGCAGCTGCAGCGCGTTTCCAGGACCCCCGCTATAGAAACAGAAAAGGAAATAAAAAAGAGAGAAAATTACATATGTATAGCAGTAGCGCGTTTTGGAAAGAGCGCTATAGCTACCGTAGCTAAAGCGTGTTCTGTGAAACGCGCTACCCCTACCGCTAGTTTTGACTTAACTAAAAAACCGTTTCCCCCCCGGCCACCACTTGCCCCCCAAATCTCTCGACCCACCCCACCGCCGTCTCCCCGATTCGCCGTCGCCCCACTTCGTCGCCGTCTCCTGCCGACGTCAATGCCCCCGGAGCCACCAGAGCCGTGCGCCGTCGACGCCACCGGAGCCGCCCCCAACGCCACGGAGCCGCGCGGCCTCGTCAACGCCACCGGAGCCGCCGTCGACGCCACCGGATCCTCCCTTGCCACAACTGCCTCCCTCGCCATCACCGGAGACGCCCTTGCCTCCCTCGCCACCACTGCCTCCCTCGCCACCATCGGAGCCATCCTCTGTAAGCCCCCATCCCTCCTCTCTCTCTCATGCATAGGTTAGCTAGTTTAATTATGTTAATTATCTAGGTTAGGGCAAAAATTTAGTTAGGGCTTTGACAGAGAAGTTGTTAGGTTAACTAGTTTAATTAGGTTAATTACCTAGGTTAGTGCAAAAATTTAGTTAGGGCTTTGACAGAGAACTAGTCAGGTTAACTAGTTTAATTAGGTTAATTATCTAGGTTATTTAGGCAAGTTTTATTTTAAAGATGATCCCTTCCTAGACTTCTATTGTTGATTATATCTTTTCATTGAAGTGGTCATGTTGTTTGTGCCCAAGTGGCTTTGTTGTTTGAATGAAGCTGAGTGGCCTATATATGTTTTGCCGGAATGTTGATTCATTTACGTTCTGGCAAATTTCAGGTTCTCAATTTGTCCACTTTTTAGCAAAGGTCATGCTGAAATTTTCCGTGAATTTCGGCATGACTTGTGCTACAAACTAGGACATATCGTGTGCCCAGGATTTGCCACACCAGGAAGGAGTCAACGTTCTACAAAACATAGGCCTTTTTTATGTCATTATTCATTTTATTAGGTCTAGAATTAATTTACTAGATTTAATCGTAGGAAAAATGGCTAGCAACGATGAAGGACAGGGTTGAAACGAATCTGATGCGGATGCGGCTCAAATGAGTTAGGGTTCATGTAAGGGTGTGGAAACGAATCAAATTTCTAAGATGAATCATAATTTGACCACTTATTTCACTTTATAGTTGGATAATTGGAATATCCGCTACCACTTTCCACCCCTAGGTTTATCAAATTAGATGGTAATTAGGGTAGTAGTTCCTAGGTACTACTTAGTTAGTAAGAACTTGTTGCTATTTTTATTTATAGTAAGTTTATTTTTAGTAAGAACTAGTTGAATTAATAGAACTAGTTAGTAAGAACTTGTTGCTACTTTTTTAGTTAAAGCAATTTTTCTCGCATCGACGTGGATGATGCCTATCCCGCATCCTCGTTGTCGAGTCGGCGGAGGACGACACCTGCTTGACTAGATGGGCCATGTCCCGGACTGGGCTCCGCCAGGGTGGTACTGGGATGCGCTACCTACCGGGGGGCGCAGGTTGGTGAGGAGCTAGCCTGTCGTTGAACCGAACGTTCTTTGGTGGCGGTCGCGTGGGCCAGTGACGGTTCAGAGGCTCGAGGACTCCGCGGAGGTGGTGCGTCACCGTGTCAGTGAGGAGGACGCGCACGTCCGTCGATACTTATTTGCGTTGGAGCACAGGTTCTCCAATACCTGGCAGGTTCTCCAGGGATCTCACTGGAGCTATGATCCCGTGATGGTTCCTTCTCTGTGGGTGTCCACCGCCCGCGCCGATACCCGTCGTGTGCTAGGGTTTTAGTTGTATTAGTGATGTTATATGTATGACACTATTTGGGATGTATTAGTGATAATATTCGACGATGTACAGACGCATGAGATGATTTACTTTTGCTTATTGAATGCATGCTAATTTGAGTCCTATAAGATATTTTGAAATGTATATCTTGTGTTGCTCAATATCCAAGTGGCCGGTCATGTTTGCAGGTTACACCTCCGAGTGGCCTATGTTTTGCCGGAGTGTTGATTCATTTCCGTTCCGGCAAATTTCAGGCGCTCGATATGTCCTATTTTAGCAAAGGTCAAGCCGGAATTTTCCGTGAATTTTGGCATGACTTGTGCTAGAATATGTAGGAAATATCGAGTGCCCCGGATTTGTGTGTTGAGTATCCTGGTAGTTGTCTTCGATCGATTTTCAATTAATGTTTTAACTATGAACATAGGAAATGTCTGATGACGAAAAGGATTTCGGTATTTGCAAATACTGCGAAGACGAGCGCGGCCTGCGCGACAGAATCTTCCTAGATGAAGATAGGCGCTTCAGCATCAAGCTGGACGAGAACTTCGAAGTGGATACAGTAAGTCACAATGCCAAGTCTTTTTTCGTAATTAAGCATGACATCTGCTTCATTTGCTTCAACTTATATTTTTTTTACTATTGTACTAGCGTATCCCCTGCCATGCAAGAGTTTTTGTATTGGATAAGATAGGTTTCAGTCATACTATGGAGGTAAAGAAAGTTTACTTGAAGACCGAGCATGGTTATATTTTCCACGCAAAATTATACAATTCAGACGACTACACCTATTTTGGATGCAAAACATGGCGAGCACTATGCAAGACTTATGCATTTGAGCCTGATATGGTTATCACCTTTGATATTCGTCTGGAAGATGATATTGAAGGTAATACCGACAGCTGGGTCGATGTGCAGACGCCTCCAGTTATACCATTATGTAAGTTTCTCAACCATATTTATGTCTTTGATATTGTTTATTCAAATATAGTTGACAACTAATTTGTATTGTCAACTTATTTCGGTGCAAGCAAACATGTCCAGAGCTTGGTAGACAGGACCTACTACTGTCCCGAGGCTGAACTCAACTGCGAGGAGCTAAGTCATTATGTTTCATGGCTTGAGGATCTTGATATTGTCAAGACAAATTTTCTTCTTGCATTTAGAAGTGTTAGTACTGAAAACGTGCGACCAATAGTGTTCGTAATGAACTACGGTCACATCTATTTAGGAAGGATGGTAAGATTTTTACTATTTGTCCTCAGTGCATCTTTTCCATACATTATTTTTGAAGCTAAACTTCATTGCTAAGTATAAGGGCACGCGTTACTGCTAAGCAATAACTGTAGCGCCTTATTAGTAGCGCGCCTACCCGCGCTACTAGTGAGCACAAAACCCGCACTGCTGCTAGCCTTTTCCCTAGTAGTGCACATCATCAATTGAGCTAAAGAAACTCTAATGGTATCAACTCAACAATGCTTTATGTAAAAGTGGCAACCCCACTTGTGCTTAAACGATGAGTATGACCTATGATCAGATGCTCTCATTTTGACTCCTAAGTCAATATACTCATATATAGATGACCTAGTCATCGCCAATTGCTTGATAGATGCTAGAGTGTTTATGCATGCTTTGTCACATATTTCATTTGCCATTTTATTGTGTGAGCATGCTGATTGCATATTTTACTCATTCAAGGACATCCATTTGTTGCTTTGATTGTTTGGATTTTTTTTCTTTTGCCAAATGGATATACAAGAATGCCGAAGAACTTCCTCTAGCTATCTATGCTTTTCTCGTCTCAAACTCTATTGATGCTACATCACAAAGTTTGATCAAGTCAGATCCGAACCACTCTGTGTGAGGACCACTCGGAGTCCCCGATTCGTCATAGACTTAAACTTCGAAAACCTCTCTGTGCATTTCGGTCTGACCGACCTATCCACTTCGGTCACACTGAGTCCACTGAGTTGATCTCGGTTTTCAATCTCGGTGCAACCGATTTGAACTTTTCGGTCACAGCAAGTTGTAGTAACCGCTTGCGATTCTACATCTCGGTGCCACCGAGTTGTTCCACTCGGTCACACCGACAGGGTCGGGATATATAAATCCATGGGCAAGATTTTGGAAATTTCTTCAAAACTCCTCGGCTCGCGCCTGTCCTGCTTTGCCATCTCGGGTCTCTAGATCGTCTTCTCATCGCCAGTGACCTCCTGCCGTTGGTTTCCTTCACCGTCAACGGGATTCGACCCCTCTGTTGCCGCCGTAGCGAATTCACCGTAGAACTAGGGTATGAGTTCGATCTTTTGTGCTAATTCCTCACTTCGATTCTTAGCACAGTGCAATGCCATGTTCTTTACCACGTATGAAATCAATCTATCCAGAAAAAATGTTCCTTAGATTAGGTTTGATTTGAAAAAATTTAGGGTTAGGTTCCCGCCGTACTCATCTTGGACCGACCGAGTTGTAGAAATCGGTCTCACCGATTTGGCTAAGGCCATGGCACATGCACTTTTCAGTCTGACCGAAAAGTTGCAAATCGGTGCGACCGAGTTCAGTCCTCTATGAAACCCTAGCAATCTCGAAGCCACCAAACTGTGACTCGGTCTGACCGAGTTCACTAGTTTAGACTCCAAAATATGCTTTGGTGTCACTAAGTTTAACAAATCGGTAGCTCCGAAATGCTTTTTGTGGAGAACTAACACTAAGTTTTTGACTCATCTATTTTGCAAAAACTCTGCACTTTGTGATGCTCATCCACTCTACCTCATCTATATCTATTCATAGGGTCTATTGTCAGATTGCTTGCCAGAATGTCTGACTAGAGTGATAGCCAGAAGAAATCAGAAGAGCAAGTGCACATGAGTGAGGGCACTAGTCCCTCAAGCATCTATGATGATGGCAGCAGGAGCACTCCAAGCAATCCGCCCAAGGTAGCCACCAGATCAAGGAAGAAGAAAACCTCAGATTCTAAGGATGAGGACTATGTGGCCACTGAGGAGGAAGTTAGCTCCAAAAATAAAGTGCCGAAGAAGGAATATGGTACTGCTGCTACAACAAAGCCCAGATAGCATAAGAAGGCCCCTACCAAGAGGGTGCCAACCTTAAAAGCCAGGGTGTCAACTGTTGAAACTTCTAAGCCAACTAAAGAGGCTGGAGGGAGTAAGAAAAGGAAAGAGAGGGTCAAGAAGACCACTGCCAGAGTCATTGGTAGATCCTCTATAATGAAAGATCCAGCTGAAGAAGATGAAGAGGAAGAGGATGCCACACCAGCAACCAAATCCCAAAATCTTATGGGGGATGCCATTAAGTCAGGGGCTGCCACTTCAAAGCCCAAGACTTCCCCCAAGGCTGCTTCTCAAGCTCAAAAGACTGCTAAGCCCAAGAGAAGCACTAGGAACATCCCAACTGAAGAGAAGAACAAGGCCCAGTGCCTGAGATGGAAGAAGAAGATGCTTAAGCCCAAGTGCTAAGGAAACTTAAAACCAAATATTCCATATCACAATGGCACCCATCCAGTGGCAGAGGATATGAACATCAGGAAGGATGCAAGTCTGAGACTTTGGAGACAGTCTGATCCCTATGCTGTGAGGAGGAAGACTATTGTGGACTATAGGTTCCACACCAAAGAACAACAAGATTTCTATGAGACCATTTTGCTTAACAAGAAGCCTATAGTCTGTGATATGAAGTGGGTTGATTGGGAGTATATTGATGAGAATGAAGACGATTTTCCCGGTGTACATGAGAGCTTCAGATCATGTGGTGTTGACAAGTTTGTGGGTCAAGAGCTGACAAAATGGAATGATGAACTCATCATGCAATTCTACTCCACTACTCATTTTTATCCAGATGGTAGGATTGTATGGATGTCTGAGGGTACAAGGTACCAGTCAACTGTTGATGAGTGGGCCAGGTTGATAAATGCCCCTGAAGAGCATGAAGATGACTTGGATGTCTATGCCAAGAATAAGAAAGACCACAACTCTATGGCCAATATGTACAAAGAGATCCCAGACAAAGCTTTGGAAACACATAAGCTTGGATCTGTACATTACCTGTTATCTAGTCTAGCTGCAATCAATACTATATTGAGGCATACATTGTTGCCCAAATCTAGAGATCACAAGATAATCAGAGGCCATTCAATCAACTTGCTGCAGATATTTGATGTGCCTCAGAAATTCAAGGTCATGAGTCTAATTGTTGAGACAATCAAGAGGACAGCTGTTGATCAAAATATTTCTTGTGGGTATGATCCACACATTCAGGTGCTCATCAACTCCAAGATGGGCACAGGCACTTATTTGTTGGACAAGGGACACTTACCTTTGAGACCAGAATTTGAAGATAATACAGTTGTGATGAATGAAGATGATCCCACATATGTGCAAGCACAAGAGAAGAAAGCAAAGGAAAAGGCTGAGAAGGGTGCAAAGATGCCAAGTGTTGAGGAAGCACCTCAAGTTTTTCTGAAGTCAAAACAAGATCATCTTGCATAACTAATTCAAGCAACTTTGAGGACTAAGAAGGGCTTGGACACCCTGAAAAAGAATCAGGAGAGCTTGGAGAGGATCATAGAGACCAAATTTTATGATCTTGATCTTAAAGTAATTGTGATGCAGACATCTGTTGAGCAGCTCCAGGAGGAAGCAGAGGAGAAGAAAGGGAAGGCTACTACAGATGCTTTTCAGAGAGTGCCTAGAGGTCAGAGGTCTCCTGCCGTGCCCGTGGCTGACACTAGAGCAACTACTTCAGCACCAGTAGCAACAGCTTCAGTGCTACCTCCAATTGCCACTCCACCAGCTCCAACAACATCTATTGATGCCTTCGTCCTTCGAGTCCTCTATACACCACCTCCAGAAGATCAAGCCTAGAGAGACGCATAGCACTATGCATTTTCTAACTTTTTGGTAACTTGTTGCCAAAGGGGGAGAAATGTATAGATCTTAGGCTTTGAGAGAGAGTGCTTTGCTTCTTTGTCTTTCTTGCTATTTGGTTGATACTTTTGTGTGTGCTCGTTTGATACTTTATGTATGTGTGTGAGATACTTGTATGATCATGTGTTTTATCATATTCAACTTTAATGTTTGCTTGGATGATATTATCTTTGCTATCTCATATATGATCATTCACTTTGCTTGGTGATGAGTGCATGTTTTAATTCCTATCATTTTGGGCGCTCCACCAAGATGTATGTGACATGGAAGAGTAACACATGATCCTAAGAGATTGTGCATTTGCATTCAAACACAAATTTCAAATAATGCACAAATTTATGGGGAGCTCTTGCTTGTCACATAATTCTCAAAGTGACGATGTACTTTAAATTTCATTATCATTTGTCGAAGCTTTGATCTATATGTTGTCATCAATTACCAAAAAGGGGGAGATTGAAAGTGCAACTATCCCTGGGTGGTTTTGGTAATTACAAACAACAAATAGCTCATTGAACTAATGCTATTTCAAGATGACCATTTAAGAAAGTTAAATGATTGACATGGCATGGATTAGTAATGTGGACCTGCTACGTCTTGAGCTTGCGTTGGTTTTCCCCGAAGAGGAAGGGATGATGCAGCAGAGTAGCATAAGTATTTCCCTCAGTTTCTTAGAACCAAGGTATCAATCCAGTAGGAGCCCACGCTAAAGTCCCTCGTACCTGCACAAAGCGATAGCTACTCGCAACCAACGCGATTAGGGGTTGTCAAGCCCATCACGGTCACTTACGAGAGTGAGATCTGATAGATATAATATATTTGGTATTTTTTGTATAAAGATGCAAAGTAAAAAGTAAAGGCAAAGTAAAAAAGCAAAGCAAGATTAAAGTAATGGAGATTAATATGATGAGGATAGACCCGGGGGCCATAGGTTTCATTGGTGGCTTCTCTCAAGAGCATAAGTATTCTACGGTGGGTGAACAAATTACTGTTGAGAAATTGACAGAATTGAGCATAGTTATGAGAATATCTAGGCATGATCATGTATATAGGCATCATGTTCGTGACAAGTAGATCAAAACGATTCTGCATCTACTACTATTACACCACTCATCGACCGCTATCCAGCATGCATCTAGAGTATTAAGTTAAAAACAGAGTAACGCCTTAAGCAAGATGACATGATGTAGAGAGATAAATTCATGCAATATGAAATAAACTCCATCTTGTTATCCTCGATGGCAACGATACATTATGTGCCTTTCTGCCCCTTCTGTCACTGGGTAAGGACACCGCAAGATCGAACCCAAAGCTAAGCACTTCTCCCATGGCAAGAACTACCAATCTAGTTGGCCAAACCAAACGGATAATTTGAAGAGACTTGCAAAGATAACCAATCATACATAAAAGAATTCAGAGAAGATTCAAATATTATTCATAGATAGACTTGATCATAAACCCACAATTCATCGGTCTCAACAAATACAACGCAAAAAGAAGATTACATCGAATAGATCTCCACAAGAGAGGGGGAGAACTTTGTATTGAGATTCAAAGAGAGAGAAGAAGCCATCTAGCTACTAACTATGGACCCGAAGGTCTGAGGTAAACTACTCACACTTCATCGGAGAAGCTATGATGATGTAGAAGCCCTCCGTGATGACGGCCCTCTTCCGGCGGAGCTCCGGAACATAATAGGTTAGTCCCAAAAATAATATAAAAGTGGAAAATAAAGCCCAATATAGTCCAAAACAGTAGATAATATAGCATGGAGCAATCAAAAATTATAGATACGTTGGAGACGTATCAGGCATCCCCAAGCTTAATTCCTGCTCGTCCTCGAGTAGGTAAATGATAAAAAGAGAATTTTTGATGCGGAGTGCTACTTGGCATAATTTCAATGCAAATCTTCTTAATTGTGGTATGAATATTCAGATTAGAAAGATTCAAGACAAAAGTTTATATTGACATAAAAATAATAATACTTCAAGCATACTAACAAAGCAATTATGTCTTCTCAAAATAACATGGCCAAAGAAAGTTATCCCTACAAAATCATATAGTCTGGCTATGCTCCATCTTCACCACACAAAGTATTTAAATCATGAACAACCCCAATGACAAGCCAAGCAATTGTTTCATACTCTAACTTTTTCAAAACTTTTTCAATCTTCACGCAATACATGAGCGTGAGCCATGGATATAGCACTATAGGTGGAATAGAATGGTGGTTGTGAAGAAGACAAAAAGGAGAAGATGGTCTCACATCAACTAGGCGTATCAACAGGCTATGGAGATGCCCATCAATAGATATCAATGTGAGTGAGTAGGGATTGCCATGCAACGGATGCACTAGAGCTATAAGTATATGAAAGCTAAAAAAGAAAGTAAGTGGGTGTGCATCCAACTTGCTTGCTCATGAAGACCTAGGGCAATTTTTTGAGGAAGCCCATCATTGGAATATACAAGACAAGTTCTATAATGTAAAATTCCCACTAGTATATGAAAGTGATAACATGAGAGACTCTCTACTATGAAGATCATGGTGCTACTTTGAAGCACAAGTGTGGTAAAAGGATAGTAACATTGTCCCTTCTCTCTTTTTTCTCATTTTTTTATTTTTTTATTTGGGCCTTTTCTCTTTTTTTATGGCCTCTTTTTATATGGGCTTCTTTGGCCTCTTTTTTTTTTGTCCGGAGTCTCATCCCGACTTATGGGGGAATCATAGTCTCCATCATTCTTTCCTCAGTGGGACAATGCTCTAATAATGATGATCATCACACTTTTATTTTTCTTATAACTCAACAATTACAACTCGATACCTAGAAAAAAATATGACTCTATGTGAATGCATCTTGCGGTGTACCGGGATATGCAATATGACAATGATGGAGTGTGTCATGATGAACTAGATGGTGGAAAGTTGCATGGAAATATATCTCGGAATGGCTATGGAAATGCCATAATAGGTAGGTATGGTGGCTGTTTTGAGGAAGGTATATGGTAGGTGTATGATACCGGCGAAAGGTGCGTGGTATTAGAGAGGCTAGCAAAGGTGGAAGGGTGAGAGTGCGTATAATCCATGGACTCAACATTAGTCATAAAGAACTCATATACTTATTGCAAAAATCTAGAAGTTATCAAAGCAAAGTATTACGCGCATGCTCCTAGGGGGATAGATTGGTAGGAAAAGACCATCGCTCGTCCCCGACCGCCACTCATAAGGAAGACAATCAATAAACAAATCATGCTCCGACTTCATCACATAACGGTTCACCATACGTGCATGCTACAGGAATCACAAACTCTAACACAAGTATTCTTTAAATTCACAACTACTCAACTAGCATGAATTTAATATTATCACCTCCATATCTCAAAACAATTATCATGCTTCAATCTTTTCTTAGTATTCAACACACTCAAAAGAAAGTTTCACAAATCTTGAATACCAAGCATATTATTATTCAGAAAATTACCATGCTATTAAGAGACTCTCAAAATAATTTAAGTGAAGCATGAGAGATCAATAGTTTCTTTAAAAAAAAATCCACCACCATGCTCTAAAAGATTTATGTGAAGCACATAGAGCAAAATTATAACGCTCAAAAGATATAAGTGAAGCACATAGAGCAAAATTATCTTAGCTCAAAAGATATAAGTGAAGCACATAGAGTATTCTATCAAATTTTAATTCATGTACGGCTCTCTCAAAAGGTTTGTACAGCAAGGATGATTGTGGCATACTAAGACACAAATACACAAATAATACAAGGCGCTCCAAGCAAAACACATATCATGCTGGTGAATAAAAATATAGCTCCAAGTAAATTACCGATGGAAGTGGACGAAAGAGGGGATGCCTCCTGGGGCATCCCCAAGCTTTGACTTTTTGGTGTCCTTGGATCATCTTGGGGGTACCATGGGCATCCCCATGCTTAGGCTCTTGCCACTCCTTGTTCCATGATCCGTCAAAAGAATTCACCCAAAACTTAAAAACTTCACAACACAAAACTCAAAATAGAAAACTCGTGAGCTCCATTAGCGAAAGAAAACAAAAGACCACTTCAAGGTACTGTAATGAACTCATTCTTTATTAATATTGGTGTTAAACCTACTGTATTCCAACTTCTCTATGGATTATAAACTATTTTACTAGCCATAGATTCATCAAAAATAAGAAAACAACACACGAAAAACAGAATCTGTCAAAAACAGGACAGTCTGTAGTAATCTGTAGCTAGCGCAAGATCTGGAACCCCACAAATTCTAAAATAAATTGCTGGACGTGAGTAATTTATCTATTAATCATCTGAAAAAAGAATTAACTAAATAGCACTCTCCAAATAAAAATGACAGCAGTTCTTGTTAGCGCTAAAGTTTCTGTTTTTTACAGCAAGTTCAACAAGACTTTCCCCAAGTCTTCCTAACGGTTCTACTTGGCACAAACACTAATTAAACACAAAAAACACAACCAAAACATAGGCTACATAATTTATTTATTACTAAACAGGAGCAAAAGGCAAGTAATAAAAATAAAATTGGGTTTCCTCCCAACAAGCGCTATCGTTTAACGCCCCTAGCTAGGCATAAAAGCGAGGATAGATCTAGGTATTGCCATCTTTGGTAGGCAATCCATAAGTGGCTCTCATGATAGTTTCATATGGTAATTTTATTATCTTTCTTGGAAAGTGTTCCACGCCCTTTTTTAATGGAAATTGAAATCTAATATTCCCTTCCTTCATATCAATAATCGCACCAACCGTTCTAAGGAAAGGTCTACCAAGAATAATAGGGCAAGAAGGATTGCAATCTATATCAAGAACAATGAAATCTACGGGCACATAATTACTATTTGCAACAATAAGAACATCATTAATCCTTCCCATAGGTTTCTTAATAGTGGAATCCGCAAGATGCAAGTTTAGAGAGCAATCATCAAAATTACAGAAATCTAGTAAATCACACAAAGTCTTGGGAATAGTAGAGACACTAGCACCCAAATCACACAAGGCATAAAACTCATGATCTTTAATTTTAATTTTAATAGTTGGTTCCCACTCATCATAGAGTTTTCTAGGGATAGAAACTTTCAACTCAAGTTTTTCTTCATAAGATTGCATCAAGGCATCAACAATATGTTCGTTGAAGGGTTTATTTTGACTATAACCATGTGGAGAATTTAGCATGGTTTGCAACAAGGAAATACAATCAATTAAAGAGCAACTTTCATAATTAAATTCCTTGAAATCCAATATAGTGGGTTTAGCAACATCTAGATTTTTATTTCTTCAATTTTTAGAATGCCTTCTAGGTAAAGGAAGATCATATTCAGTTTCATCAAGATTCATATTGCAAAATAAAGATTTAATAGGGGACACATTAATAACTTTTAGATCTTCATATTGATTTTCATAGGTATTGGAAGAACACGCTTTAATAAAGGCATCTTTGGAAGCACGCATCCTAGCGGTTCTTTCCTTGCACTCATCAATGGAAATTCTCTTGGCTTTGAGAGACTCATTGATATCATGCTTAGGAGGAATAGATCTAAGCTTTAAAGAATCAACCTCAAGAGAAATTCTATCAACGTTTCTAGCCAAATCATCAACTTTAAGCAATTTCTCCTCAAGCAAAGCATTAAAATTCTTTTGTGAATTCATAAACTCTTTAACACTATTCTCAAATTCAGAGGGAATCTTATTATAATTTCCATAAGAGTTGTTTTAGGAATTACCATAATTATTAGAAGGATTACTAGGATATGGCCTAGGATTAAAATTCCCTCTATAAGCGTTGTTACCAAAATTATTTATACCAACAAAATCCACATCCATAGATTCATTGTTATTCTCAATCAAAGTAGACAAAGGCATATCATTAGGATCAGAAGAAACACTCTTAGTAGCAAATAATTTGATAAGTTCATCCATCTTTCCACTCAACACATTAATTTCTTCTATCGCATGCACTTTCTTATTAGAAGATCTTTCAGTATGCCATTGAGAATAATTAACCATAACATTATCTAGGAGTTTAGTAGCATCTCCTAAAGTGATTTCCGTAAAAGTGCCTCCCACGGCCGAATCTAAAAGATTTCTAGAAGCAAAATTCAATCGGGCATAAAATTTTTGTATAATCATCCACAAATTCAAGCCATGAGTAGGGCAATTACGTATCATTAATTTCATTCTCTCCCAAGCTTGTGCAACATGTTCATGATCAAGTTGTTTAAAGTTCATAATATCATTTCTAAGAGAGATGATCTTAGCAGGAGGAAAATACTTAGAGATAAAAGCATCTTTGCACTTGTTCCATGAATCAATACTATTCTTAGGCAAAGAAGAAAACCAAGCTTTAGCACGATCTCTAAGCGAAAAAGGAAATAGCTTCAATTTAAAGACATCATTATTGACATCTTTTTTCTTTTGCATATCACATAAATCAACGAAGCTATTCACATGAGTAGCGGCATCTTCACTAGGAAGGCCGGCGAATTGATCTTTCATAAACAGATTCAACAAAGCAGTATTAATTTCACAAGATTCAACATCGGTAAGAGGAGCAATCGGAGTGCTAAGGAAATCATTATTGTTGGTATTGGGGAAGTCACACAATTTGGTAGTATCTTGAGCCATCGCGACAAACAAGCGATCTAACACACGAGCAAACAAAAAGCAAACGGGCAAAAAGAGGCAAATAGAGAGGGAGGATAGGGAGAGAGAGGGCGAATAAAACGGCAAGGGTGAATTTGGGGGAGAGGAAAATGAGAGGCAAATGGCAAATAATGTAATGCGAGAGATAGGGATTGTGATGGGTACTTGGTATATTGACTTTTTGCGTAGACTCCCCGGCAACGGCGCCAGAAATCCTTCTTGCTACGTCTTGAGCTTGCGTTGGTTTTCCCCGAAGAGGAAGGGATGATGCAGCAGAGTAGCGTAAGTATTTCACTCAGTTTTTGAGAACCAAGGTATCAATCTAGTAGGAGTCCATGCTCAAGTCCCTCGTACCTGCACAAAGCGATAGCTACTCGCAACCAACGCGATTAGGGGTTGTCAAGCCCTTCACGGTCACTTACGAGAGTGAGATCTGATAGATATAATATTTTTGGTATAAAGATGCAAAGTAAAAAGTAAAGGCAAAGTAAAAAGCAAAGCAAGATTAAAGTAATGGAGATTAATATGATGAGGATAGACCCGGGGGCCATAGGTTTCACTAGTGGCTTCTCTCAAGAGCATAAGTATTCTACGGTGGGTGAACAAATTACTGTTGAGCAATTGACAGAATTGAGCATAGTTATGAGAATATCTAGACATGATCATGTATATAGGCATCATGTCTGTGACAAGTAGATCGAAATGATTCTGCATCTACTACTATTACACCACTCATCGATCGCTATCCAGCATGCATCTAGAGTATTAAGTTAAAAACAGAGTAACGCCTTAAGCAAGATGACATGATGTAGAGAGATAAATTCATGCAATATGAAATAAACCCCATCTTGTTATCCTCGATGGCAACGATACAATACGTGCCTTGCTGCCCCTTCTATCACTGGGTAAGGACACTGCAAGATCGAACCCAAAGCTAAGCACTTCTCCCATGGCAAGAACTACCAATCTAGTTGGCCAAACCAAACGGATAATTCGAAGAGACTTGCAAAGATAACCAATCACACATAAAAGAATTCAGAGAAGATTAAAATATTATTCATAGATAGACTTGATCATAAACCCACAATTCATCGGTCTCAACAAACACTCCGCAATAAGAAGATTACATCGAATAGATCTCCACAAGAGAGGGGGAGAACTTTGTATTGAGATTTAAAGAGAGAGAAGAAGCCATCTAGCTACTAACTATGGACCCGAAGGTCTGAGGTAACCTACTCACACTTCATCGGAGAGGCTATGATGATGTAGAAGCCCTCCGTGATGACGGCCCTCTTCCGGCGGAGCTCCGAAACATAATAGGTTAGTCCCATAAATAATATAAAAGTGGAAAGTAAAGCCCAATATAGTCCAAAATAGTAGATAATATAGCATGGAGCAATCAAAAATTATAGATACGTTGGAGACGTATCAGGACCCCTCAAAAAGCTAAGGACACATATTGGCTCAAGCTCAAGACTCTACATTTTCATTTTAGTGATCCAAGATCACATTGAGTCCATCACTACTAGGAAAAGGGCTATAGATGGAATTGACACTAATGGCGCACCAGACATGTGGTGCGCCATTACTATATACTAATGGCGCACCATGTGTTGGTGCGCCATTAGTGTGCAAATACTAATGGCGCACCACGTCCACGGTGCGCCATTAGTAATTTTTTTTAATTTTTTCAAAACTACTAATGGCGCACCGTGGGAGTGGTGCGCCATTGCTAGTTGAACTAGTAATAGTTGAACTAGTAATGGCACACCACATCCACGGTGCGCCATTAGTAATTTTTTTTTAATTTTTTCAAAACTACTAATGGTGCACCGTGCGAGTGGTGCGCCATTACTAGTTGAACTAGTAATGGCGCACCATGCCACGGTGCGCCATTAGTAACTTGGCCCAAACATTCGCCCGAATGCACACCCCCCCTTGGTGGACCGCCTTTTCAGTTTCAAAAAAAACAAAAGAAAATGATAGAAATGTCAAAAAAATAAAAGAAAATAAGATTCCCATGTGATATGTGGTCTAGTTGTTAGCAAAATTTACAAACATGAATTTTCGACTTTTTTGCAAAATCTCTCGAGAATTTGTAAAAAGGGGCATAACTTTTGCGTACGAACTCGAATGAAAAAGTTTTTTATATGAAAAATCATCTACTCGAAAAGTTACATCCGAATTTAACTAGGGGAACCCCGTTAAACATTTTCAAAATCATCAAAAACCTAACAGAAAAAAAGATACGGGGCTTTTAAGATCTGGAGAGGCAAAAAAATTCAAAAAAAAATTCAAACTTACTAATGGCGCACCTGCCCATGGTGCGCCATTAGTATCTTCCCGCCTTCAAAATTCAAAATAAGTCAACAAAATAAAAAAAAGTTACTAATGGCGCACCTGCCCATGGTGCGCCATTGGTATCTTCCCGCCTTCAAAATTCAAAATAAGTCAAAAAAATAAAAAAAAGTTACTAATGGCGCACCTGCCCATGGTGCGCCATTAGTATCTTCCCGCCTTCAAAATTCAAAATAAATCAAAAAAATAAAAAAAAGTTAGTAATGGCGCACCTGCCCACGGTGCGCCATTACTATGTCGTATATATGGCTGGGGGCACCTCCTCCACTCCACCTCTCCTCCACTCCATCTCCTCCTCTCCTCTCCTCCACTCCATCTCCTCCTCTCCTCCACTCCATCTTCCCTTCTCTCCTCCACCATACTACCCTCCTCCTCTCCAGCGACCTCCTCCTCCTCTCCTGCGACCTCCTTCTCCTCTCCGGCGACCTCCTCCTCCTCTCCGGCGACCTCCTTCTCCTCTCTGGCGACCTCCTCCTCCTCTCCGGCGACCTCCTCCTCCTCTCCGGCGACCTCCTCCTCTCCGGGAACCTCCTCCTCCGTCCTCTCCTCCCCTCCCCTCCCCTCACGGTTTCTCCTCCGTCCTCTCCGGTGAGCTCTTCCTCCCTCCTCTCCTCCCATTTCCTCATGGTTTCTCCTTCCTCCTCTCCGATGCTTCGGTGAACTCCTCTCCGGCGACCTCCTCCTCCTCTCCGGCGATGTAGGCAAGCGCCTCTCCGACGACCTCCTCCTCCTCCTCTCCGGCGAACTCCTCTCCGGCAAAAGAACACGGCAAAAGAACGTACAAGATCCAAAAACAGGAACAAAATTTGAAATAATATCGTGCCAAAAAACGAGCAAAAAAAACTAGCAAAAAATGGGCAAAAAAATCACGATCCAGATCCAAATTCAAAATTCAAAAATAGCAATGGCGCACGGTGGGGGTTAGACGGTGCGCCACTACCATTTTCCCGCCATCAAAATTCAAAAATACTAATGGCGCACCGTGGCCTATACTAATGGCGTACCAGTGGCCTATACTAATGGCGCACCGTGGCCTATACTAATGGCGCACCAGTGGTGGTGCGCCATTAGTAAAAATTACTAGTGGCGTGCTAGTAATGGCGCACCAGTGATGCGCCATTAGTAGGCAAAACTAGTGCGCCATTAGTAGGCCTTTTCCTAGTAGTGCATAGGAAAAGCCAATACTATTAAAAGGGGATGAGGTGTTGCTTAATGGCTGTCGGATTTCGGGTTTCGGCAACACCTTTGAGGTTCGAACACTGGGTGCGCACGAAGTCTTCCCCCCAGCTAACACTCTCACAACGATCTCAAAACCTAACTCGCCGAACCAGAAGAACAAGGGACACAAGAGTTTATACTGGTTCGGGCCACCGATGTGGTGGAATACCCTACTCTAGTGTGGTGTGGTGGATTGCCTTGTAGGCCGAGGATGAACAAGTACAAGGGAAGAACAACCACCTGAGGAGAGGTGTTCTTAATCTCGGTGAGCTGGTGCGTACGAGGGTAGAATGGATCCGGTCCCAGCTCCCCTCGTCCCTCTTTCCTATGGTGGAGGCGAGTCCTATTTATAGAGGCTCTGGTCCTCTTTCCAAATATCAGGTGGGAAGGGATCCCACAACTGCCAATTTGAAGGGGGGAAACTAGTACAAGCTATCCTGACAAAAGGTGGTCTTCACCTGCCAAAGGCTCTGGTGGTGATGCCGTCGTGGGCTCCGCGATGACCTCCGTCCCGCCGTCCTTCTGGTCTTGGTCTTGTTCCAACGATATGCAAACCTTTGCCTGATGCCTCGGGACTTCTCGCCTACTCGTGCTCCTTTAGCACCAAAGAGGAAACCAGTGCTCTGCACCCGCTGGCGCCCACCTGGCCTTGGTCGTCATGGCTCACATCACGGAAACCTCATGAGGTGCCCCTCACCTTGATCTCTCTGCTCCTCGCGAGCCAGCCTAGCGAGGCTGCCCCTGAGGAGGTCTTGTGTTGTCCGCATCGTGAGGCTTGGCCCCTCGCGAGGGTCTTGAGTGTTTGCTGGTGAAGATGGGTCGTACTAGGCCGCTAGAGTAGCCACGCCGTGGGCCACAGGTAGGCAAGTCTGGGGACCCCCGTTCCCAGAACGCCGACAGTAGCCCCCGGGCCCAATGCGCGCTCAGACTTGGCTTTGAGGCGAAGCCAAGGGGCAACTGCGGAGCGCCGCGAGCCCCAATCGTCTACGGCCTTCATTGACGCATGGCGACTGACAGGACGTGGGCGTCTCCACTTCCCCACGCTGTCTCGGCAACTGCCCGACTTGACGAGTCCCTGTTGCATGCAGAAAAGCCATCACTACCTTCGATCGTGGGGGTCATCGGTTGGCCTTCTCCCGCTATAAATGGGGAGGGGGCGGAGCCCCCGTCGCCCATCTCTTCCCGCTCCGCTTGTTCCTTCTTCCTTGCTTCACTACTAGTAGCGACATCCATGGCGCCGATGAAGAGGTTCTTTGCCGCGGAGAAGGGAAAGGCTCGCCAAGAGGGGCCTGGCTCTCCCACGCCCAAGAGGGGGCGTGGTCACCCTCGCAAGCACGCCTCGACCCCCTCTGCAGTTCCCCGTTTGTCACAGCCTGATTTTTGGCCCTTCCTTTTTCTTTTGTTTTTCTGAGATTTTTTGCTTGAATTTTCTTTTTCCGTGGCTTTGTGCTCTGGAAACGGAAGAAGATGACCTCTTCTTTGCTTCCAAAGTGGCGTGTCAACCTAAAATGCTTCCCTAGACCTTTCCATTTTCATCCTAGCCCAAATCCCAATATTCTTTTTATTGGGAATATATCTTTTCTATTAAAGGAATGATCCTAATTGCCCTAGGTTGTGAAGCAACCTATATTTATGTCACTCCTAAAATTACCAAATAATTCTCATAAATTGTATGGGTAATATATTCCTCAAATGTGGCAAAATATTTAATTGTCCATGTTTCCAATCATCCTCAAATAATTATTTTCCTATTCTGTCCTGAATGGAAGATTGTGAAGCAAGTGCCATTTATCTTTGCCCAATTGACTACAAACTTCTTGGACATCTTTTCATGTCCAAATAATTGCCTCATGACAAATTTCAACTTAATTTGACTAGTAAATATTCTTGAGCAATTTTTCAAAGTTCTCGTGTGAGGGAATTGGTTGTGAAGGAAGTACTAGCTAGGCATATCCAAATGATTTGAAATTTATGCATGACCTCAATATCATCATACCATAGCCCTCCACCAAAGTTGAGGTCGTGCAATGCATCCATGTGAGCTGAGCATCAATTCTTTGGTTTTGTCCAAATTTTCACTTAGTGAAGCAAGTATATTTTATCTTGCTCCATTATGTCTGAAAATTTTCCTAGGCCTTCTCCTATCCATTTAACCTATCTCCACCAAATTTGGTCATATTTTGTTTAGCCACCTTCCCTTAGGAATTTTCCTAAAATTATGTCCAAAGAGGTGCTGTATGAAGGAAGTACCACTTTGGTTTGGCCAAATGGCATGAAATTTTTACAGAACTCTCATATGCCCAAATCACCCTGCCTTGCCAAGTTTTAGCTCAAGTGGCTTCTCCATTTGGGTGCATCATCATGATCTTCATTCTGGACCAGATTACTTAGTTGTAAAGCAACTATATTAATTAGTGGTTCATTTCCCTCCAAAATTAACAGGATCATAGTCCTTCCTATCATAAACACCCCACACAACTCCATTTGACCCAATCAAGTTCCTGTTGATCAGTAGTGCTTGGACAAGTCTGATACAACAAAGTTTCAGCGATGCCACACACCTCTCCTTGGCACTTTTTCGTGATCCATCACCTCCCTCGGCCTCTACTACGTAGGGACTTGTCGCTAGACATCTCACGACAGCCCTTGGCATATTCTCCTTGCCATCCTTCGCGGTGACCACCGTTTTGGCATGGCGTTTCTCGTGCTCTAGTGCCTCTGTCTCCTTCTCCACGTCTGTGCACTCGTCCATTCCTCGCCTGACCGTGTCCAGCGTGTTCCCCACGTTGTCACCGTCCCTCTGGAGCCCTTTCCCCCTCCGTCGTCTTCCCCGGTGACCCGTCCCCGTCGAGAAACAGAGCACGTCCATGAGCGCACAGTGCCGACAAGGAATTTAAGGCGTTCGGCTTCTTCTCCCCTTGTCCGTGAACTCGGCCTCGTCTCCGTGAGCCCTGCCGTTCGTTCGTTCCTCCTCTCGCCGCCTTCACGAGCCCTTCCCGTGCCTCTGCTCGCACCAGCGCGACGGCACATGCGTCACCGTGGCCGTGCTCATCAAACCGCCTTGCCACGGCTATATAAGCCAGCCCCGACCTCGCTCGACCACACCAGCGGCCTCACCTCACTCCCAGACCCCTCCCTAGCTAGTCTCCCGAGCTCAAAGAGCTGTCTGTTTCCCTCCATGGCCGCCGTGCTCGCATCGGCCTCGGCCTAAATTCGCGCATAACCAAGGTCCCCTCCCTCTCTAGCCTCGGCCTAGACGAAGAAGCAGCCTGCCTCGGCTTTGCGTGTGGCTTCGGGAGGAGAGGAAGAAGGAGATGGGAGGAAAGAGAAGACGCGGCGGGCCCCACACGTCATTGACCCAGCTGGCCGGCCCCGCCCCTGCTGACGTGGATAAGTGGACACAGCTTTTGTCCGTGTACGCTTTCTTCCAACGAAAGCGCATTTTCCCTCTACTTCAGCTCAAAGTACGCTTTCGTTATTCGGAAAGCGTATTCCTATCTGTTTCAGCCTAGAAAGCATTTTCTTAGTCAGAAAGCGTATTTCTAATTTTGCGCCTCAGTCTAATCCACTCAGGGACCCGGCTGTGAATATTATTTTTACAAAAAAGTCCCTGATGTTCCAACCCTCATATCTCCGCAACCGTAACTCCGAATGAGGTGAATCCAGTGCCCACTTCTTCGTCTCGTCGAGCCCGAACTTTTGGTATCATTTTCACTATGGTTTGACATACTGGCAGTGACCATTTTGCCCTTGCCCCTAATCAGCCCCCTTCGAGAGCGAACCCTTTCCGGCGATTCTTTCCGCACTTCTCCCCGGAGCCTTCTTCAACCCCAGGCAAGCCACAAGCACCATTTGCATGATAGCCATGCAGAAGCATTGGTTTTAAACTTGAATCTTTAATAACTGCCTGTTCGTTTTGCTACTGCTATCGGTATTTCGGTGATGCTTATGGATTGGTGTTTACCGTCATGCTATGTTTTCTTGCACTCTGTTGTTATGTTCTTCATGCTAGTATTACTTTAATATTGGCAATGTTTGGTAGTAGTACATGTTGGTGATGGTCTTTGGTGCATGACTATCGTCTGTTCCGAGTACCGCCGTTATGCATGTGTCTTTGCATCCAGTTGGTTAAATGCTTGCATGGTAGTTTATCGTTATGTTATTGCATGGTATTTATTATTGATGCTAGTGGTCATGTTATGCTATGAGTAATGTTCTAGTTGTGATTTTCATGCTCGTTAGTATGCCATGCTCATCTGGATAAATGGTTAAATGTTGTTGGTATGCTCGTTCATTGTGATGCACCTCCATGCTTATTTTGATACCATGTTCATGCATTGTAGTTGCATCATGTTATTTTATCATGGCTCAGCATATTACATTCAAGTTTAACCGGATTAAATTGAACTTGAACAACTTTTGGCTGAGTCATGGCGCCACCATATCGATCTGACCAGTGCAACCACACTTACCCTATGGGGGGGGTCCTAACTGGGTCTATTGTCATGCCTCTCACCGGTGCCTCTCGTGAGGGAAGGTTATGCGCGGGCGCTACCCTGATCAGGTAGGACGGCATAAGCCTTGTGTGCCCGTTGTTGAGTATGGATCCTTGTCCCCGTTTGGGACCGTTTTCCCATGACAATGGCCGTTGGTGCCTTTGGCAGGCACGGGGCCACCCAGGACTTAGCCGAAAGGGGATTTGGTCGGAGTGGCCGGGAGGGTGTCATGGTCGTAGGACGGTTTTGTCGGAACGCTTTGGTCCACCCGAATGGGAGTGTGAGGCCAGGGTTCCGTGGTGTGGGTAAAGTGTGCTAACCTCTGCAGAGTGTGTGTGTTAAATATATCGATAGCCGCACCCGCAGATAAGGGCCCAGTTCGTAGTTGGTCACACTATGGGTCAACAGTAATAATAATAATTTTCTTAATAACAACCCTGGTTCGATGATGAAAGAAGTTGGTTGATATTTATGTGATCGTGAGAGGATCACTGTAGTATCGTGAATGCAAACTTGTTGGATATTTGTGGTGTCATGCGAGAGTCAAGGGTAAAGGTTAAGCTCCTTGTCGTCATAAATGATTACTACGGTATTGTTAATACCAAGCTTGATTGCATCCTAAGATGATCGTGTGATGTCTGTGATGGTAAGTTTGTGCAGGTGATGGTTACTATGTATCCCGAGCATAGTAAGTTGGTGCATGATAGTTTCATCATGGTGCATGCTAGTATTATCATGTTCATATGTTTATGCCATGCTCGTATTGTTCTAGCTGTATCATCGTGTTCATGCTAGGATTGATCTGATAATATCATGTTAAACCTGGTTAACCTGTAATTGCCATGCTATTGCTTGTCTTGATTGCTTTGGTTGCTATGAGCTTGCAAGTACATTCAATGTACTGACCTGGCATGTCATGCCAGTTTGCAGGTCATGCCAGATATGATTGCTTGTTTGTCGTGGATCCCTTGTTTGCGCGCTAGGATAAGCGTTCCAGCCAGAGTCCATGCGGAGTGGAGTTCATCACCATCATCGCTGTTCTGCTGCTAGTAGTCATTCCACTGCGTCGAGTTGTTTTGCTGCTTGCATAGAGCAACCGTGGTAGGCATAGTGTCGCCGTGCTTATATAATCCCCTTGTACCACATATAGATTATAATAAAGAGCTGGTTTGTTCTAGGCTAAGCAGTGCCGTATTGCAGAATACTTCTCCTCGATCTCTGGGCTGGAATACGAGGCATTCCGGTTTCTCTGAGTTGGGGTGCCACACCGTGGTCGTGGATGGATCTCTTCGGGGTCCGGTGCCGCTCCGGGCGTCCGAGGCGGCGTTCGTCCTCCTTGTGGAAATCGCTTGGGGCGTGGCTGTCCCATCGATGAGGGGAGGTGCGCCGTGGTCGCCAGGCCTCCCTGACCATGCTTCCACTCGGCGGAGGTGCTGCCGGAGTTTGTTGTGTGGTCGGAGAACCTAGGCGGCACCTGGCTCCAGCTTCCATGCTTCTTTGCCGGCGAGCTGGCTGCTTCGGGGCCCGACGGCCTCTAGCTGCAGGCAGACGGTTGTTGTAGCAAGGCCTCGTGAGTCGCGGTGGAGATCTCCGCCACGGGCAATGTATCCTGGCCGGTGGCTGGCAGATGTTTGCCTGCGCGCGCGGCCTGGGCAGGCGGTGCGCCCTCCACTTCAAGTACGACGGTGTAGCGATCCTCTTCGTGAGGGTGTTCGGGGAAGATGGTCGCCGTGCTGGATGCTGCCCTAAAGATGACGACGACGGTGGCAAGGTGCTTGGCCTTGGTGATGGATGCGACGAGCACGAGGGCGACCTTCCCCTCAGCGGCGACCATGGTTCACCCAGCTATGGCAGCTCCTCCTTCGGCGAAAGCTCCAGCAGCGGCGGCTACGACTAGCCGCCACGCCATCGGGCCCGCTTCAAGGATGGTGGCGGGTCATCCCGCCGTCGTGCCCTGTTGAAGCGCGAGGAAGGCTCTGGCTATGTCCGGGGCCGACCCTCGTGAGTAGCCGCATTGTAGGAGCCGCTTTTTCTTGTCCTCTCCTTCCCTTTCCCCTGCATTGTTAGAAACGAGTTCGGGGCCCTGCGAGGGCGTGTAATGAACCGTGGTGCTTATGTTGCTTTTATGGTGTGTTTATTGTTTCCGGGTTGTGTTGTGAGATCTATGCCTTATATGGGTGTAGAGGGGGTAACCTAGCTCGATGCGTCCAGGGCAGCTTTGACCTCATGAGGGTGCGCGTCTCTGGGTACCTGGTGGGGCTTCCCCGCTCTTGATTTGGGTGACATCGCAAAGCTGCAAAAATTCGTTAAGAAATCCATAGCCTTTCTTGCGCAAAGCCTCAGGTACGGGATGGTTATGGCCAAACACAACGCGTCTCCGTACCCGTGGGGCACGGACTAAAAAAGGGGGATGCACCGATCACAAGCTCAGACGAGGACGCCTCATGGAGACCAGGGAACTGCGCCCGTGCATACTGCCTGTCTAGCCCCCCTTGCAGGGCATGTGAGGGAGAGCACTGGGCAACTGCCGCCCTCCCTGGCAAAGAAACAAAGGATCACGGGACGAATCAGAAAGAAGAGGGGATTCAACCAAACCAATGAGAAACGCCAGAACTCCAAATTTCATTGAAGGCAAAAGGGCAAGCCAACTCCAGAAAGCAAATGAACAGCCACGTCCGACACCTAGTCTAGTCTTCTCATCGGCGCGGAGCTAAGTGCTGCCACTAGGATGTGGGAGGGAGCTCCCGAGACCCGAGGGTGGAACTCCCGAGACTCCGGGGCGTATACAAGCCCACTCATTATTACGTGAGAGTGTCACTATCGGTGTCAAAACCGGTGGATCTCGGGTAGTGGGTCCCGAACTATGCGTCTGAGGTTGATGGTAATAGGAGACAAGGAACACAATGTTTACCCAGGTTCGGGCCCTCTCGATGGAGGTAAAACCCTACATCCTGCTAGATTAATATTGATGAGTATGGGGGTTACAAGAGTTGATCTACCACGAGATCGTAATGGCTAAAACCCTAGAAGTCCAGCGTATCTGATTATGATTGTTCTGTGTCTCTACGTACTAAACCCTCTGGTTTATATAGACACCAGAGGGGACCAGGGTTGTACAAAGTCGGTTATAGAAAAATGAATCTTCATATTGGGATGCCAAGCTTGCCTTCCACGCCAAGGAAAGTACCATCCGGACACGGGTGGGAGTCTTCGGTCTTGCATCTTCACAGTCCATCAGTCCGGCCTACGTACCATAGTCCGAACGCCCGAGGACCCCATAATCCAGGACTCCCTCAGTAGCCCCTGAACCAGGCTTGAATGACGAGGTGTCTGGCACGTAAATTTTCTTCGGCATTGCAAGGCGGGTTCCTTCTCCAAACACTCCAACACATTCTTCGGACGCAACGAGCATATCCAGCTCAATGAAACAAATACCACACACCACCACAGAGGAAACAATATTTTGCGAGTCCAATCTGCTGACAATTTTTTCTATGATGTGATATCACGTCACCACCTGGTTATTATATCGAACCGTTTTTTTCTTCGCTCGCCGTTCCACATTCCAAGACGCGGTTTCATTGGCACGTCTTGCCGAAGCAGAGATCGTGTCCCCTTATTGCGGGATCCTCATCAACATGGGTGTGGGGATTCCAACTGTGCGGTTGGCATGATTCCTTAAGAGTAGGCAGGTTTCAAGGTCGAGGAGGAGGTGTTTGATATTTATTGCCTTTATAAAGGGACTAGGGCCCACCTGGCTTCTTTATGCCAACCCTTTCCTCATCCTCTCCAACCTCGAGCTCCAGCACACAAGGTTTCGATTGTTTCAAGCTTCTCAGCAATGGCAGGCCCCAATCCTCAAGGTCGGTGGGTGCCTTCCTCCATCACAGAGGAGGACATCGTGAAGCTCCAGGTAGCCAGATACCTGACCGCAGAAATCCCCCACAGGCTTCCTGCTCAAGGGCAGGTTATTCCTACTCCCAAGTCCAGTGAGAGGGTTGTATTCATCTCCCACTTCCTCTGAGGGCTAGGGTTCGCCCTCCACCCTTTCATTCAAGGGATTATGTTCTATTATGGGCTAGATTTTCACGATCTAACTCCGGACTACTTCCTTCATATCTCGGCATTCATCATCACGTGTGAAGCTTTCCTCCATATTCCCCCACACTTCGGCTTATGGCTTAAGACTTTTAATGTTAAGCCGAAAGTAGTTGACGTGGGACAAGCAGAATGCGGTGGTGCTACAGTGGGAAAACTTATCAACGGTCCCTGGCTAAAAGGATCCTTCACATAATCTTCCGACTTATGGCAACGGGAATGGTTTTACATCACTGAACCTCGTGGCACCAAGTGGGCGGCTATACCTGCGTTCCGATCTGGCCCTCCAATTCAACTCGCATTGTGGGTTAATAAGGGGTTCGACTAGGGATCAACCAATGAAGTGTAGACTCTACAGAGCCCCATCCGGAGTCTCCTTGAGAAGAACACCGAACTCATCGACGTGATTCAAGTAATGCTAGTCCGTCGGGTCCTCCCGTGCCAAAGACGGCCCCTCCGTTTGTGGGAGTTTAATCCAGAAGGACCACGAACCCTTCAGCACTTCCTCGGTGCGACGCATAGAGGAATGTGGAAGTTATTTTTCGAGAAACGAAAATAGTGGCCGAACACTACAAAGGACATCGGCCTCGACTGCAACCATCCGGATACCTCGGTAAGCACTCGATTCTTGAACACAGCTTGGACACGCATCTCATGATAAGGTGCTGAGAAAACCATCTTCTTCCAGGGCTGGATAAAGAAGGTGGAGTGAATCAGGTGTTCGGCTCCAGTTCCCAAAGACTAAGCTGGTCCCATACTAGCAAGGATGCTGGTCCCGGCGCCGTACCAGGTGCCGGTGGAAGAGGAGAATGAGAAGAGCGGGGGAGCCAAAGGCGGCTT
Organism: Triticum urartu; assembly: GCF_056163025.1. Taxonomy (NCBI): domain Eukaryota; kingdom Viridiplantae; phylum Streptophyta; class Magnoliopsida; order Poales; family Poaceae; genus Triticum; species Triticum urartu. The sequence continues at coordinate 226,730,041 of NC_141878.1, forward strand.
GCATCCTGGAGGCAAACCACACACTGTGTACGGGGTGACTAGGGCTCCCGCTTCCGAAGAAAAAAAGGAAGGAGAAGCTGACATCCCTTCCTCCTATGGTAAGAAAAGGGTTCCTCCGAGAGTTGGGTGGTAAGGGCTCCTAAGCGAGGCAAAACGCTCCTGTCGGGCGGTTCAGGCTCAGAAGGTGTTGTTGTCGCACAATCCCTTCGTAAGGACAAGCCTCCAGCCGAATTGTAAGTGAACAAAGATATTTTAAACATACCCCGTTCCTTTTCTCTTTGCAAAGGTAACATCTAGAATAGGCGTTTTGTAGTCTGGCACATAGTATTCCTCAACAATCCTCCTCCTCGGGGGACCTTTTACTCGAGATCATGGAAAGAGAAACACCTCCACAAGCTTCCTCGCCCAACAGGGCGGACGAGTCGAGGTGTCGTCCCGGAGGGTCACTCCCGATCGGGGGATAATAGAGCCAACGCCCCAAGGTGAAACTTCGGTCGCCCAGAGTCCGAAGTGTGTGGTCCCTACAAGGGTTAACAATAAAGGTTCCAGACTATCCGGTTTACAGCCGGAGATGACCCTACGGTTGAGTAAACATAACCTATCGAAGGGAGTCCGTACTGCCACAGCTGCTTCCAGGAATACGAATGCGCCGGATACACTGACGGACATGTTACAGTGTTCGTCAATCTCAGATGATCATCATACCTTGATGGGTACGGTGGTTGAGAGGATTCTCTCCGCGTAAAGTGGATTGAATGAAGCACTCATGAGCCTACTAAGAGGCTTTGATGTATGTAATGTTAAATTTTCGATTGTGCTTTATATGCAAAAATGCACCTGTGTATAGGTAGTAGCCCCCGAGACTCTAGTTGGCGCCCAAAGGTAGGCAATCAGAGGATCGAAAAAGATGTGCTCAGGTAATAATCTAATGACTCGAACCACAGGCTGTTACTTCCATGACGACTGCCCACACTACGGAGGTAGCAGGTCTGGAGCATAAGCTTGATGTGGTGGATAACGACATCATGCTTATTAACAGGCGACTTGACGAGGCGCAAGGTATGTGTTAGAATATGTATAGTAACACAGGCACGAATCTAGAATTATGTTCTGAGACATGCGTATTTGCAGATGGTGCTGCCGCGGTTGAGACTCTTCGGGCTGAACTTGCCTGAGCCAAGGAGCAAGCCTGGATGTGTAATGTGGCTGCCCAGAAGGCAGCTGATGCATTAGAAGCCGGACAGGCCGCACAATGCCAGTGTGAGGAGAGAATGGCCACTATGGCGCGCGAGCTGAAGGAAGCCACTGTCCGGTGCAAATTCCTCGAGAAGGATTACAAGGCCAAAGAGACCGATCTTGACAAGGCATTATAAGAGGCAAGAGAAGCATGATCTGAGTCTAGAGTAGCTCGGGAAGAGATCCGGCAAGCTGGGGAGGTAGCGGTCGGTAAGCCTTTCTTATTACGGACTAAGTTTGGTGATCCGAAGTATGCCCCTCTTAGTCAAATGTGGAGCTCCCCAGGCGCCTTTCTGGACTTGCCGAAGAGTGCCTTCGATGTTGCGCAGTTTTATGAAGCATAGGAAGGGCAAGCAATGGAGAAGCTTTTTTGGTCACAATCCGGCATGCCAAAGAGCCCACTGTTACTGACCGAACATATGGCCCAGTGGGCCGAGGTCCACAAAATATCCAGCTCTGCCATGAAGGACATCGTAGTCCGGCTGTGGCCAACTGAGCCAATTCCGAAGAGTTATTTTGGTTTGGTACGACGACTAAGTGATGCGGTCCCGCGTATCGACATTGTTAGCCCGTCCACGTGCATTGAAGTTGCACGGATGGCCCTTGCCCGTGTGAAGACGTACTGGGCGAAGATGAAGGCCACCGATGTTGCAGCAAAAAGTCCACCCGAGGGAAAGGAGCATCACACGCCAGAGTATTATTTTGAGGATGTCTTAGAGGGTGCCCGCTTGATAGAGGGTCGGTGCTCGAAAGAGATGATCTTCGAGTGAAATGTATTGAGATTGTAAAAACAATATTATTATAATTAATGATTATGCCTAGAAGTTGTGGCTCCTCCTGTGCGGCCTGCTACCTCTTGAGCACTGCGTTGGATTTCCCCGAAGAGGAGAGGATGATGCAGCAAAGTAGCGTAAGTATTTCCCTCAGTTTTCGAGAACCAAGGTATCAATCCAGTAGGAGGCTACGTGCGAGTCCCTCGTACCTACACAAAAACAATAGCTCAACACAACCAACTCGCTTAGGGGTTGTCAATCCCTTCACGGTCACTTACGAAAGTGAGATCTGATAGAGATGATAAATAATATTTTTGGTCTTTTTGGTATAGAGATGCAAAGTAAAAAGTAAAAGGCAAAGTAAAAAAGCAAAGCAATAATAAAGTGATGGAGATTAATATGATGAGAAAGAGACCCGGGGGCCATAGGTTTCACTAGTGGCTTCTCTCAAGAGCATAAGTATTCTACAGTGGGTGAACAAATTACTGTTGAGCAATTGACATAATTGATCATAGTTATGAGAATATCTAGGTATGATCATGTATATAGGCATCACGTCCGAGACAAGTAGACCGACTCCTGCCTGCATCTACTACTATTACTCCACTCATCGACCGCTATCCAGCATGCATCTAGAGTATTAAGTTAAAAATAGAGTAACGCCTTAAGTAAGATGACATGATGTAGAGGGATAATTTCATGCAATATGATAAAAAAACCCATCTTGTTATCCTCGATGGCAACGATACAATACGTGCCTTGCTGCCCCTTCTGTCACTAGGAAATGACACCGCAAGATCGAACCCAAAGCTAAGCACTTCTCCCATGGCAAGAACAACCAATCTAGTAGGCCAAACCAAACTGATAATTCGAAGAGACTTGCAAAGATAACCAATAATACATAAAAGAATTCAGAGAAGATTCAAATATTATTCATAGATAGACTTGATCATAAACCCACAATTCATCGGTCCCAACAAACAAAGCGCAAAAATAAGATTACATCGAATAGATCTCCACGAGAGAGGGGTAGAACATTGTATTGAGATCAAAAAAGAGAGAAGAAGCCAGCTTGCTACTAACTATGGACCCATAGGTCTAAAGTAAACTACTCACACTTCATCGGAGGGCTTGGATGATGATGTAGAAGCCCTCCATGATCGATGCCCCCTCCGGCGGAGCTCCGGAACCGGCCCCAAGATGGGATCTCATGGATACAGAAAGTTGCGGCGGTGGAATTAGGTTTTTGGCTCCATATCTGATCGTTTGGGGGTACGTGGATATATATAGGAGGAAGAAGTATGTCGGTGGAGCAACAGGGGGCCCACGAGGGTGGGGGGCACGCCCCCTACCTCGTGGCCTCCTGTTACGTGCCTTGACGTAGGGTCCAAGTCTCCTGAGTTGTATTCGGTGAGAAAATCACGTCCCCGAAGGTTTCATTCCGTTTGGACTCCATTTGATATTCCTTTTCTTCGAATCCCTAAAACAGAAAATAGCAATTCTGGGCTGGGCCTCCAGTTAGTAGGTTAGTCCCAAAAATAATATAAAAGTGGATAATAAAGCCCAATAATGTCCAAAACAGTAGATAATATAGCATGGAACAATCAAAAATTATAGATACGTTGGAGACATATCAAGCATCCCCAAGCTTAATTCCTGCTTGTCCTCGAGTAGGTAAATTATAAAAACAAAATTTTTGATGCGGAGTGCTACTTGGCATAATTTCAATGTAAATCTTCTTAATTGTGGTATGAATATTTAGATTCAAAAGATTCACGACAATTGTTCATGTTGACATAAAAATAATAATACTTCAAGCATGCTAACAAAGCAATTATGTGTTCTCAAAATAACATGGCCAAAGAAAGCTATCCCTACAAAATCATATAGTCTGGCTATGCTCTATCTTCAGCACACAAAGTATTTAAATGACGCACAATCCCGATGACAAGCCAAGCAATTGTTTCATACTTTTGACATTTTCAAAACTTTTTCGATCTTCACGCAATACATGAGCGTGAGCCATGGATATAGCACTATATGTGGAATAGAATGGTGGTTGTGGAGAAGACAAAAAGAGGGGAAGATAGTCTCACATCAACTAGGTGTATCAACGAGCTATGGAGATGCCCATCAATAGATATCAATGTGAGTGAGTAGGGATTGCCATGCAACGGATGCACTAGAGCTATAAGTATATGAAAGCTTAACAAAAGAAACTAAGTGGGTGTGCATCCAACTCGCTTGCTCATGAAAACCTATGGCATTTTGAGGAAGCCCATCATTGGAATATACAAGCCAAGTTCTATAATGAAAAATTCCCAGTAGTATATGAAAGTGACAGAATGAGAGACTCTCTATCATGAAGATCATGGTGCTACTTTGATGCACAAGTGTGGTAAAAGGATAGTAACATTGTCCCTTCTCTCTTTTTCTCTCATTTTTTTTGTTTGGGCCTTCTCTTTTTTACGGCCTCTTTTTTTCGTCCGGAGTCTCATTCCGACTTGTGGGGGGATCATAGTCTCCATCATCCTTTCCTCACTTGGGACAATGCTCTAAAAATGATGATCATCACACTTATTTTTTCTTACAACTCAACAATTACAACTCAATATTTAGAACAAAATATGACTCTATATGAATGCCTCCGGCGGTGTACCGGTATATGCAATGAATCAAGAGTGACATGTATGAAAGAATTATGAACGGTGGCTTTGCCACAAATACGATGTCAACTACATGATCATGCTAGCAATATGACAATGATGGAGTGTGTCATAATGAACGGAACCGTGGAAAGTTGCATGGAAATATATCTCGGAATGGCTATGGAAATGCCATGATAGGTAGGTATGGTGGCTATTTTTAGGAAGGTATTTGGTGGGTGTATGATACCGGGGAAAAGTGCGCGGTATTAGAGAGGCTAGCAATGGTGGAAGGAAGGAAAGTGCGCATAATCCATGGACTCAACATTAGTCATAAAGAACTCATATACTTATTGCAAAAATCTAGAAGTTATCAAAGCAAAGTATTACGCGCATGCTCCTAGGGGGATATATTGGTAGGAAAAGACCATCGCTCGTCCCCGACCGCCACTCATAAGGAAGACAATCAATAAATAAATCATGCTCTGAATTCATCACATAACGGTTCACCATACGTGCATGCTACGGGAATCACAAACTTTAGCACAAGCATTTCTCAAATTCACAACTACTCAACTAGCATGACTCTAATACCACCATCCTCATATCACAAAACAATTATCAATCATCAATTTTTTTTCTTAGTGTTCAACGCACTCAAAAGAAAGTGTTACAAACCATGAATACCAAGCATATTATTATTAAGCAAATTAACACGCTATTAAGACTCTCAAAATAATCTAAGTGAAGCATGAGAGATCAATAGTTTCTATAAAACAAATCCACCACCGTGCTCTAAAAGATATAAGTGAAGCACTAGAGCAAAATTATAGAGCTCAAAAGATATAAGTGAAGCACATAGAGTATTCTATCAAATTCCAAATTATGTATGGCTCTCTCAAAAGGTGTGTACAGAAAGGATGATTGTGGTAGACTAACAAGAAAAGAATCAAATTATAAAAGACACTCCAAGCAAAACACATATCATGTGGTGAATAAAAATATAGCTCCAAGTAAAGTTACCGATAGAAGTAGACGAAAGAGGGGATGCCTTCCGGAGCATCCCCAAGCTTTGGCTTTTAGGTGTCATTAGATTATCTTGGGGGTGCCATGGGCATCCCCAAGCTTAGGCTCTTTCCACTCCTTGTTCCATAATCCATCAAATCTTTACCCAAAACTTGGAAACTTCACAACACAAAACTTAAAGTACAAAATCTTATGAGCTCTGTTAGCGAAAGAAAACAAAAGACCACTTCAAGGTACTGTAATGAACTCATTCTTTATTTATATGGGTGTTATACCTACTGTATTCCAACTTCTCTATGGTTTATAAACTATTTTACTAGCCATAGATTCATCAAAATAAGCAAACAACACACGAAAAACAGAATCTGTCAAAAACAGAACAGTCTGTAGTAATCTGTAGCTAGCGCAAGATCTGGAACCCCAAAAATTCTAAAATAAATTGCTGGACGTGAGGAATTTATATATTAATCATATGAAAAAATAATTAACTAAATATCACTCTCCAAATAAAATTGACAGCAGTTCTCGCGAGCGCTAAAGTTTCTGTTTTTTACAGCAAGTTCAACAAGACTTTCCCCAAGTCTTCCCAACGGTTCTACTTGGCACAAACACTAATTAAACACAAAAAACACAACCAAAACAGAGGCTAAATAAATTATTTATTAAATAAAAGCAAGGATAAATATTGGGTTGACTCCCAACAAGCGCTTTTCTTTAAATCCTTAAAGCTAGGCATTGATAATTTTAATGATGCTCACATGAAGGACAAGAATTGAAGCACAAAGAGAGCATCACAAAACACGTGACAAACACATCTAAGTCTAACATACTTCTTATTCATAGGCATCTTATAGGCAAACAAATTATCAAGGTAAGCAAAAACTAGCATATGCAAGGAAACGGAAAGAAACAATAGCAATCTCAACATAACGAGAGGTAATTTAGTAACATGAAAATTTCTGCAACCATATTTTCCTCTATCATAGTAATTACATGTAGGATCATAAGAAAATTCAACAATATAGCTATCACATAAAATATTCTCAACATGATCCACATGCATGCAAAGTTGGCACTTTTCCGAAATAGTGGGATTAACATTAACTAAAGTCATGACCTTTCCAAACGCACTTTTATCAAAAACTTCATAAGATTGAAAATTCTCCAAATATGTGGGATCTAAAGTTGACATTCTTCCAAACCCACTTTCAATATTATTGCAAACATTATAATCAATCTCATATTCATCATGGGGCTTAAATAAATTTTCAAGATCACAAGAAGAATCACCCCAATCATGATCATTGCAACAAGTAGAGGACATAACAAAACTAGCATCCCCAAGCTTAGGGTTTTGCATATTATTTGCACAATTTATATTAATAGAATTTATACTATCATCATTGCAATCATGCTTTTTATTCAAAGATCTATCGTGAATCGCTTCATAAAGTACTTCATCACACTTTTCAGATTCACGAATTTCAAGCAAAACCTCATAAAGATAATCTAGTGCACAAAACTCACTAGCAATTGGTTCAACATAACTGGATCTTTTAAAAAGATTAGGTTCTCTATTTATTAATAAATAAATGACTATTCCAACCATACGAGTAAACAAGAAACGGGCAAAAGAGGCAAATAGAGAGGGAGGATAGAGAGAGAGAGGGCAAATAAAACGGCAAGGGTGAATTGGGGGGAGAGGAAAACGAGAGGCAAATGGCAAATAATGTAATGCGGGAGATAGGGATTGTGATGGGTACTTGGTATGTTGACTTTTGCACAGACTCCTCGGCAACGGCGCCAGAAATTCTTCTTGCTACCTCTTGAGCACTGCGTTGGATTTCCCCGAAGAGGAGAGGTATCAATCCAGTAGGAGGCTATGCGCGAGTCCCTCATACCTACACAAAAACAATAGCTCAACGAAACCAACTCGCTTAGGGGTTGTCAATCCCTTCACTGTCACTTACGAAAGAGAGATCTGATAGAGATGATAAATAATATTTTTGGTATTTCTGGTATAGAGATGCAAAGTAAAAAGTAAAAGGCAAAGTAAAAAGCAAAGCAATAATAAAGTGATGGAGATTAATATGATGAGAAAGAGACCCGGGGGCCATAGGTTTCACTAGTGGCTTCTCTCAAGAGCATAAGTATTCTATGGTGGGTGAACAAATTACTGTTGAGCAATTGACAGAATTGAGCATAGTTATGAGAATATCTAGGTATGATCAGGTATATAGGCATCACATCCGAGACAAATAGACCGACTCCTGCCTGCATTTACTACTATTACTCCACTCATCGACCGCTATCCAGCATGCATCTAGAGTATTAAGTTAAAAACAGAGTAACGCCTTAAGCAACATGACATGATGTAGAGGGATAGTTTCATGCAATATGATAAAAAAACCCATCTTGTTATCCTCGATGGAAACGATACAATACGTGCCTTGCCGCCCCTTCTGTCACTGGGAAAGGACACCGCAAGATCGAACCCAAAGCTAAGCACTTCTCCCATGGCAAGAACAACCAATCTAGTAGGCCAAACCAAACTAATAATTTGAAGAGACTTGCAAAGATAACCAATCATACATAAAATAATTTAGAGAAGATTCAAATATTATTCATAGATAGACTTGATCATAAACCCACAATTCATCGATCTCAACAAACACACCGCAAAAAGAAGATTACATCGAATAGATCAGCACGAGAGAGGGGGAGAACATTGTATTGAGATCCAAATAGAGAGAAGAAGCCATCTAGCTACTAACTATGGACCCGTAGGTCTGAAGTAAACTACTCACACTTCATAGGAGGGGCTTGGATGATGACGTAGAAGCCCTCCGTGATCGATGCCCCCTCCGGTGGAGCTCCGGAACAGGCCCCAAGAAGGGATCTCGTGGATACAGAAAGTTGCGGTGGTGGAATTAGGTTTTTGGCTCCATATCTGATCGTTTGGGGTGCGTGGATATATATAGGAGGAAGAAGTACGTCGGTGGACCAACAGGGGGCCCACGAGGGTGGGGGCGCGCCTGGTAGGGTAGGGCGCGCCCCCTTCCTCGTGGCCTCCTGTTACGTGCCTTGATGTAGGGTCCAAGTCTCCTGAGTTGTATTCGGTGAGAAAATCACGTTCCCGAAGGTTTCATTGCATTTGGACTCCGTTTAATATTCCTTTTCTTCGAAACCCTAAAACAGGCAAAAAACAGCAATTCTGGGCTGGGCCTCCGGTTAGTAGGTTAGTCCCAAAGATAATATAAAAGTGGATAATAAAGCCCAATAATGTCCAAAATAGTAGATAATATAGCACGGAGCAGTCAAAAATTATAGATACGTTGGAGACGTA